>NC_143438.1:49141000-49455500 GCF_987193195.1 Phasianus colchicus
TCACTGCGAGACAGGGCTGATTTACACTTGAAGGGTGCCAGCATAAGATATGCTTCCAACACACTGAGGGTGAATCTCAAATAAATTCTATCACAGGGGCATCTTTTTTCCAAGCAGTGGAAAGATCACTGAGTGCAATGAAAGCATCAGTCTGATATTTGGTTTGTTTCCAGCACCAAATTTTCAGTTGCACTGACAATACAGTACAAAGCTCCAGCCTTTTAATCAAAAATACATTCTGAACCTGTTAAGTTCTTCATACAGAACGTGACCTCACTGTGCCAGTCTTAGAGCCACCTCCAGCTGAGGAGCTAAATGTGATTATAGCAACGAAAAAGTGAAGCTAAAACTTCCTCTAGAACTTCTGCTCTTTTTATGTTTTAGTTTTGCAGTTATTCTTAGAATATGCAAGTACGATGCAACTTCTGTAACATTTGAAGATAAGGGCTTTACCTAAGAAGAATGCCACAGTTTCAGAAAAAGATGAGAGAAACATGCTAGGTGCCACATCTCCCAGGACTCTGCCAATCTGTTTATCAAGAGTTTCACCCTCAAGACGCTCATCTCTCTGTTTTGAGAGAGAATAAATTGTTAAGTTCCATGATTCCTAATAAGTTATTTTATATGGCTTTAAATATCCAGATATCCCAGATTATCATAGTTATACAACATCTATTAATGCTGCTTGGATAAGTTGATTTTCTAATACAAGTACAGCATGAACACTTCCCTCACTCCCCCCTTGTTGCCTTACTACAATATTGTAAGTTACATTTGAGGCAAATTCAGTGCTTCAGCCAAAATCACACATTTGCCAAAAGCAGCACCATGGTTGGAGTGTTGGCTTGTTTTTTTTTTAAGCACATTAGCAAGCCTGTTAAGTTGGAAATCAGATTACGCACCCACTAAATATTATCATCAAAAGTTGACAGTGTGAGCATATAGTTTAGTAAACGATCACTGCTCACAATGCACTAAAATATTAAAACAGTGCAAGAGTTCTACAACTTACCAAGGGAGATGTTAAAAATTCATTGATATATCCCTAGGTGCATACTAGAAGCCAGATCAAACAAGTTTAGTATCAATCAGTAGCTAAGCGTGAGTAAAAGTTTTAAGTTCATTCTAGGAAGGGTGAACAGCAATTACATATAATCCTGGCTTTTTTTCAGGCTACTAGATACCCAATGAGAATCTAGAGTTGTTCACGTTGGGCTGAGCACTGAAGACTTTCTACTCTACAGTAATGTAATTCAAAAAAATAAGAAATAAACATTTAAAAAACTGCACATAATACAAAATAATGAATACCTGAAGTGTCTGGACTATAATAAAAATGTTGTCCACCCCAATAGCCAGCACCAAGAAGGGAATAACTTCTGCCACAATCAGTGTCACTGGGACTCCAAAGTAACTGAAAATGCCTATGGAACATGCCACTGAGCTCAGGACAATCAGGATGCCTGCAATGCCCAGGGAGATCTTTGAATCCACCTAGAAAAGTTTTTTAATTAAAAAAGTTTTAATAACCGTTAGCCAAACCAGCATCGCCACATAAGAGACTATAGCAAAGACAGAAAAAACACATTCTTCTGTAGGATGTAGTTCTGTTCTGTAAGAAGCTTACTTCTCTGGTTCTTTTGAAGAGCCAGAGTACTTAAACCTGGAGCTACAAGCCTTAAAAGTTTATGATACCAAATGAAAATAGATCTAGTCGAGGCTACAAAGCGTAAGTGAATTGTCAAGTATAACAAGACAATGCTTCCTCCAAAGAGGACTCAATGCTTTCTGACAAGATGAAACAAGTGTTCAGCAAAATGATCTGGAAAGCTATTTAAAACTAAAGAGTTTAGAGAAATGAGAACAACAAACATACCAGCAGCCTTCCCCAGCTCTGGATATGTCCCAGAGCTATGGAGATATACACAAACATTACAATGTAGCTTATTAGAACAGTGCTGACATCGCTCCTGCTTTCACGATTGATTTCATCTTCAATGCTCCGTTCAGCAGAAAATGATATAGTCAAATTTGGATTATCATAGTTCTTCAAAAAGTTAATAAACCTAAAAAAAGGGAAGAGTCAGTCATACTTAAAGAATAAATAAAATGTATCAGATGAAGGGAATCTCATGACCAGTAATTGTCAATCCTTTACATGTTATACTGCTTCTCAAAACATCCCTGTAGTTAGACCAATAAACTGCCAGTGCAGGACAGCTGTTTTACATGCATTTATGTTTAAAAGTTGCTTTAATTTTTGTATACATTTCAGAATACAAGAAGGCTACTTACTCTTTTTCCCATGCCAGGGCTTTCATTATCTTCTTCGAGTCATTGTAGTAGTTATTAACAGGAAGAGTAATAACAAGAGCAGTAGCATTATTATAGTTATCACCTGAAGAATAGAAAAAAGTACCAGGCATTATAAAATTGAATTCACATTCTAGCATAGACAGGTGTAATTAGGTTTTAAGGTGTACTGTCCAAAGCAATCCCACCACTAGAATTCCACTGAATGTAATCTTTTCAATCACAATGAATGCTCAAAGACGTTACTGAAAAAGAAATGAGTTGGTAAGCATTCTGGATTGCACTGTAAAAGTAATCGGTCATTATTTATCACATTCATGGTATCCCAGCATTAAAACGCTGCATGGTTAGACAAGGTGTTGTTATTTAACTAGTGCTTATGACTTAATCTGGTAAGAAACCAGATGCAGTTCTCCATGTTATACTCTTGCATGCTTAGCATTTACTCAAAGCATATAAAAACAATCTTCAGTTAATCATGTGCTTGACTTTAATAGCTGTTTCACACATTTGACATATCCAGTTAAACACAATTTGATAGACAAGTTGCTTGAACAAAATTCAGGCTTTCTAATAGTCCTGGAAGAGCTTCCTTTGCAATCTTTACCTGTTCTTAGCTGCTTTTTCAGATCAGTGATGCAACTATCTCAGAAGTAAGATACATGCACATCCTTGAATGTCAACTTGAGATACTTCACATCTACTTTCTTGAAACTAGAGATCCTCAAGCAGGCTCAAAGCAGACTGCACATTCACAAGCTTATTAACAGGACAAGTTTCAGTCAGACCGCTTGCATTTGTCACTTCTGAAATTGTCTGCCTTCATCCTCAGCACTGGCCTACTAGCAGGTCAGTTAAAATATCCTTCCTTACTTGAAGTTTAGCAAAAAAAAAAAATCAAAGTTTCTCAGGAGTTCTTTTGAACAGTCACATCAATAAGAATGCAAGTTTAGCACTGAAGACAGCAAGCAAGAATGTACTGAAGATTTTAACTGTAACACTGTTTTGTCACTTACCATCATATCCTCCTAACACCAGCCATGGAAAGACAGGTCCACCAAATGCTCCTAAGCAAGGATCGTGAAGCAAACTTGTGTCATTCAGTGATGCTGGAGCCCTAAAGAGATGACCAGCAATAATTATCAGCTTACACTTAGCAAGTGAAGCACAGTACCACCAGACAAGAGAAGTAAGAAGCTGATGTTTTACAACTGTCCAAAAGGAAATAAGATAAACAGCTAGTGATGCATTGTCCTTATACTATGTTTACTTTAAATTTAATTAGTTTTTAAAATGTCTTCTAAGCTTTTATGGAAAGGATTGGCTTCTACCTCACTATAAACTTAAATGAAAGCTTAGCACACGTTTTCTCCATCAGAATTCTATTTATCAGAAGCGTTTGAAACATGCTTTAAGTAAACCACAGCTAGTGTCTGTACCAAACCAAAATTAGCCTGAAACCTGAACAAAATAACTCCTGCTGAAGTACTAGGTAGAGAAATAATAAGACAAACACTACACTGATCTGTACTTTAACATAGTATTGTGGAATGAAAAAGGAGTAAGTAGTTCAAGGAGTTGGCAAGAACTAGCTAGTTATGTCTGCCAGCATGAGAAGAATTCAGCTTGTCTACAGTTTGAAAGACACCTAATCATACTGCTTACCGAACACAATATAAGAAGTGAGTGTGATAGTCAGCATAGACAAAGAACTCATCCCCCACAGTGTGATCTAGAACAGAATGACTGTTTTGGAAGTAGTTGAGTACACTCAATATAGTGCAGTTGTTGTTGTAGGGAGCAAGAGGAGCCACACAAATGTCTTTCAGCATTACAGTTTCATTGTCAAAAGACGCAACGATGTTCACAATAGCATCTTGCAAATCAAGCACCTGAAAAAAAAAATAATTGAAGTCCTTGTAAGAAAAATTCTTTCTTTTGCTAGTCTTATATGTGTGCTGTATTTCTAGAAGTTTCCAAAGGCAATGGCAAAAGTCAATAGGAGTGCAAAACTAAGTCGCTCTTACTTTGCTGTTCACATTAAAATTGCTGCATGTTTAAATTAGCCTGCAAGTTTACCTTGAACAGAAGATAAGATGCAAGGCTTTCAGAAAAAAAGCTTTCATAGTAAGGATTACAGCAAATAAGGATTTTATAGCATGATTTCTGATGTACCTGGAGATAACTACAGAACATTTGGCTAGACACATCACCTTACAGATGAAAGACAACTCCTTACAATTACACCTGTTAGCAGCATTTGGGTTTTTGCTTTTGAAGTCCTAGTTACCTGATGGAGAATATCTTTGTTGAGTGGAGGTCCAAAAGGCACATCTGCTCCTGATGGGTACGGTGAATAGATGTCTGGACGGCTGTTTGGGGCTTGAATAATAAGTTGTTCAGTACGAAAGAAAGGCCCAAAGTGTTTGTCAAAGTATTCCTTCTCCTTGCGGGCTTGGCTGCTTGGAGCTGACCAGAGATCTACAGGGTTTGTAGTTGCTTTAATATATACAAAGCCTGAACAGCACATAGCAATAAAGACCACAGAGAAGAGGATAACTGGACGTGGATTTCTGACACAGAAAGCACCCCATGATGTAAATGTCATCCTTAGGCCATTCTCAAACCTTTCACCAAGCCTCTCACCACAGGTAATTTTCCCTGTAAGAAGTAAATAGGGAATGTCTGAGTAATCAGTATAACAGCATTTCCTTAAAACACATTGAAACAGTCAGGATTTTACATAAGCACTGGAAGAAGCATTTACACTGACAGTCAGATCCAGGGATTAACCTTTTACTGAGGTCAAGGGGCAGAGGCCAGCTCATAATTACATTGCTTCTTCTAATGCAAGAAGATAAAGAACTCTAGAACTTCATAGAAGTATTACTACACCCATAACCTGTGCAGCAAGGGCTTCTGGCATCCAGTAAAATGGAGTTAAGTACTATTGCAAACCTAAAGCAATACTAGGCAAACAATTTGTTGTGGTTTCGTGATTTTTTTGTTGCCAGTATTCCACATCAGAACATCATGTGGACCAGTGGGAGTTAACGAGTTAATGTTCTGGTTTTTTACTTTATTTTAAGAGGATTATATAGAGGACTAAGGATCTTTATGTTCCTTGGAACATACTGGACCCTCTTTAAGCTCCTTGTATTCTGTTCCAGATTGGCACACTGTATAGTCAGTTAAGGGCACTGATGGAGATACCTGTCTGGTTCCTATACATCCTGGCTAATCTAACAGACAACATGATGTTTGGACTGGCTTCCAGGTGTTTTTCCCAGTACCTTATGCATGTTCAGGGTGCCAGCTTAGGTACAGTGCTATCAGTCTCTCTGCATATATTCTCTGCAATAGGATTTTACATTATGTGGAGGAAGCTTTCCCCAAAGCCAGAGAATGTGGAGTGGCAGGGAATTTGGAGAGGTTTAGGACAGAGACTAGAAGCATGGAGACCCCTGGTGTCTTGGGATTTTACTCTTGAACACCTGTGGGACCCTGAGGAACTAAGTGAGTATTTGGGTAAGGGATGGTGCAGCTCAGAAAGATCTGAGGAGGAACAGCTTATTTGGGGCTTAGCTTGTGCTTATAGAGCTCTATATAATACTATCGTGGAGAGAGAGAGTTTCCAAAGTGAGATCTGAACCAAAAGGTAGCCTCCAAGTCAGTCTTGATCAATCGCAAGAAGCACCAGTATCAATGTCAGTTGCCCCTGTGGAAGGCCAGAAATGGAAACGGGTGTCTCACGTTTAGAACAGAAAGAAGAGGCAGAGGCAATAAAGAAAGATCCAATTTAAATATAGTACTTTAGGAATGGATTATATGGGCTAGCAAAGCTAAACGTCTCGAGTCTACCCATAGAAGTAGATGAATTTAAGCCAATTTCAATAAATCTGATGCTTTCATCCAAGACATACCATTATCACGATGAGAGTTCACAGAAAAGGCTACATTACTGTCAATCGGTGTATACTCAGAGACAAAATGCCGCCTCCTGTAAGAGAAAAAGACTGTGTTACCATAATTCCACAAGATTCCTTGCATACGTACAGCAGAAATAGTTTCCAATGCTAGTAGTAAATTGGGCATATGACTCGTCCAGAAAGCACTGATATCTTCTTCCTTCCATCCCCAGTCAGTCAAGTTGACTGAGTTGTCCTGCTAATGTTATCACTCTGCTATAATCATTTTAAGGAGGTTCTCTCTGCTGTGAATGCTACTGGTGTTCTAAACTTCACATAGAGAACATATTCTTGCTCCGAGCTGGAAAAACATAAGACACCTGACAAGACTGTAGTCTGTTCAGAAGGATTAAAAGAGCTTGATCCCCAGCAAGAGACATCCACATCAGAAATATTTGACTTCAGTAATAGCTTAAGTTACATGTACTCAGGCTAGCAAAATAGCAAAGCAAAGCAAGAAGAAAAAGCATTCTTCTTCTGTCCTGAAGGCAGGGAACACTTATAGTTGACCTATATTGCTTATCGTCTTATCTAATACCTAGAGCAGGAGAAAAGCACTACACTTTCTTCATAGCAATCTCATCAATAGGCATCCAAATTAGGGACAGGTATTTTTGTCTATAAACCAGACATATCAAATACTCTCACTATTTCAGTGATGTTGTTTAACAAGTTTACCGGACAAAACTAGGAAGCATGGCATAAGTTTGTTATACACACTTGTCCTTGTACATGGAGATTCAAATCTTATTACACAGTAATTTTAGCTTCTTAGTCGTAACTGAACAACATTAAAGTTGCACTGAAAAACACAACCCTGCTTAAGGACATTAGGTAGGTGAGCCCTCTGGAAAATGCTATCAGGAAATATTAATAGGCTTCCACTGCTCAGGATGGCTAGTGCAGCCACACCAAAGCATTTCTAACCACAGGTGCTTCTGTTCTTACTAGAGACATTGTATAGCATAGAGAAGCTGCTTGCTATACATTACTTCACAAAATGCTATAATCACAGGAAGCTCAGTGTTAGTATTTTCAGAACAGGATGATAGAGAAAAAGCAGCCAAGCAGCACTATCTGTATTAGGGCAGCGATTGTTTTGGTACAGGCATTAGTCTAAACATACATTCCAGTTAGTCTGCTATAGCTGCACGTGGCCACCAATATCTGATATTGCTGTCTCCCAGTGATCGTGAGTTGAGTTTCTGCAAGTTAATTATCTTCAAGAAACTTTCATTTCAGTGATTCTCCACCCAGCCACATGACTTGACAAAGTAGGGTAGGAAGAGTACAAACACTTTGTTTCATATGTAACAATAGCCAGAAGTACAGAGGTCTTAATGAAACAGCATTTGTGGCAAACAGGCCTCTCCATCACTGGAATTTTCTAGCTCACTTCTATTACTTCATGAACAACATATTTGAGGAAAAGAACAGGATAGCACTTTACTTACATACATGGAGGCTCTCTTGTAGCACATTTGACTTAGCTAAAAATGTGTACTTCAGGATTAATAAAAATATGGAGCCCCTTAAAACTGTTTAGAGCATCAAGAACAGTTCAACAGTGAGAAGAATGAGCTTGTTTAAATGCAGTTGCTGTAGCAAAGATATTAGTGGACTAATCTGGTTTTGAGCATTTGTAAGTATGCGTATATGTAAGTGAAGCCTCTTGGCTTCTAGAGTTTGACATGTGATTGTAGCTTACTTCACTCCTGGAAGCAGTTCTTTGATATCTTAATTGATACCATCCAAAAAAATGATACAGGTCAAGTGAGACTTTACTCCTTACCACAAAAGCCTCAAGTCAACCAGGGGAAGCAAAAACATGCATTTCCTCAGATTTTCATAAGCATGAACTCAAGTATCAAGTCTTATGTAACTGCATGTGGCCACCAATATCAGATACTGCTCTCTCCCAGTAACTGTGAATTGAGTTCCATAATTATATTATGCAAGTTGAAAGTTAGCCCACTTGGTCCTGAGCTAGGCAGCATATGAAAGATTCATATCAGCTAAAAACTTCTCTATTCACTTTCTATAACATACATTTTAGTATTAGAACAGCCTCTGCAAGCATAAGCATCTGCCATACAACACAGCTTTAGGCTGGGTGATCCCAGAAGCATAAGCTTTCTGTACAAGGCAAAGCTTCCATAGAAAAAGCAAGTTATTTTCAGAGCTGTACGTCTTAAGTATTTTACCTGTAACACCAGACTCCAAAAACTAGAGCAAAAAATACAAGTAGAAACCCCATGTAAGAGATCCACATGATGATATACACAGCATCCAAACCAAATAAAAGCCAAGGAACAGGTGATGGAGGGGGCTGAGGTTTTGGACCACAAACAATTGAACAGTCTTGACAGCTGCACGGTCCTGTTGAATCATCCACAGACTCATTACAGCCTTTGGTAGCATTGTTCATAGGATTCATTCCATGGACAGGAACATCTATGAAATACCAAAGTCACACATACAGAGTCAGTTTACTACAGGGTAAAAAAAAAAAAGTAGTTTTACAATACAGTCTTCGTAGCTTAATGAATGAACCCTTTACATGACAGTCCCCTTCGTAAGCAGTAGCTTTTCTCAGTCCTGTAGCAGATAAAACTATTGCCTTCCTGCATGCAGGCACTAACTCCTTAGATACATATACCTAGTAATCACGTTTTTAGAACACTTTAATCTGAAGAACTAACAAGCACTCTTACCATCCCTAGCAACAAGCTGTCATGCATCTCTTGCCCCGATCTGTTCAGACTGAGAAATAGAACAACTTCCTTATAAAAACCATGAAAGATCAGGGTATTGCCCTGGATTTCCAAACAATACAAACTACCCAGTTTTTCAAGATCAGTCCATCTCTCAGTGAGTTATAGGCATCTACAGTAATAAGTTGAATAGAAAGCAATTACGACTTTCAAGCAAAAAAAAAAAAAATAATAAGATTCAGCTTAGGTTACATTGCTTTGAAAGCCTGACTGTGGATAGTCAGCACTGGGTGGCCATTTGATGAGTTAGCATACTGACTACAGCATACAGCCTCTGACAGAAGAGTCACAGCCAATTCTTATTTTTTCTGCCTTTTTTACCTGAAAAGATAGGAATAATGCTGAAAGGAGTTTGTCCATTATCCTTACTAAACATGTACTCAATCCAGTTGGTAGCATTGCAGTCCTTGGCATCCTTTCCACACAGCAGCCCCAATGCCTTAACATTACTTGATGGAGCCTCAACATCCCTGCAGGCATTATACATTTCTAGAAAGAATGTATGAAGACAGAAGTCATTAAATCAGTATTAGCACTTGAGCAAGCATTCTGAATTTGGGAACTAAGTGAAGACTCATCAAGTTCAAAGAAAATGCTTATAGCTTTCAAGAGGAAACATCGTAAGATAGCAACGTAATGCTTTCAGCTTTATTTACAGCGATCAAGGTTACAGTGTTTTGCTACAGCTATCTTAACTTAAGTAGGCCAGCTGCATCTGCACTGCATTACCAGAACCTTCTTTATTAGATCATGTTCCTTCTAACAATATGAAGTGTCTCTTTTGGAAGAGGTTATGACTGAGACAATACTTTTGACCCCTAGGCCATAAGTCTCTTTTAAATGCCTCAAGTTATTTACAGGTCACTGTACAAAAAACAAGAAGAGACAAAATTAATTCTTCACGTTTGCTATAAAACTAAAATATAGACTACACCACTTGTTTTTAAGAAAGATACTTGCATTTGACAAGAGACTGTAATAGTACATTTCACAGTGGTATGATTTATATGCCTCAGAAATAAGGTAATCCACAGTACAAACTTCATATTGGTGAGTTTCAATATTAGGCATGCATGTGATACTCAGAAACAATTTTCCTTTCCTGAAGATAAAGTCATCAATGTTATCAGCAATTAAAAAAAATCACAGACTTTCAGTCTCAGCTGATCCTTCAAAAACACAAGTGTCAGCACTCGCTTCCTATCAAATATAGATGTTTCAATGGAGACCTACTGGCATCTATTTGATGCCTTGTACTACAAAAGACAGTTGTCCCCTGTTCACCTCCCAGCATATCCTGAAAGAGGCTTGTTCCTGTTACCTTGATAAAAGTGCATCAGCACATCATTTACTCACCATTTGCAAAGCGTTCTCCGATGAAGTACTGCAGCTCTGTAATGCTACTCTTGTTTTCTTTTGAAACTGGATCATAATAAGGTATGGTGCTTGTAACATTCAAAAACTCAGACTGATTTGGACTGCAAGTCAGTTCACAGAAGAGGTTAATCAAGTTGTAGAAACATGATGGACACCTGGGTAGGAAAGTTAATGAACAGCAATCAGATTAAGAGGTAAAAATGAAGCACATCTGATTTGACTTACACACCAACTGTAAACATTCTGTCAGTGATAAAACAAAGCACTTAAAGTCTTTATTTAATATATTAATATATAAAAATTGAATACACTTACATAAGAAGTAGTTATCAGAACAACAACTGGTGCTTAAAGTTGTTTCGTATTCTTCAGTCAGAAGTATCAACATTACTTACCAGAAAATTCTATCTACCTCAGATAGCTGCTACAAGCAGCAGTGGACAAGAAATTAAAAAAAACTTAGCTGCTGCTACTAGGAAGGCTGAACAGTACTCTGTCATCCTCTTCTGAAGATGACTTCAATACAAATGCAGTAACTCAAAACAAACTAAATTAGCATTTATGCTACCAACTCACTCAGTCCAGACTGTAAGAAATTGCTTCACAGAGTTAAAGCTTCCTGACAGAGATAAGAAAGTCTTTCCAAGAGCTCCCTGCAATAAGCCTTAAAATGAAATTACCACGTCAACAGTTCACTTCAACTGAAGTGTCCTGATGTGCTTTCTAATTTTAAAAAGCTCTAGCTGCTTTGCTATTCATTAGCATACCTGGAAAGAAACTGCAGAGGCAGCTGCAAGTTGTTTTTCAAAGTCTGAAGCTGAAGGAAATCACAGCAAGTACTAACATTGCCAAAGAATAAACCTGGACAGAGTTCCTAAAATATAAACAATACTGAGATTAACACAACGGAAGAAAGGAAAAGCACACTTAAGATCTCAAAACTCATTAAAGTTTTATTTCAGCACATTGCAGAAGATAATTGTTGTTGTGGGAGATGAATGAAAGAATCAGTCCAGCCAGTAAGATTCGTTAGAGAATACGGACAGAAGAATCATTTGTATTATTCAGGGTATCATTTCCTTTAAGAAGCTCTTTCAGATGATCTTTAGTCACCAGGGTCTATATATAGAATGATAATCGTATTCAAGAGTCCACCAGTAAGAGGACAAACACATTTACCCAACTCTGAAGTATTCCTGCAGCTTATCCTTCAATGCATGTCCTGAACAGCATCAAATTCTCAAGTCTCAGAAGACAAGCCACTAAGCAGAGTCACCAATTACATGGAAGAACTATTTAATGTCCAGTTTATAGAAAAGAAATGCATTTATTTTAACACTAGTGTCATCCATACATTTCTTGTATGTTATTCAGTCCTCCAAAAGTGTAACACAGTCAGCTCACCTACATATTTAATTTGTTACTGCTGACTGCCATGCCATTACTTAGTAGTTATTCCACACTAAGGCTGCGAATCACCACGTGCCAGAAGACAAGTCTGGCAATATCACCCTATGTTATGCATCAAATCCAGAAAGTATTTTAACTTCAGTTTTGTTCATTTTGGAAACAAAAACCCCAATAGGGAAACACCGTCTAATACTAGGCACAGCTATAGAAACAAAACTTGGACAAGGTTTGCTCCATTTGAATGACTGGTGTCAGTTACTGCCTTCCTAATTAAGGAAGGAATCAGAACAATTATCTGCCAGAATAGAATTTTAGTCTTATTTAGACAAAAGACATAACTGATAAACATCACAAATCAGAGTCCTAAAAACAGACTGAGGAGTGCGAGTGCGCAAAGCAGTGAGAAAATAAGCAGGAAAGTGCAGCATTCCTCTATTTAGAATTTTGTTTGTGAAAGTTTGTATGTAGATCACATGGTTTGGAGGCATCTCATATACCTGAATAGAAACAGCAGTCTATCACCTTCACACAGCTGGGCCTACAAGCTAGATCTGAGAAATGAGAGAATCAATGTTTACCTTCCAACCAAGTGAAAATTAGATAGCTAAAAGTCACAGTGCAGGTCCAATAAAACCCAAAACAGAACTCTCAAGTACAAGAGAATTACTTTTCAGTGGATGTACAGAAGCAACTCACCTGCATCAAGTCATAGCCATCCTTCGGTAGAGCTATAGGTGGTCCATCATAAGCACAGTTGTATCTCTTGTCTCCAGATGCAATTCCACATTCTCCGTACCAGACACACTGTTGTGGAAGTACCTAAATCAACATAAGGAAACTGATTAACAGCAAGGAATAATTAGTTTTTCAGCTGCTAGACAGTTTGCACGTTACTATTCCAACAGCTGTTCGTAGTCCAGATTAGATAACTTCTTGTAATTCAGATACATGTGCTACAGAAAGCATCGATCGAGAAAAGCACGTATTGACATGGCATGTATGAACACAGCGTTGTATCTCCAGCTCAGCATTCCACCCCTCTCTGCCCAGCCACTGACAGCATAATTCTTAAGTGCTAGAGTTACTGAAGCAAAACCTAAAGCAATATTTGCAAAGCATTCCCAAATAAGAGGGAAAAAACAGTTTCTTCATGTAGAACAACACATGTGATTAGTGGGTTAAACTTATTTCAGTGTGAGTCAGTGAACATGAAGAGAAGTACATTATTCACATGTAATATTTTCAGTTCTCCCTACAACCTTTTAGTCCTTCTTGCAAATCCATCCACTAGTTGACAGATTCAGAGGAAGTAACAGCATAAGAGGATTCCAAAACAGGACTTCACAGCTCTGCATTCACCACAGAATGTCATTTATTGCATGAAACTGAAGGGATGCCCTCCATTAACACTTGTGGACAAAAACATGCCGCATCCAAACAGGGAAGGCCAAGCAGCATTCTAGAAATCCCTAGGTCTGGAGATAACTGAAAAATTCAAATCAGTTCTTTATTGTAGGCATAAAATGAAGGAAATTGAAAGCGCAGAATTGCACCTTGAATGCATTGCATTTTTTGTTCAGTGGTGCTTGTACTGAGACATCTGAATTACCAGATCAGAGTATTTATTCTTAAAATTAAAACCTTTAAGAATGAATGCAACAACACACTGTTTATAGTGAAAGCTTCAGAACAGCTCCAGAGTTTTGCTGAACACCTGGGCTGCAAGCAGAATGTGGACTGCATAAACATTTACTGTGTTTCTGCAAGCACACAAGCATCAGAAGACTGCATGGTACGGTTTTAAAGATAACTGACCTATTTTTATCTCCTGAACAACCTTGACTTCACATCTGTAGAAACACCATATGCTTATACAGCAAGGACAGACTGCTGAGCTGCGCGCTTGACCATGAATAAAACTGTTTACTGACCAGGGGGCCCCTGAAAGGCTGCATTCATCATATCCTAAATCTACCTAAGATTACAATAGTGCTTCCACAGCATCCATTTCTATGCTGAATCACACCAAATTCTTTGTAAAAGCATACTAGTAATTGGATTCTTGTGACTCAAACATCTGTTACCTGAGCTTGTTAGTTTCCCCCTTTAACTTAACTTAGGAAACACAGCCCAAACTCAAGTCACTCACTGTAAACCAGTGGTTCAGAATTCAGCCTGAGTACCACACATCCAGACTGCTACTTCATTTCTCTACTTAAGCATTTCTTCTAGCTAGATCTGTAGCCAGCTGTTAAGCATTCCCATATTCTTATATACAAGCTGGCATGCATCCCTTAAAAAGGACACTTCTAGACACTAGATGTTTAACATCCAGCATAAGCCAAGAAGCTAAATCACAATAACAACTTGGAGACTGCCCATAGAAACACACTGTATATTCATTTCATGCATAATGAAATTCACAGTGTCTAAGCTTACATCGAACTATGTTTGAAGTCTTCAACTCAGCCCCTGCTTACTTGCATCTATATAGACCAGTTTATTAGCAACTAGATTGCTACAGAAAGAAGACTTGTGTGTGTGCACCAACGTCAGAAGCAACTGAATCACCTCCTCAAGAAGCAAAGATTCACTACCATTCTTAGGAAAGGGCGAAGATTTGAGCTGCTTACTACCACCAGTGAGGACTGGATTGGGCATTTCTTGTATCTCATGCAGATCTTCACATTTAGTTTAGAATGGTTTGCAATCATACCTCAAAACATCTTCTGTGCTGCACCAAGTCTGTGAATTTAACACATCTTGGTTTTTAAATTTCACAGAACTCAACATCCTCTTTCTGAAGAGACTTAACTTCTTCTAAAGTGGAAAACTTCACATCACTATTAACACAGAAATCTTAAGGTTTTCAGTGGGGGCACTTCTACAGTAGGAAGCTTTGCTTTAGCAACACATCAGGCAGACTGGTAAGTTCTGCTGCTTTTACCAATGTTATCTCTATTTTAAGTTATCAATTCCTTGGTTATAACTACACGGGCACAACAAAATCAAATACAGATTGTATTATAGACACTACATGATAACAAATTCACCTGTAAGCCCTTCTACTATCATTTCCAGGATGAAACAAAGCAGCTTCCTTGCACACGAGGTCATGCAACAAGAAGCATTCAGCTAAACACATAAGAAAATAAAGCAAGACAAGGTATTTTGGCTTAGTGGCAGATTATACTTGTAACTTGAAGATACAACTTAAAGCCCCATTACTGAATTTTGAGACAGATAAAACTTACAGTGGAAAAAACCAACACACTTCCCTCAGACTTTTGGCCTGTATAGAGAAGGTGAATGTGTCAGTTACTTGTAATACATCACTTAGACCTAGAACTGTAACTTATAAAACTTCATTCTACTTCAGTGTAAACATAGTCCAATTCCAGTGAATAGATACTCATGATGTGACCCAGCAGGACCTCACTAAAAGGAGTTTGAATTACCTCCTTGGACTGATAGGGCTCCGGTGTTACCTGATTTACAAGAACTGGGTCAGTATGCATAAAAGCCAATCAAATCATTTGAAGTCATCAGATAAAGTCAGCAACACAGCTCACAGCAGCGGCAATTTAACAACATGCTCACCTCTGAGTCAGCTACAAAGTACAGGAGAGGGCTGGGCTCCTGGTTTTCAGAGAGCAAGCAGGGATACTACTAGTCATTAAATAACTACTTTAGCACTGATAAGATAGAGCTGAAAGTTCTTTCCCCGAAGCCCTGTAACAGAGGGTAAGTCAGAATAAATACTTTGTTCTCTCCACTCTTCCAGAGTGGCATTCTTTCACAGGTAGGAAAGGATACAGATGAGTAACTGTTATAGTAAATAAGTCACAGGGAACAAAGTTACTGCTTGGAGAGTCAGGCTTCCAAATAACTTCTTCAATTATACATAAATATGCAAAAGTTCCCCTCGTCCCAGGACACAACAAGATATGCCATACTGAACTAAATTCCCTTCTAAACAATGCAAGATACTCCAGAAAGCTCCACTGCAAGTATTTGGGAAGACCACATCAAGTCCTCAGTGTCTTGAAATGAGACTTCCATGAGTACTTTTCCAAGCAACAGAAAGTTAGCTTTGAATTAAAGCCGTTTCTTCCTGCCCCCAGCAGAGTTCAGATACTACCTGTCACTACCACTATCCTCCCATATACCCAGAGCTGAGAAAAATAAGTTCCTACTTCTGATAGAACTATTCTGTCTAAAGAGAAGCTTCTCCTCAGGTCTGGGCTTCAGGGATCCCAATAACAAACTTGCACACAAGCACATATTAGCATTCCATGACTATCAGCAACACTCTACACAGGTTCTGCTACAACTTCCCTGTTCCCAGGCATTATCATTTGTTTGTAACAGAACTGGCATTTCAACAGATCATAAACACATTTACTTTGGTCCAAGTTTCTTCAACAGTATGTTGAAACAAATCCATAACCTTCAACGCTTCCAGAAACATTAGCCATCAGCAATGATGTCTGCTGTGAAGCAGACAAAGAACAACAACATCCCTGTATACAGAAACAGAGACTACTTGTAACACTGCAAATTCCAGAAGACAAAAGAACTTTGTTTGGCTCCCCAAACTAAGATCGCTAATGTACAGAAAAGGCAGCAGCATCAGGTACAGCTGTTTCCCCTTTCTTCATCTAACATAGCACATTTGAGATATTATGTGGCAAGACAAGCAATTCCAAAGAATAACATACTTCCCCCTCTACCTCCATTAATATCTAGTCCATATCACCCTTAATAGTGGATATGATGCCCTGGCTCAAAGAACTGAATTCTAGGGGAACATGGTACTATGCCATCTTTAATAAATGTACTATTGGCTTATGGAGGCAGGTGACCAGGTTAAGTCCATAAATCTGCCCACTATCTGACAGCTCTCCCTATCAGAAGGTCCCTGGACTAAAAAAAAAAAAAAAATTTAAAGGGTTCTAGTTCTTACACTGTCTTTTCCAGTACTCTGTACAGAAGCAACCAATCCAGAGACAAGCCCAGTCAGCTAGGTTCCTCTTGTACCTTTGCTCACGGGTAAGTGACTGTTCCCCTCTAGAAGGAAAAATAATTAGGTACTACTGGTCAGGCAAAGCAAGTCCTAGCTCTGGAGTTACCCAAGCACATTGCAGGAAAATGATAGTCCAGTAGGAAGAGAAAGCTGCAGTAATTATGGTAGTTGAGTATCTGGGGAAGCAGGCTGGTGTTAACTGACAATGGCTTGATTTTATTGGCGGAAAGAGACAGATGCACTACTGCGTGCACAGTCTGAAAGCACAAGGCCCTAACAGCACTGGCACAAGAAAATATCTGTGATGCCCTGCAGAGGAACAGTAACAATACCTAGATGGAGTGTTTTGGCTACTGGCAGGTCAAGCACTGTTCCACTCATTTACCTTAGTCATCTCTCCGCTCTTAAGACACCTTCATCACTTTCCATCCAGAATGACAACGAACAAGTCATTCCTGATCTTCCAGGAAGCATCTACTCTTACCATCCTGTTGTGAAGTTATGCTGCCATCCCTGACATGCAGGTTCCTTCACAGAGACCTTCCCACCATAGGCCACACGCAAAACTGCAGGTCACCTGACAAGGCTGGGACTGAACGGCATCAGCCACTAATGTCCACCAGTAAGGATTTCAGAAACATTTAAGTTAATCTGACCTTGTAGCTTGGGATCCCAGTTATTGACGGGAAACAAGTGTCCAGCCTTGCTTAACCACTAATTGATAGCCTGTGTTTTGGTATAATTGCCAACTGCATCAGTTGACATTAAACACACAAAATACCATCTAGAATATTAAGAAGTTGATAAGAGAACGAGAATTTAAGAGGCTTGGTATTCTTTACTCCTTAACTTAAAGAACAGCAAGAAACAGCATTCAAAAAACAGGAATAAAAGAGCCAAGACTCTCAATGCAGCTCTTAGGTGGGTAGTTAGCTCCCAGCCAGCAGCAAGTTACCTGACACAAGTTTGGCCCACATCACAACTGAAAGCATGAAAACATTTTACCACCATGCTTGAGAGGGAATGAGTTAACCTTCAGAAAGTTTCTCTACTGCAAGCAAGCACTATACAGGTACAGCCTAGTTGAAGGTCTAGCATCTCTTTGAGAGTTATCAAGGTCTACTTTGTAGAATGTTAGATGTAAACAACATATAACAGCAAAGATTTCAAGACAAGTTTGTTTCCATTCCCCTACTCCGCCACTCTAATTTTGCCTTCTTACATTAGGCATACAGGCTTCAGTCTTGTAAAATCACTTGGTCATGTTAACTTCTCATAAACCACAAAGCCACATCCCCTACGAGATCCTTCTGCAATGGAACTTATTTCACACTCCTGGTGGGAGGAGGATGTCGAACTATAGAAAAACAGCATCTCTTTGGTCCTGCACCTGCACGCTTCATCCCTATGTTGTTCAGTATGTCCTTCCAAAACCATTACAGGAAGGAGTGCTTGGAAGGTGCAAAGTCTATCAGCTACCCACCTGGAGACCACGAGTCACTGATGACCAACCAGCTTCTCTGGAAGAAGGAGTTTCTTGCTTTCTGCTCAATCTCCAAGGAGGAGCAGAGGCTGCTACCACAGGAGACCCTCAGCACACACAGGGTGACCAACCTGGCAGCTTAAAGCGAGCTCGGTATAAACCCTGACTTCGTGCATTTCTAAGTCAGTTAGAGAAGATAAAGATGACACTGAGGTGTACGAGATACTCTGTTTCTCCAGAGGAAAGCAGAGCATCTCACTGCTGCCTGGAACAACGAGGCAAACAAACTGACGGAGAAAGGAATTAAGGTGTCCCCACCCCACCCCAGAGCAATCTAGCAAAGGAATTCCAACTCGGAGCAGACAGAAGCAGGCCTCACAGGGAGCCGCCACCTTCCGCAGTAAACACTCGCAGCAAGCCGCGCCAGGCACCGGTGACACTCGCAACACTGCGCGGGCATGTGACTGCACGGCTACTCACACGCACCCGGCATTGCATAACAGGGCGCATCGCGGCAGCCAGCA
The DNA here is from genome assembly GCF_987193195.1 of Phasianus colchicus. NCBI lineage: Eukaryota > Metazoa > Chordata > Aves > Galliformes > Phasianidae > Phasianus > Phasianus colchicus. The sequence goes on from NC_143438.1 coordinate 49,159,876, forward strand.
CCCGGACAGCTGCCGCTTTCTGCAGCAGAGCGCAAAGCTCGCTCAGCCCGCACGGCTCAGCGGCGCTTGCAGCCGGGCCCCCAGGCCAACCGCAGCCACGCACCCGGAGGTGACACCGCGCAGCCCAGCCGCCAACGCCCCACGGCCTCTCCGACTCCAGCCGAACCAGCGCTACTCCCCCCCCCGTACCCCCATACCTGTGCTGGGGACAGCAGCAGCAGGAGGAGAAAGACGAGCAGGCGGCGGGTGCCCGGCCCGGGGCTGCCTTGCGGGCCCCCCATGGCGACGCAGCAGCGGGCGACAGCGAAGAGAGACAGAAGGGAGAGAGAGAGAGAGAGAGAGACGGCCGCGCAGGTCCGGAAGGGCCGCTCCCGCCAGGCCGGGCGGTGCTACAATCCCGCCGTGGGGCCGCTTCCAGCCCGCCGTGGGGCCGCACCCGCTCGTCTCCGCCAACCGTCGCCGCCAGCGGTCCGCCCCTCCCCGGCGGCGGGCGGGGCCGCGCCTCACGCCACGGCCGGGCCGCCCCTCACGCTGCCGTACGGACCGAGTCGGGCGCCGGGTCCCCTCCTGGCGGCCTCCGAGTGGTCGACCCGCGGCCGGGCGCTGCTCGTGACCCCCTGAGTTACGCCTCACGGCTTCCCTGTGGTGCCCGCAGCTCTAAAAATGCCCTGAACGATGGCTTGCTGGGGCGTCGAGATGAGGCAAGCTGGGTTTGGCCAGTGGCTCAAGCCTGCGGTCGCTGCCTCAACGACAGTGGTACGACCACAGAAGTACCGTGCTGCCCTGTCGCAATGGCCGCCTGATAGCTGTGTCCTGAGCAAGCCAAGCCCTAAAGATGGAAGTAAACTTGCTGTTAGGGGAACTCATAACTACTTATTTTAGTTGGGTCTCATGATCTGCCCGAGTCTCGTGGCCTGCCTTTGCCACAAGTGGCTTCTTTCCACACGGGTAAAGGTTTAGTGACAGCTGCATGCTGTGCTTTGCTGTCTTCAGAGCAAAGTTGTGCCTCCTCAGAATGAGGGGGCTGTGGGTTGTACCAGCGGTATGTTTGCTATTTCCTTATGAGCGTGGAAGTACTAATTATATAGCTTATAATTGTATTTTTACTATAACAGCTTAAGCAAAAGCTTCTTTTTTTGGCTTTAAAGTTGTTAGCTCACAGATTCAAAGCATTCGTCTCACAGTCCCATGTGCATTTGGCCGTGTGGCCAGGTGCCACGGCAGTACAGCTGCAATAAAAATAATGCCCAAGTGAGGCAGCTCGGGTTGCATGGCAGAAATCAGCTGTTGGTGTTGATTTCACAGGGACTTTGCTGCCCATGGGTTTGCCTTGCAGGGGTCTGTTTGCTGTGCCGATCCACTGACATCAGATGGCCTGACCGATGTTGCAATCGTTGGGTGTAAGGAGATTCCACTCTGCTGATCTGCTTGGGATCTGTCTCAAAGGAAAAGCGACAAACAGGTGTGGCACATTCACTGCATCTTCTTGCAGATTCCCCCACTACTTTTTTGCCTTTGTTGCTCCCTAGCGCACATTATGCTCATGGAATAAAATATGTAATTTAAATGCTATTGCCATCTGCTGACAAAAATGCAGGTTGTCCTTGGTATCGTATATTCAAGGGCTAATTAATGTTGGCAGGGACCTCAGGAGGGTCACTGTAATTCAACTTTCTGTTGAAAGCAGAACACATTTAGGTCAGGTTGCACAGGGAATTTTCCACTTGTATTTTAATTGTTTCAGAGACAGAGAATTCACAGCCTCTCTGAGCAAACTGTTCCACCTTGTGACTACACAGATAGTAAAATGTTCTGTCCTGCAGCTAAGGAGATTTACCCATGTTCCAGCTTGAGTCTGTGATACCACTCTGCCTGTCAGGAGAGCGTGACTCAGCTTCCCTGCATCTTCCCATTATGTGGTCATGGAGAGCAGTAACGTGTCCCCTGAGCCAGGTTGAAAAATCACAGTTACCTCAGCCGTCATGCTGGCACTAAGCTGGACTTGCCCTAGATCATCTTTGTCTTTTTTATTATGGGAGCTCAAAACTGGTCACAGGAATTCAGGTGTGGCCCTACAAGTCAGTGAGGAATAACAACACTTGACCTACTGGCTACGCCCTTCCTGGTACAAAGCGGTTGGCTTTCTGTACTGTTGAGTCATGTTCAGCATGTTGTCCAGTCCAACCACCATGTTTTTTCTGCAAAATTCTGTGGCAATTTCCACCATGAGCTAATTAAGTCCATAACATCATCCTTGTCTACCACCTATAGTACAGAGAGGTGGTAATACTTTAACCTTTCTCTGAATCCTGGCTTGATATCTATATTTAGAAGGCTGTGCACATTCATGTTGTTATTCCAGTGCAATCCCTTCACATAATGCCTCCAGATTTTCTACACTCCCAAAAGAAAGCGAAGTGGATTGTAAGCAAAGACTTATTAACAAATGCTGATCAGACTAAGCCTATCTTGGTCAGAGTGAGTTTTGAAATATCTTTTTGCTTGGCAGATGTGGAAACCTGAGCATTTATCTGTGTTTATGTTGCCTCTGCCTACTACCAGCCCACAGAACAGGGCTGGGTATTCTTTCAGTCCTACTGCAGCCCTTGTTCTTGGTTGCAGCTCTCTGAGGATGAGGATACAAAGCTAACTGTAGCTGCTCCCTGGTGTCTTAGTGTTGTGAGTGTTGTTGGTTATGAAGTCAGCACCTTTGACTGCTTCATCTTTAAGTTAGCTGAACGTTAGGAAAAAAAGTAGCCCCAAAGAATTAACTCAGATCAATGCTGCCAGCAGCTTCATTGCCTTTCCTGTGGCACAGAAGTGCCTGTCTCCACTGCCAGCTGTTCTTGCTTAAGGACGTCTGTCAAGTTACATTTTTTAAAGCTCCTTTTAAGCCCAAGATTATACATAGCTTTCAAGGATTGTCTCCTTGGAAGGAAAGGGATAGTCATTTTGATTCTCAATCGGTATACACAAAATTAAGTTTTCCTGCCTGTAAGAAGGTGCTAATGTTAATTCATAGTGTAGGATGACATTTGGTGCCGCGCTACACCAAACTAGTCCTGACAGTGGACTAGATGGTCTTAGTGGTCTTTTCCTACCTTAATGACTATGATTCAATCATCCACTAGGATCAGATAAACACTTTCCTTCACTGAATATCATTTCGGTGCAGAGGTGTCTGCCTGGAAGCTAGCGTAAAATAAGTACCTGTTTTGCTTGTTCTACTTTGACAGAAATCCCTGAGCTTTGCATTCAGAAGTGTTTTCATTGCTTTATTCTGTGCAGAAATGAGACTTGTGTCATCTAGTGGTAATGACCGTGCAATTTCCAGATTGCAACCTGTCTGAAGAATTACTCGCACGTCCAAATGGAAAAATTACACGATCGCTTTGCAGCAAAGTCAATTAAAATGTCCATGGCTGCTTTTTTTCCCCCATCATTTATTACAAGCCTTTATTATTTCTGTTGCGATAGCACCCACAGGCCATTGCAAGGAGTGGGAGCTGCATTAAGCAACACACTCCACAAGCACATAGGAAGGCAGGATATTCTGCTTGGAAATCTCGCAACCTTAGTGGAGACAAGCTACAGCAGGTGTGTTTGCAGGTTTGCTTCAGTTTCTCACACCTCCACATTTTGGTAGAGCCAGTCAAAACCACTGCATGTTCCAAGAATATTTCTCTAGCTAAATCAGAGTAATACTTGTACTAAACAAAGCTGATGTTTCCTACTTAGCATTGTAAGCAAATTTTTTTTTTCATTTGTTAGCCTTCCCTACCTGTGGAGACCTGTTTGACTTTTAATTACACTCACGTCAGTGTAGCTATTAATTTGGTCAGATGCTCTTGGCTTCAGACTCTCCACATGGGATCAAATCATACCAAAGGAGTTAACAGACTGAAGCTGCCAGTAGTGTTAAATATATGTGTAGTGTGTCAGGTGGTGCTGAATTAAGTCCTTTTATCTTTTCATCTTTGTATCTGCCCTGGTGTATTTGTACAGCTTCTCCACCAACCTGTTTCACTGTATCCCTGTCTAAACTTAGTAAGTCCTATAGTCGCATATTTTCTGCATTTATTTTTGACATGACTACATTCTGGGTGGAGATATTTATTATCTAGTTGCATAAGCTTGGGAATTGAATTCAAAAGATTCGAAGCTTGACCCAAGTTTATGGCAGACTTGCTCAATTATCTGAATGGGTCCTAATCCCTCCAGTACAATTTGCTCTTCTTTAACACGGTGCCAATTGCAGGGAAAAATGGGGTCCAAGATATTAAAAAACAAGTATGGATCAGGGAGCTGTTGAAGGAAAACGTTGTGGAAAGGCATCTTATTATTGCAGCAGTTTGGAGATAACTGACATGTTGCTATAAGCAAATACCTAAAGTGTGTACCCATGCTAGATACCATAAACACTAATATACTAACAAATTCAGAAGTTTACCCTATGGTAATAAAATGGCTGTTTAAGGCCCCGGGTTTGCATTAATATCAGGTTACTGTCCCTGTGATCACCATGCTGCCGTTTGATGTTTAACTCAGGATTTGTTGTCAAAATGGAGAATATAAGCAGAACTATCACAGGAAGTTCCTGTGGACACTGCCAAATCCAACTGGGGAGAAGGAACAGGAGTCTGGTTCAAGATCCACGTGCACTTGAAGATCAGCCTGTTTATCTTTGGGCTTGGAGATATTTTGTAAATTTTAGAAGTTTGTCTCAGTAGGATTTGGTGGAGAATCATGGGTAAGGAAGGACCTTCAGAGACTGTTCTTGGAGTCCTCAGAAAATGGAGTTGTTCTTATGCTTCTCAGTGCCATATAGTCCAGCCATTCAGAAGATGAGACTTGTGTATCACATTTCCAAAGTGATTATAGAAATTTATACACATACACTGGACACCAAGTACGCATACATATATGTATCTATGTACCCTACAAGAATAAAAATGTGCAGTACATATAAAACTACAGACATTTTCTGGCCTGTGTTGTATATTAGTGTCATGCTCTGTGTATCTGAGTCAGTGAAACATTTGCCATAGCAAAAATCTATTCTGACGTAGCTGGTTTCCCAGCTGGCACAGCATAGGCTGCTGTGTTGTTCCCTGCTCACTGACAAAGCGCAGCACTATGTAGAGTTTGGACCACCTCTATGTGAACGGCCTCAAACATTAAAAGCAGGACATTAAAGCATTAGGCCAGTGAGAATGTCTTGTCAACACAGTCACAGCAAAATCGTTTAGTTAGCAACAGCTTGGATACGTGTCTGAGTCTCTTTCGCTGGACAGACAGAGTTGCTAGGCATGTGGCCTCTCCTAAGAGTTAGCGTCTCTTTAAATCACCAAGAAGATAAAGCAAAACATTTATTGACACATGTATTTTAAGGTCAAGGAGGCTATTATTATCACATAATATTACTTCTTGGATATTGCATTATTTCATTCATAGAATCATAGAATCATAGAATGGCCTGGGTTGAAAAGGACCACAATGATCATCTACTTTCAACCCCCTGCTGTGTGCAGGGTCGCCAACCAGCAGACCAGGCTGCCCAGAGCCACATCCAGCCTGGCCTTGAATGTCTTCAGGGATGGGGCATCCACAACCTCCTTGGGCAACCTGTTCCAGTGCGTCACCACCCTCTGTGTGAAAAACTTCCTCCTAATATCTAACCTAAACCTCCCTGTCTCGGTTTAAAACCATCCCCCTTGTCCTACCCTCGCTGGCCATTTAGCTAGCATATTTTGAAAGATACTGCTTCAGTATATAAGTAGCAAGCCATCAAATATTTTTTCCTCTTCATTCACAAATAAACTTATGGTTTTGCACAACATTTGGGGAAATTAATAGATTCAGCCTTTAGATGCTGCTTGTGAACAAGTCACAACCCTTTCCTCTGATGTTCTCTGAATAGATGGAGATGCTTTCTTGAAGTGTGACTGTAGGGATTTTTGACATTAAATCAAAATATAGCTCATCAAAACACAAAATTGTACAAATGAGGCAAAAGACCTGGGATGTCAGAAACAGAGTTTGTAGTGTGGATTTTCCTCTTTTACAATAAGCATAATCCGCAGCTTACTATAATAAGTATATCAGCAGGATGTAGACTTTTAACTGAAGGAGATTGGACCAGCATAAGAGTCAGCATTACATTTAGGAATAGTAAATGAACCACAAAGACTTATTTGACTAACTGAATAAAGATATAGTCTTACTCCTTTGTTTCTTAAGTTGCTTTTTTGAAATCTTCCCTTCAGATCTGACCTAATGGATATTAATGTCAAGGGAAGTCTGTCAGCGATGTCTGGATCTCTGAAACAAACCTTATTTTGTCACGCTAAATTAAATTTTCCTGTTTTTCAAGCCAGAGCATTGGCTTTATTTGTTTTGTTAATGCTATCTCACCCGAAAAGACCTGGAAAATAAATAGAAGTCAAATGGACCAAGTGGAATAGAACAAAGTGATCTTAACATGAATAGAAAATTAATTCTGGTATTCTACAAATAGAAATAACAGAATACAGAAAAATATTGAAATAACAGGTGACAGAGAAACATTGTAGTGCACAGACAAGTGTGATAAGCTGAATAATATATTCATTTTTATTGAAACAATGGTATGGAAAAATATGTTTTAGCAAAGCAACATTCTTGTTGTAGAGTATCATCAGGCTTATGCTGTGTTATATTTATGTAGTTTTTATTGAATGTGTAGAAAGGCAGGTAAAAAAAACTGGAATTCAGACAAGTATGAAACTAAGATGACATTTGAAAGGACTGCATGCAGAGCTGCTATGAGAAGGCACAAGTCTATTTAGTCACATATGTGCAGTATGTTACTCCAGTGCTGGAAAAAAGATCCATGTGTATGATCTTTGGTTGGATTGTTAGCACACATCAGCATTTTAACATCACTGACTCATGGAGTATGGGGTAATGACAGAGGTTCCAAACAATAATAGTATTTTGTGTCTGTTCAGAGTTTGCATTAAGTGAAGGACAAATGGGACAGTTTATGTGCTACCTCATTTTACATACAACAATTCTGAAACTTCCAAGACAACATGAAATTTGATTTACTTACTGATTTCCCAGTAGTCGCTATAACTGGCTGAATAAAGTGTGAATTATTCCTGCAAATAGATTCTGAGACAAACAATGATTGTTAAAGTGCATTAAGTCTGACCTGCGGCTATTTCATCTGGTGCTCTGATCTTCTCAGCTCTTCTAATCTAAACAAAGGTGGGTGGATCAATAGCAAGGCAATTTTGCTCCAGGGAAAGAATGACATGTGCAAGAAGTGGCATTAGGTCAGGAGGTACAACATTACCTTTTGTAACCCAAGTACCCATCCCTGTACATTGCACAGCAGATATCATCCTAAATAAAGGGTTCCATATATCTGTGATCATGGAGGCCATACCACTACCACGTCTCTGATGGGATGCCAGTTCCCTTTGTACCCAGGTCTTTCCTTGTGCTCATCTCCATCCTACAATGGCTAGATGTCTGAAACACAGGCACAAAGCTTTATACTTTTCCTTGGCTCATGTGGAGCTTGTTCTTGCACATCCTTTGTATTCACTTGCAGCTGATAGGAAGTCAGCAGCCCATAATACCTGTACAAATCCCAGATAGAGAGGGCAGCAGGTTAGGCCACTAGATCTCAGTGTGCAGAGAAGCAAGCCTAAAGAATTGTGCTACTGGCACTGTTGTTTTCTGTGAGATACATGTATTTATGGCACTGCTTGGAAAATGAAAGCATTTTGGCTTGTTGTCCTGTCCTGTTTCTACTTCATGTCCTTATCCAGTACCTACCTTCTTCCTGTCATCTATGATGTGGATTTGGTGCCCCTTAATTTCTAGTCTAAGTTTATTCTTGCCTATTAATGTGAACAGGTGAGCAGCTGCTGCATTTGTTTGGCATGTGAATGAACTCATCTATTTCCCTGCCTACCCCAGAAATGCAATTTGGAACTTCCAAAGATGATTGTGTCTGTAGAGCACTTTGAATCCCTCACACAAAAGGCACTACAGCAACGTAAAGAGCTACTGTTGATATCAATAAATCACTTCAGCCAGAAAAGGAATGCAGGTTTCCATTTTAGAACAACAAACAAACCACAGCAGTATTTACTGAGCACTTTAAAGATAACAGTGGTTACATAAACACTAAGAATTATTAAGGTTTCTTTGTGAAAAGGTTAACTGCGTGATGGTAAACAGTACTGCAACTTCCAAGCCCATCTACAGCCAAAATAAGCACCTTTTGGTTACAGGGAACTCAAAGCCAAATCCAGCCCTCTCTTCAAAAGTTCCAAGATGAAGCAAACACCAGAAGGCCTTCATGCCTAAAAACTCCAAGCTGGATGAAGAAGTTCTTGGCTGAAGCCAGGTTCAACTTCAGCCTGAACATGGCAGAGAAAGGTTTTCCTGACACTTCTCTACCACTGTTGTACAGCCTGTGGACCTTACCACTCAGCATTAAGGGGAGCCTAGAGGGAGCTATGAGACTCTCCCTTCAAACTGTGGCAGAACCACATTTTAAATATTCTTTAGAAACAAGAAAAGCCTGATACAGCCCAACGTTGCTCAGAAAAGAAGATCTAGTAAGTGCATCCCCTCAGAAGGCCATCAGATACTCCATATGGGATGTGTCATCCCAGATATTCTTCACCTGCTGCATTAGAACGTAGGCTGTGGTAGCCAGTCATGGAGGCAGCAGAAAACAGAACCTGGAAAGTCCTGCTGTGAATGGTGGGGAGCATTTTCTCACGGGCAGGCATAGCTCAAGTAGCTCTTTTGCTGAGTAGCTGACCCTTTTAGGGTGAGACTACTTGAACAAGAAAATACGCCTGGCAGAAAGGAGAGGACCTGCAGCCTGTCTGATAATATTCATTGCTCACCCAGAATGACTGGCTACTGAAGACCCTCCAGTGATTATCCTTCCCTTTCACAACTATGACAGGGCTTTTCATCTTAAAAATGTGTTTTTTCCCAGCTGTTTATATGAAGAAACTTTAGGGAGAAATATCAGTGTTGTGGCAAGGCTGCCTGGAGTCCCTGCAGCTTTCTCCAGAAAGTATGTTCACCTTCAGCCCACTGAGGCCTCCAAATGAACTTGTAAAAGAAGTTAGAGTCCAGCCCTATAAAATGCTGTGCAACAAACTTTCCCAATAAGACTCTCAAGATTTCTACCTGCTCAATTTTTTTTCAGACTTTCAGAGGATTGAAACCTGGATACAATCATCCTCCACATGTCTTGCATAATTCTTTGGTTCTGTACCAGTTCATCTGCAAAGTTTCAGTGAGGCACAACATTATTTTAATTCGAAAAATACAGCAGCATGTGTTTGCTAAGTAATTAGATTTTTTCTGATGGTGCCTTACACTGTTGGAAAACTTAAAGCTTTCCTTTCTAATGCTGAATAGAAAATTAAGAGAAATTTCAGCTGCCAAGCAGCTCTCTTTATCCAACCCTGACTTCTTACCTCACTTACTCACAAAAAGAATAACGTTATGATTTGGTAATACATATGGCTAATTTTCTCTACCATAAACTACATTTCTTTGTGCAAACTCACTATTTTTTTTTTTTTCCTCCAGACACTGAAGCAAAAGTGCAAAAATTGAGCTAAATCCTAGCTAAATCCATTTTTAAAGCAGAGCATACTTTGTGTTTCCTTACAATTTTCTCTGTCTTCAACACCTTAAGCAATTTTTCAAGAATTTGTCAGAGTCTGAAGACAAGTGAAATGTCTGGACTTATATTCTGGATTAACATTATACATCAACTCACTGCAAAATAATCTCTAATGTGTTTGTTGCTAACAAGACTTAGTATGTTTGTATACTGCAGAAATGACCAGGTTTTAATGTATCAAGTTATAGTAATATGGTTATAATAGCTCTTTACAACACCTTAATAATTTGCTCTGCTTTCTGCACACAGGCACCAAGTAGCGTGTCTCATTCTAAGCATCTCAGCCACAAAAAAGGGACAGATTTGCTGTTGAGAATTCATTTTCCAGGCCCACATTCATTAGTGTGCCTGTTCAAGTGTGGCTACATGTAACCCTCTCACCAGCTGTTAAAACACCTGTATGCTGTGAACTTCTCCATTAACTCCCATCACAGACTTTGGGACGAGTGAATTGCATAGTAGTTGTGGATACCAAACCATAGTGTAACATACAGGGAGGGCATGCAGAACATACATACATACTTGTAGAGCATCTGTACTGTTGTGTCTGACAGCCAAACTTGTGTTGTACTTGGTTTGCTCAGTAACTGATCCTCTCCTGCCCGTGGAAAGGCAGGTATGTATGCTGTAGGGCTGTGGATGCCTTCCCACAGTACTGCATACACGTTGCAAAATGCTGCATGCTGTCCCACTGCATCTCTGTTGCTGGGCAGAGGAATCAGTCCAGATGCTACATCAAGGAGGAAATCACTTTAGTTACTATTTGTTCGGTATCTTTTGGCGTAATTCATAATGCTCTGGATCATTTTACAAAGCTCTATGTAGAAACAAAAATGTTACCAAAGCCCTGGGCTGGCAGGAGGACTTTTCCTGTTGGGATGTCACAGATGTGATGTCGCTCTAGCCTTGTGTGGCACTTGGTGGTACAGAGGAATTGGCAGAGCTAGCACTGCCAGCAAAGGGATTGCAGCAGCACCATGGGGACCAACTGACTCCAAACAGCTGCAAGACCTGTGTGTCCTTTTGGCACAAGGGCTGAGTGCTCCCAGCCCACAAGTGCACCCCGAGGCACTCATCACAGGTGTGTGGCCCTACCAGTGTGGGAATGTGTCTTCGAAACACTGGGAGCACTTGGGTGTGGGGGGATGCACACACTGCAGGCGTGGAGGAGCTAACATCAGTGCCAGCACCGGTGGGACCCTGGTGCATAGGCAAGGCTGTATGCAAACACTGCTCTCAGGCCAAACCCTGCTCTTGTCATCATCCTTCTGAGTTCAGAGATGCCATGTGGAGGCGCAAGGGCATGGTGGCTCCCTGGCAAGGGCCTCACATGTTCGCAGTCATGTACTGGAGAGGCTGATCAGTTCTGCAAACTGTTTCAAAAAGCCCTTCTTGGGCAATCTAGGTTTACTGTCGTGCTAATGTCATCGGGGCTCAACTCTGCCAAAACACATTTGCTGCATTAGCTTTTCCTTTGCTTTTCCTTTGTGCGGAGAAGTCGGAGAATACGTTCATTTTTTGTTAGTTCTGCTGGTAATTCATTTGCCTGGAACAAAAAACCTCTAAGTTAGAAAAAATAAGCAATTATTTCCAAACCATTTTTTAAAAGCATTCAGGTCAGAAGATGATGCTGAGCTTAACCATTACATGCTTATTTCAGTGTTGTTTCCGCCACTGTTGGAAATATCTTAAGAAGTAACCTTTGCACGCAGTGTGCAAGTATCACTCAACTCTTCAGAATAATCTTAGCCTGGGATCTGTCTGGTCAGCTTATTTTGTACTGCCTGCCCAAACTAAATGGTATCCTTTAAGTTCTCTTTGCTGCTGGCACAAAATTTAAAGAGAACACTGCTGCTGAGCTGTTTTGGGGAAATAAAAATCAAAGGAAAGACTTTAATTGCTATAAAATAGTCAGCCCTATTCTTTAGGATAAATATAAAAGCAGAGTTTGGTCTTCTTTATGTATTGAAAAAAAACACCTGATAACAGGTGTTTTTATAAAATATATATATATTAGTATATATATACTATATATGTTAGTATATATACTTATATAAGTATAAAATACTTATAATGAGTCTACTTCTGAAAATCAGTGATTCTGTTTTGCAAACGTACTCTGTTTTACATCTAATAAAAAAAGAAATGGGTAGAAGAAGTTACAAACAGATTTTTTTATGCTGCACGCTCTCCTACTGCAAATTGCCATCAACAGCAGAAAAATCTTGCATGTTGAAAGATAACAGCAAGACAAACTGCCATACAAGCAGCATTAACTCTGCTGCCATCAAGTGGACTGATATAGAAATAACATGCAGATTTTATGTTAAATAGCCAAATCAGAATGCTGGATTATTTGTGTTATAAAATTTCATTGACATAATCATAAATCAGAAGTAAATACTAGTTCGTTCATTCACAGCTTAACTAAGCCAGCCAGATATCAAATGCCAACAGCAAATAGTTCATAAAGACAACTCAGAGGAAGATACTTCTATAGAAATGACCAAACATACAGTATTAAAACACTTTACAGAATAAAAAAAGACAAATTTCTGCAAATAAAGAGTTACTGTCATAAAAAGAACCTGAAATTATTTCAGTAAAGGAACATATTTACAAGAATGTATTGGAAAGGTGTGTGTAATTTTGAGGTATTTTTAATATTGAGAATGTGCTAAATCCTAAGCAAATGGTACCAAAGGAGCCCATATACACATTCCTTACCACAGAAATATCCTCCTTACACATCTGTCATATGAGACACAAATACGAGTTATGGCTTATCAAAACAAATACCAGATTACTGTCCCAAGAATATAACCTAGCTAACATGTGACATGCACAGGTGCTACAAAGCTCGGTGTGTCCTTGCCCAGAGTGGCATGCCAGGACGTACCTTGTTCCTCAGGCATGGGTCTGCTCCTGCTTCCAGGAGCAATGCCACTGTCCTAACATTGCCACTCAGAACAGCTGCATGGAGAGCAGAAGTACCGTTCTGGAAAACACCAGTGGAGACATTCGAAATCACAAGAGCAGTGAAACAAAAATGTTAGCAATGAACAAACATACAAACAGCAAATAATGAGGAAAAGGTTATGCCATCAAAGAGTATGATTGTGATTTAGACAGGGTGCAGGCTAGTGAATTACAAAAGAGATGATGTTAAATGCTTTAACGAAGAAAGTCAGGGTCTTTTTTATCACAGTAATATCTTCTTTTAAAAATTGCCCTTGACAATAGATCAGAGGTGAAATGAACTCAGCACTTGCTGCTGCCTGGCAGTATCAGCCATTAGCAAGTGAAAAACAAGAACAAGCAGTAATGGAAACCATCTGTGCATATTATTTCTCTTCTCTGATGATTAATGTTCTCACTGGCAGACAGCTGAATGGTGATTTTCTTTTTTTTTTTTCATAGCTGACCTTTTGCTCATGTCTGCAAACTGACAGCTCAAGTAAGTGTGGAAGATATTTCATTCTTGTAATTAACAACTAAGCTCATGCCACCTGGATTTTCAAGTATATAAAAATTGCCAATTAGATGCATCCACAGAGTCTGTCAAAATGTGTGATTTATGAGTACACTCAATTTCATTCGCTATTAAAATGCAGCTTCCAAAGAACTGCTATCATTTTTAAGTTTTGAATTCAAAAACAAAAAAGAGACTTGCTCACGACAGATCTCTCAGGATCCTAGTTTGCTGACTAAAGTCAATAAAGTGCAGGGTATAATGCTAAAAACTGCATCATGAGCAATCTGTTGTCAGATTCTGTCAGCTGACAGAAACTAAGATAATTCCTTCCACAACACAATGTGCTTCCTCATTCCAAAAATCAAATTCACAGCATCTTTTCAAACGATTTGTTTGTATGTTGCCCCAGTGACTAAACAATTTAATGCCATTTTTCTCTCAACTTTCTGAGTTTGAGGTTTTTATTGTCTTCCTCTTGCATAATTAGGAACATTAAGGACTTTCATTAGACTCCTTGACTTTTTGTATTTGTCTAAAAATCTGTATGTTTCACTACTAACCTTCAGCAGACCAAGAGTGGGAGAAAATTTCAGTAACTCTTCTATCACATTGTTGTACCCTTTAACGGCAGCCTTCAGTAAAGCAGTTGTACCATCCTTTAAAAAAGGGAAGAAGATCAGTTCAGTCGTAACAAACAGTTTATCCTCTTTCCTCTAGTGTGGAGGGCAGCACCAGCTGTCCCCCCCATCCTGGAAAAAGGGTCTTGCTCTGCTTATCGCCTTTGAGGAGGCATCTCCACAACACATGCTGCTGATTTCAGGGCATCTGGAGGATTGTTACCCCAAGAGGTGAAAACTTCAAGGAGAAATAAACCAGTGATACTATATTTCATGCCTGTCTTTCATTTATATGGACATCTCAGAGGGCTGGAGCACCTCTCCTGTGAAGAAAGGTTGAGGGAGTTGGGCTTGTTCAGCACAGAGAAGGCTCTGGGGAGACCCTGTTGCGGTCTTCCAGTACTTGAAGGGAGCTTAATAAGTAGGAGGGGGACTGACTTTGTTAGGATGTTAGGAAGCAATTCTTTATTCAGAAGTTGATGATGCACTGAAACAAGTTGTGCAGAAGAAGTTGTAGATGTCCCATCCCTCGAGACATTCCAGGCCAGGTTGGATAGGCCCTGAGTAGCCTGATCTAGTGGGTGGCAACCCTGCCTGTGGCAGGAGGATTAAAACTAGGCAATCTTCAAGGTCCCTTCCCACCTAAGCCATTCTATGCTATGATTCTATCTCCAATCCCTTATTCCAGGATGCCATTTCCTTAGTCCAGACACACAGGGAGAAACAGAGCCCATGGGAGAATGTTACAACCTGGCAAACAGAATAAGCTCTGGGAACACTGAGCCTCCCTTCAGACAGCTTTGCAGCCTTAAAACAAGCCAAGAAGAATCTGCAGACAAAGTGCAGAAGTGCTACTCACATCCCGTGCAGCGTCCCGCTCAGCTCCCCGGAGCAGCATGACTCTCACCACTTCACTATGGCCCATCTGCGATGCAATCCACAAGGGTGCTGTCCCATCCTTCAAACAAAATAAGACTGTTGAAGGTTTCACTTTTATATCCTGTATTTCTTGTCTATGGATATGGATGAACTTCAATTCCTCAACAAATTCCTGCACCACAGATAGACAGATAGATGGTTGGACTGGATGATTTAGAGGTCTTTTTTGACCTTGGTGATTCAATGATTCTATGAAATGCAGACATGGGAGCTCACTGCATGAAGTCAGAACCTCTCCAGTTATGGTGTAGGGCTACCCTTAGATATTTTTGCACAGTTGACTTGAAACAGCATTACTCTATGAATACTTAAAGCCATCTCTGGCTTCCCAGATGTGCCTTAAATACATAGGGAAGTTTGGAACATAAGGGCCAAAGATATGCTGCATAGTTCAAACTCTAGGTGGCTAGATGTGGCAGAAGATACAGGTAAATCTCAGCATGCATGGATGAATTCAGCAGCTGAGTATCTGTACATATTCAGTGGAAGCTGTTTATATAACCTAAGGAAAGATTTTAGATGATCACCAACTTTCAGTGTTGAGTTAAACTGTCCCTTCTTAGGGAACCTAATAAAAATGTCCTGACTTACAGTAATAGTGAGTACATTAAAGATTTTATCTGCCAGAGCTCCACTAGAAAACAAGGCACTTTTGAAAGAATACAATGTGAACCAATCTGGTTTAAAAAAAAACAATAATAATAAAAAAATCTTATATAATCATTATTTGTGCAGAAAATCTCAGAAAATAAAATGCATTCTCGAAATAAGCTAAAATTATTGGGTTTCTATCTCAAATACAAAGGTGATCTGAAATGCAAAGTATTTCTTGCTGCAGTTGGAGTTCAGTTTCATGATAATTTCTCCTTTTGCTTATAAACAGACAAGTTTGCTTCTCAGAACTGAAAGAGGACTCCAGCAGTTAAGTTATGTGGTGCCAAATTGATTTTTATGGGCCTTTAACAAGAGGCTTTTCCTGTATGGACTTCAACTTTTAAGTGAGGCCACAAGTAGCAGGGTGCCTTCTTGTGCCCTCAGTGCCTGCCAGTTCCTCTCGCCTCACTCAGCAGCCTGGAGATTTGGCAGGAAATATAGGAGACAAAATATACCGGTGCCCCCAAAAGAGCCTTAATGAGAAGTTTTGGAAGAAAACAGCTTTTTATTTTAAATGAAATATTTCCACCTTGATCAAAGAAGCAAACTTTTCAGTGCCAAATGAAGATTCATGTGACCTGCTAAAGCTATTCAAAAACCTTGTTGAACCAGTGCTCTCCTTTCTATGGGCTAGTGACTTAATCCAAGGAAGAAACAGAAAACTTATTTCCTCTTTTGGTAAAGTATTTTGGTCTTTCCTCTTTCTGATTCTGAGAAAGAGCAAAAGTAATATCTTGATCCTGATATCTTCAGTGTTTCCAAATGGTGAAGAACAGGGTCTTTGTCAACTCTTCTATCAAATCTCTATAAATGATCACATAGAAGTTAGTGGCTGACCTCATTCCTAGTACATAACCGGTTAATACAATGAATGGTATTTATGATTCAAAAATAACAAAGGCTCTCTTACACACAGAGCATGTGATTTTAGCATGATAGCAAAAACCTTTTCAATTTATACTGTTTAGTAAGCTGTTAGTAAGCTGACACCATATTTTTTTTTTTTTTTCCACCAGAGGGCTCTAGAACGTAGCAAGAGAGATACTAAAAAGCCTATAAACTTGGAAAATATCTGAGAGACGTCTGCACCATGTGATGTGCATGAGAAACTAATGCTATGTGAATCCATGCTTCTGCTTGCATAAGAAATGCAAATACAAGAACAGCATGGGGAACAGGACAGCTTTCTTTCACTTACAGTGACATTTATAATAATGAGTTTTTTCAGTTATGAATGAAAAGAAGCAGAAGGAAATACTTGTGTTAGGTTACATCAGTGTTACCAATAAACTGTCTTTAATTGTATTGCTGTTAGACATCATCAATTATAGGGTAGAGGCAGAAATACATTGTGAGAAAGTGACTATCTTGGAGAACTTCACTTAAAGGGAAGAAAGATGATGAAGATGATAGTGGGTTCCCACTAAGTAATGCCAGCTTCTGTCTTTTAAACAGTGTCTAACAGGCAGGTTTATGTAAACACATTTATATGGAGTAGATTAGATTTCTATCCATTTTCATGTTTATGTGGGGTGCAAAAGAGATATTACATACTACTAAGAAGTGATGTGAGGATTCCTGTATAAACAGATATTAGGGCTTGGAGATGAGTCATGAAAAAAACAAGCTCGGGGAAAGAAGCAGTTCAAAGTATACTTTCCTCCTTTCATCTCTGCCCACCCAGCAGACTGGAGACCATTACATTTATAGAATAAACAGTGTTAAATACAGCTTAAAACATATGCAGTATTTATTTCCTTATTTCATTATAAATTCATTTTAGATACAAACTACATCTCATTATGTCCAACAATCCCAAACACATCCTGTTGGAATTTTCTGATGCTCCTTCTCAGTGCTTGTTGGTGGCTTGAAATTTTAGGAAGGCCTGGATTAATGTGGGAGGTGAAATAACTCCAGTATTCTCACTGATGACTTTCAGGGACAGAGAGCCCTTGCTTTCAGGCTGTTCAATGTCATCTCTTCCCCTGCCCATCAGTCTTCTTGTATCATTACACCAGCTGAGTTCTTGTTTATAACAAGTAAGCCAAGTCTGAAGTCTGTACTCAGTGTGGTTTTAGTGGCTTACATATACGTGATTACATTGCATGTGTAAAAATATTAATTTTCAGAGTATTTTGAATCTACTCAGCCAGTCAAACTAAAGCTTGCTGGGACACAGGCTGCCAAAACACAGTGTAAAACTCACTGGCAAATAGACTTCTAGCTTTGTTTTTGAGTTAGAGAAGCAAAGAAACATTGCCTACATCACTCTGAAGTCACTGTCCCAAGTTCTGTCTAGACAATAAGGAAACAAAAAAAATTCCAGCCCAGCTCCATGGAGGCCCCATCACAATGTAAGGAAGAATAGAAGTAAGCTAAAAATCAAGAGAAATGACATTTCCAGGAAATAAACTCTCCAGAAAGCTTCACTATTCAGCCTTGTAAGAGCTGAGCCAGAGGGCCTGCACAAAGGCATCCAGTGCCACCATGGATGTGCCCATGTGTCAACAGAAACCTTGAGGGACTGGGAAGTGGGGCACAAGGCCCAATATAGAAGCAGGAATACATATACAGTGAACATGCACATGGTCAGGAAGATGAATTATGACCTCAAATTCACAAGATAGGGAGGAAAATATGGACATATGAGGAAGGGAAGGGAAGCATGAAGCTAGTTTCAAATGGTTTCCTACAGCAGTAAGAGCAGCACAGTTTGTAATTGATGGTAAGAGTCATTTGGCATCAAAATGCCCCATCTAGGCCTACATTCCTGGTGACCACCATGTCACCTTTGAACAGAGTACAAATTTGTCAGCAAGAAAGAGGCTGAAGTCCATCCAACCATTACTTTACTAATTAAACAGTAAAAACATTTGATTTGTTAAGGAAATCCTTCAGATTACAGTGGGCCTAAACACAAATGCCTCAGACCTATCCAGCCATAATCTTAGCAGGGATCGGAGGTACCCTGAAGCAAACTAAGCCCATGCTGTCAGAGACAAAACATAGCCAGGAGAAACATTCACATGGAGCTGAGCCTCTGCCTCAACTGAGATTTAAGAATGCATCACAAAGCACTGTGTTATAGAAATTGTATTGGAGAGCTGAAAAGTACTGTCAGAAAGAATTAGTTGAAGCATTATAATTACAATTTTTTTTCAGTGGTTGGCATAGAGTGTGGTTTTTATGGTGACATAGACTAAACTGGTTGAGGTAAATCAAAGACTCCCCAACTTTGTTTTAACCCACTCAAAAGGCATTAAAACATACAGTGATCTATCTTTCCATATTGACCTTTTAGACTACATTAACAAACAGTCAACAACACTACATAACCTTGACCTAAGGAGACAGTGTGGAGGCAGCCTAGGAGCAATAAGAACATCAGTGCAGGGCATAGCTGCCAGCCTCTCTCCCTGTTGGTTAATGCTCCAGCCTGAGTTTCAAAGTGCACACAGGGAATGCATAGTAAAACTAAATGTGAAAGGCTTTGTCAAAGATTAGATTTGATACTGATAAATATTTTCAAAACCAGGTACGCTAAATATAATGCTGTATCTCACAAGCTTTTCCAAGCGTTACCAAAATTTTCAAAAGAATGAGGATGTGATGGACCATGTTCACGTTCACAAGTAACTTGGTACAGCAGCAGCAGGAGGTAGTGCAAGGCACTTACATCATCATCAAATACAAATTGAGAGTTTTATTTTGATTCAGTCTGGTCTCATGGCCCAAGCATACCCAAGCTGCACGTGGTTCAAAGTTGTCCAGAAGAATAACCAGACATCTGATCCCTGTTTGATTTGAAGCACAGTTGTTGCACACCTAAAACACAGCTTCTAGTTTCACTTTTTAGAGAAACAACCTAAGTTGTGTGCAAGCAGAAATGACTGGAGCGCTTGTTTCCAATCCATGCTAGAAATCTGAACTAAAACACAGATACACACATAGCCATATTCTACCTTCCAGTGAAAGACCACCATGGGAACTCAATGCCCAGTAAAAATGCCAGTGTTAACTTTTAATAACTGTAAAGTTTAGTGATTAGACACCAGTTCTGCCTTGAAGAGTGGAGCTTACCTGCCGAGGCTGGTTAACTTTTGCTCCTGAAGAAAGCAGCAATCGGATGACATCCAGGTAGCCTCCTTGAGCTGCCAAGAAAATTGCAGAAGCTCCATCCTAAGAACAAATACCTGCAGCTTACACTGTGTTGAAATGACACCATTTTTTTATACAAAACCAAACCAAGTATGTTCTCCTTTTTAATCCATTATACACTGGAACATCATATATACAGCTAAGCTCAAGAAACAATGACTATAATCACAAGTCTTGTTCAACCAGACTGGATGGGACTTTGAGCAACCTGGTCTAGAGGGAGGTGTCCCTGCCTACAGCAGGGGGGTTGAAGCTAGATGATCTTAAAGGTCACTTCCAAACCAAACCATTCTATGATTTCATGATTACCACTATAGTAACATTTTCTTTCAGCATGCACAAGTACCAACTCCCATTGTATATCACACTGAGCATTAAATCCTGGGTCTGGAATACCAAACATCTTGTTTATCACCAAAGTATCAGTCTTTGTAACTAGAAATCCATTCGTATTTAGCAAAATGTATTTATTTAGGTTCACTTAGTTTTCTGTGCCTATATGGAAGTGGTCTGTCACACAGATGCACATGGTGAAAACATGTCCGAGTACTTTGCAGAGCTGAAGACTCTGGCACTGAAGCCTTTTAGACTGAATGAGTGAGTACAGTACTATATTGCTATGCCATGCCAGCAACTACCATGCTGCTGCTCTGGCACATCTTGCAGAAGAGACTGACTCTGTAAGATGAGCACGTAAAAGTAACACATGCAAGACAGGGTATCTCCCAGCCTATCAGAAGCCATCATTTCCTATAGAAGGCTTGTGAAAAAAATAACTAATTCCGGATTTATTTTTGTTCACCATGTCTTTCACATGGAGATGTCAGCATTAGAAAATGCACAATGCTTGGATTCACATAAGCTTTTTCCATAAGAAAAAATGTATAAAGTTTAATATGTATGTATCTATATATAGATTTTTTTTTTTTTAATGTAAAACGTTCAAACTACATTGAAACCCATCCAAAGAACTAGAAGGCAAAATTCATATTGAGGGTAGGACAGATATTTATTCATCATATATCCACAATACTCTGCACAGAGCATTGTAGGACAAGTTTTTCCAGAAAGTGGAATGTTCTGGTTTAAGTAGAGCCATGAGTGAACACCCCACCATGTCTCAAATGTACGGGTGCATATCTTATAGGCACCTCCTGTATGTATTTTTCCAAAATACAGGGCATTTGGGCAGAAACCCATTTTCAACCTTGTTGGCGTATCACCAGGTTGGAATGAATGCTGCTTACATATACTGTTGTCTGCTTACATACACTGTTGAGGTCCTCCTCCTATAAAACTCAGGCCTGAAGCATGAGGTGAATTGAGAGCCCAGGAACTGGAGATAAAAAGTTTGATCTTGATTTCATGACAACTACCCTGGTAAAGAAGAGAGATATCTGCTGATACTGCAGATGAATATTTGCCCCTGGGTCCTCTAGGAGGCTGTTTTCTCTGGCTGCTTTGCAAATGCATGAGATAGGGTGATGATATTGGGTGCTTTGCAGGCTTCCTCCAGAGGCGCATATAGCAAGAACACATCCATTTAGAAAGTTTACAAGGCTGTATAATATTAAATGAGCTCTTAATTATAGCATCAACCAAGATAGAGAGCTTTGGTTTGCCTATTATTCAACCATTTTTTAAAATTAATTATTTGGTTTCTGTACTTGATTTGAATAGATGCTGCAACAAGAAAGATGTTTAGAGGCGATTAAATATTTCCGCATGGGAAGATGTTTAGTTATTCTCGTCTTCTCCTCTACTCCTCTCATTATTCAACTTAAAATTAAAACATCTATCTTGATCGTTTGGGGGAGGACTGCTCAAGAGCATGCTCAAAATCCTTCTCCTCTGGCTGCCTGCCATTGAAACTGCCAGCCAGATACTGCTGCACGAAAGCTGCTTGGCAATGTCCCAGAAAAGGAGCCAGGTTAACATTCATTTTTAAGAGATTGTGTTCTTATTTTTTGAGGCAGCTGTTACTGACTGGTTTTGCTTACTGACTGAAAGTCATAAAAATACATCTCTAAATCTGAATACAAATATTGCTCATTTCTAGGAGAGGCAATAAAGAAGTCATTTTACTGCCCATGAAGTATCTGCAGGTGTGATAGTATTGCTATTTTTAACCAGGTGGAAAGTCCTGGGATTACCGAGAACAGCATGACAAACTGCCTGTAGGTTAGAAAGGTTGTTGCTACTTGACAGCAGTGACAGCGGAGCACCCTTCTTTACAAATATGGGGTGGTGGCCTCACAGAGCTGGGGACTCCTTGTGCAGCCAGTGCACGGGCCCTGGCATCTTGGTGACTTCCGTGGTCACCAGCCCTCAGACTGACAGCATTCTGCAAACCCCATGGAAATGGCTGAAAAGCTCTGTATATTCACAGTGAACAAATTGCTCTTTGTCAGCCTTGTCTTCTACCCTGGAGTAGGAGAGAGAGGCAGGAAGAGAAGAGAAAACCTGCCACTCCTTTCTGTTGAATGCTGAAAACCTCAACTTATTTGAGTCTCTGTTGAAGTAAATTAATACTTCATTGGCTCAATCTAGCTTTCTGAAAAGCCAACTAAACACTGTCAGTTCAGTCATTTTAACATACTTTGCCAAAAGAACTGACAAACTAGAGATGCAAAGATACCAAATAACATCATTTTAACTGATATTTAAGAAAAAAAAAACACAAAACAACTGTTTTAAATTTCTGCACTTCTTGGCAGAAAACTGATGAACCGATTCTCAAATACCTCAGTGGGCTTATAGTTATTCACTCTTCTGTCTGCAATGCAAACCTGATGCGATAGAAAACGACATTTTGAGCTTTTGTTCAATAGTAAGGGACATCACAAATCTGATGCAGATTTGGAACTCAGCCTTCATGGAGACAATGAACTGAAAGGAAGCTAAATCATCTTTTCTGTTTTTGTACCACTTTTCCCAAAATAACACTAAGCAGACAGTTAACAAAAATCACAACTTAGAGCAGTGGAGAACTATGAAACCACAATGTTTGGCAAATGATTCTCTGTGCTGGAGCTAGAGTATCTGCTGCTATACAACCAACAGCACATTTGTTCCATCCACAGTATTATCAGTATAATCTGTCAAGTAACTCACATAAAGTTGATCGTGAATGTTGGCACCGTGTTTCAACAGAGTTTCCACTACCTTTGCATGCCCATACTGACAAGCAGCTAGAAGAGCAGTACCTCCATCCTGTGAACAAAATGAAGAAAGGGTACAGAAGGTTGAGAAAGAAGATGCTGGACTGAACTTCACCATAAAGCATAAGCGAATTTTAAGGCTTTTCAGAATTTGGCTCACAATACATCCTTTACCTGCTCCGGAAACTACCAATCATTTTCTCTTCTTTGACCAGAACTTCATTCCCTGTCATGTTCTGCCTTTCACCTGCTGGTTGTTGGCCTGAAGGAAAATAGGGAGGATGCATCTAAAAGCTTTCTAGCTAAATGTGGAGGCTTGTATCAGATCAAATCCATAATCATCAGTGATATCCCCAATACTTTTCTGTGGCAGTTACACTAAAGGTAGGCCTAGGTGCACTCATCAAGTCTGGCTTGCACAGCTACCACAGGAGCCATCTGAGTTGGGAAATGCCTCATTGTTGCTGGCTGACAACTCCAAGACAACTGAAACTACAGTGACAGCAAATGCAGGGCTTGCCACATCTCGGTGAACGTGCTCAAAAATTGCCATCATTTCTGACACTGGTGTGGAGAGGTTCTTTATCTTCTGCCTGGGACAGCACCATGCTATCACACAAGGATGACACACACCCCACATTGCTGATACCAAACATTTCCTCTCTCTTTCCTTGATTTCTCCCAGTGTCAAGCTGCTCCTCCACAAAACAAGCTATCTAAAGTATTTCAAACAAATGGCTTTCCACAGCTGTTATTAACGTGGGCAAAATATTGTATTTTCCCTCAGCCTTGTTCTCTGAAACAGTTCCAAAGTCTTGTCTGAAACTTTCCACATGGACAGATAGCTAGCAAGAGAAATTACAGCCAAATGGCTGAATGATTTTTTTATAATAGGATGTGCCAATCAAACTTATTTATCTATGGTGCTATTTCATGCCTATAACTCTCCTGAAAACTCAAGGTCTGACATGGCTGAAATTATCCACAGAGACTGTCTGTAACTACTCTTAAAATCTCTTACCTTTCCCCCATGCAACATTAAAAAGCAAGCAAGGCATCGGTGTCAGCAAAATCACAGACGTGAAACCATTATGTGACAATTTAAGAATTGCATATTAATTCTGGGATATTTAAGTAAATATAAGTAGACAACCTGGTCAGTGGAGTTAAGTTGCTCTGTAGCTACAGCGAGTCTCTAGATTTCCTGTCACATTAAGAGGAACTGCTGGAACAAAACATGAAAGCAACCACAATAGTTCCTGGATTGAAGCAATAACAACAACAAAAAACAACAGAAAAATGCACACACAAAAAAACCCCTACCTCTACATACTTAAAAACAATAGCAAAAGCCAGTAGCTTCATGAAACCTATTTCCTATCTACAACCAGCTGAAAGCCATTTTGCTTGAGTATTGAGTTACCAAATCAAAGGACTTCAAATGGAAAAAAAAAAATAATGGGGACATTTTAAAGAACTTTCCCTGAAGGAAACTGGGAGAAAAAATGTTGATAAGCTAAGAAAAACTGAGCTATCAAGAGTGGTCGTCCTCTGTAGAGATGCAGGGAAGGATGACCTATGGGAAGCCTAAAAATATTGAGGCTCCCCATTTGTAAGGAAATGGGCGCATTCAGATACATGTGGGAGTAGTTTGTTTATTGCTTTATGGCCTGCTTATTGCCTTATGACTTGTTTTTCATTTTCTAAAACCCTTGTGTTCTCCACAAACTGTTATTTTAAGAAGATTGTTTGCTTATTGACATAATTTCTGGAGGCAACCAAATGACAGATCCCAAACAAAGAGCAGGCCTAACCACAGTCAGAACAGCAGAGCATAAGCAATGTATCTGGAGCAGAACTGTGTGACCCCATGTTGGAGATGTCACAGCTTTCACATAGGTGGAAGTATCGCTATGATAAACAGCAACAGGTCTCGCTCCAAGAAAGGAAACTGTGGACAGGAATCCTTTCCACAGAAAGCACCTTATGGAAGACAACATTCAGTTAAATCAAGGAATTGACAATGTTTGACAAAACACTACAAAGTTCCACGTTTTTTAGTAGAAAAAAAATAAAAATCATTCTCCAACTCCTGTTGAGCTTTCATCTTGCTTTCTCTTATATTTTCTTCCCCTTTGGCCAGCACAAGAACCTTTTCTCCAGAAAATTCTGTCTGGAGAGCCCACTGTTTTATAGCCTACAGGGAAATTAGATGGAAGGATGTAAAAAAAAAAAAAAAAGAAGAAGAAGCAAATGCCTGAGTTTTAAAATCCCTTGCAGCCATGTGATTCCCACTTTATTTTTTTTGGCCTTGGCTGAAACAAAATGCTGAAACAACATCTTTGGTACTGGCAAGCCTCTTGGAAACTCCGAGCAGGTCAGAAAGTGGGAGCAGGGACATGTGAGCAATCACGGAGGCACTTCTAGGGCAATAACTGCTCTGTAGCAGGAGGTTAATAGGCAATAGCACAGAGAGAAGGCACTCAGCCTTGTGCCCATTTACTGCTCATACCCTGTTGTTTTGATACAGCGTAGCTTCCACTAATCCTTCACTGCAGACCTTTCCAGCAAGCTGGGAACTCAGAGAGGAGCCAGTCCTCTCAGCTATCTCTGCCATTCTTTTCTTGAAATAGTTTTATCTTATCCCTACCTTGTTCTCCCTACTGGCAGTGCATACATTAGCTGCCAGTCTCCCACATAAGCACTTGGACAGCATCTGATAAGAACATGCTATCTGGGATGTACCTCTCCATTTGCCTATCTCTTCCTTTACCTCTATCGTCGTTGCTTGCAAGTACCTTAGAAGTACACGCTGTTTTACTTTCTGTGAAATACACTACAAGGGAGGGAAATTGGTTTTCTGACGTCACTACCTACTGGAAAATAGTCTCCAATACACTGTGTGACCTGCAGCATCGCTCAGAAAATATGCCATCACAGAAACCACACACATGCTCATAACATGTTACAGATTAAGAAAAAAAAAAATAAATCTCTGATACTTATTTCTGGGATGTTCACTTTGCCTGTATTGTGGTTTAACTTGGCAGGTGACCGAGCACCACAAAGTTATTTGCTCACTCGCCCCTTCTCAGTGGGTTTGTGGAGAGATGAGTACAACTCATCAGTTGAGATAAAGCTATTTACTAAGATAGAGAAAAGGAAAAGGATAATATTTATGACTACATACACATATATATGAATGTATATAAAAAATGATGCACAAGCAATTGCTCATCGCTCCCATCCCGATGCCTATCTAGCCCTCCATGCAGCAGAAGAGTGCAAGATGCACTCCCACTCCCTTCAAAACTCCTTCTGCTTGATATCGTATGGTATGGAGTTTCCTTTTGGCCAGTTTAAGCCTGTTGTTCTAGCCCTGTTCCCTCACAGCTCCTTGGGCCCTTTGCTGAGAATGGACTTGGCTCTGTGCACTGCTTAGCAGAAACTGTAAACATCGGTGTGTTATCAACATTGTTTCTTTCCTAGAACCAAAACATGGCATCATAGCAGACACTCAGAAAAAAAATTTGTACCAGTTGATACTAGACAGCCTGTCATAGTGAATGTCAACTCAAATGATACAAAGCATTAACAAGAATTCTTGTACTAAGTTTGTTCTCCTGAACTCTTGCATATAAGTAACAAATGTAACTAAAATTTATAGGGAATTGCATTGCAAAGAAGAGAGTGGGGTTTGCATTGCCTTGTTTTAAAGTGTCTATTTCCTAAGATACCTTTAATCTCTGATCGTATTTTAATTCCACCTTTTCATTTATAATAGAAAGTCTTTTATAAATTGATGAGTTTTGGAACACCCTTTGAAAACAGGCAGGATCCTCATCTTTTCCAGTACTGCTCCCAGCTGAGTGCTTTAATCAGAAAATGCCTTATCTCTGACTTAGAAAGGCATATTTTGTCAGTTTTTTCATGTCTGGGGTTTGGAGGGTGGGACAGAGAAGCCTGTTATCTTAGTAACCCATTAATGGAAAGAAAATTTGATGTAATAATTTCAAGCTATGAAATTCACGCTATTAAATCAGGAAATTGAACACCAACACCAAAACAATCCAAAAAACCAATGGGAAATACATACTGTCAGTGCAATATGTTATCAGTGGTGCCTCAAGCAGAACTGCATTTATCCAAAAGTGGGAGGAATCAGGAGGGACTGAATGCAGAAAGATTTTCCCATCATTTGGATCTTTGCACCTTTTTATCTGCCTCAGTGACTCAGAAATTTATTTTGCATGCCTCAAAGCAGATCACATTATTGTCTTGAAGGATCAGATAATTGCAAGCCTGCTGTTCATCTTTTGGGCCAAGTTCTGCATGAGTCCTGTGACAACAAAAACCTTTAGATTTTTAATCAGTAATATCTGCTACAATTCCTAGAGCTTAAAGACTTGAGTCCCTGTGATGTTCCATCAATTCCCGTTGTATTTAAAGCCTATGTTTTCAGGTATTCTGAAAAGCAGATATGGGTTGAGGTAGCTATGATGAAAACAGCTTGAAAAAATGGTTGTTTTTGAGTAAAGAGCTATTTTTCTTCAAATACATGTCACTACAGATGCCAAGTGACTGGTAGTTACAGTTAAGTGACTGGTTGTGTCCTCTCCAGATTATGGAAATGAAGAATTTCAGCTCCATCAGCCCCAGTGTTCTGAAATGTGGCCACCACATCAAGGGCAAGAATGCTTCATGAAAATCTGGTGCTTTTGGCTCTGCTTGCCGAAAGCAGAAGTGTCAGTACTGCCTTGAGAAAAGAAACTGAGCTGATGTACTGTGGCCAGCATACCTGCTCTTAATGCTGTTTATTCTGTGAGAGATGATGAACCAGACCCAAGTTCTTTCAGTTATTTTAAATTTTGAAAAAGGGCCAGCCTGAACAACAACAACAACAAATAGACATTGTAAGGAGTATTTCATCTTCCTGTCACAGATGACTAAATGGTAATTTAGGGAGAACTGCAGCCATTTTATTCTTATGTCTCCTACGCTGGTATGCAAAGACTTGCCAACGTGGATCAAATTTCTGTATGTGCAAGCGGAGTAAATATACACCTAAAATAGGATCCTACCTGACATGTACAAAGAGATCCCTTCTTCTTGTGTTGTAGAAGTCTTAAGAGGAAAGATTGATCTCACCATCAGTGGACTGATCTTTGACCAAACTATGCCATTAAGTCCAAGTAGCGTAAGTAAATATTTTCACAAGTTAATATTTTCAAAATATATTGTACTACTTACACTATTCAGAAAATGTTCAAGTGAGGAAATCTTTTTTATCATCTTGCTGCTGCTAGATTACATTTCATACAAAGAAGAAACAACACCCTTGACAGTTAAAATATATCAGCCTTCAAAACCAGACCTTTCATCTCACCTTATTCTTAAATTCAGTGGAAGCTCCAAATTCAAAGAGAAACTTCACCACATCATTGTGACCTTGCTGTGCAGCAAAGAACAGAGCAGTTGCACCTGACTGTAGAGAAAAAAAAAATGGATTAATAAAAACCACAAACACATAACATGCTTGACCAAAGTACACATTTCAGATTAAAACATATTAAGCACAATCAATTGAATACAGCTGAAGAGATATAATGATTTTGAGGGCTCCAGAGGAAACAAAGTATGTTAGGTAAATGGTCAGTTTTCTTCTCATTGCACTGAGATAACTGGTTAGCATCACATATTGAATCATAGAATCATAGAATCATAGAATGTCCTGGGTTGAAAAGGACCACAATGATCATTTAGTTTCAACTTCCTGCTGTGTGCAGGGTCGCCAACCAGCAGACCAAGCTGCCCAGAGCCACATCCAGCCTGGCCTTGAATGCCTCCAGGGATGGGGCATCCACAGCCTCCTTGGGCAACCTGTTCCAGTGCGTCACCAACCTTTGTGTGAAAAACTTCCTCCTAATATCTAACCAAACCTCCCCTATCTCAGTTTAAAACCATTCCCCCTTGTTCTATCACTATCCACCCTTGTAAACAGTCATTCCCCCTCTTGTTTATATGCTCCCTTCAAATACTGGAATGCTAGAATGCTACACAAGGTCTCCTTGGAACCCTCTCTTCTCCATGCTAAACAATCTTGTTTATGCTTGGAGAATAACAATAAGGTTATGCTTTTGCACAGAGTTTCTCTTATAAACTTCTCAGGATTCATCTACCTCTCTTCAGTCTTTAGACAAGGAAAGAAAGCCCAAATAAGAAGAAAATAGCAGTCTCACACAAGAGACAAACAGCCATTTGAAACCAGGCCCTCTACCACCTTTCCCTACAATCCGAGATAAACAGGAACACGGGATGAACTTAGATCGAGGTGTGGAAAGACAACAGGGGTTATTCAGCATAACAGAGCTCCACTTTGCTTGACTGTGCACTAGCAAAACATGATTTCTCTTGGTGTAAGTCTCCCTTGTCTTTTGGATGAATATCTTCTCATCCAGCTAAGCAGCCTTCAAGCAGCCTTCAAGCCAGCCCTGTAGATCCTACTTTCCCTTAGCCTTGATGGAGAAATGAAAGCGCATACTAGTTGATACTGTCATTGACATTTTCCTGAATAAATCAGGAAAAAAAATGACTTTGGAAGCTTTTAAAGGCTGGACAGAAGGGAAGAGTTAAAAAGAGGAAAGAGAAGCATGCTTTCCTAATTTTGAGCTTTCTTATCACATGCTAAAGGTGCAGGAAAATGGAACTAAAGATAAAATTCTCCAGTGCCAAAGACTTTTGTGATAATAGCACATGACCCATAAAGACCAGTTTAGAGCCCCCTCTCACATGCTTATCTATGGGGCTCCCCTTTCCATGAGGTTCACAACAATTTGGGGGTATAAGAGCACTGGTTTGAGTATGTAGATTTACTTTCAGATTAGTGCCCTTGGTCTGCAGGGCTTAAATTTAATCTATTTTCTTTCTCTCAGCAACAGAGTGATTCTGGAGAATTCCAGTGTTTCTATTTTTATTGGCTTGCTGAATCAATATGTCCAGAGTGATACTCAACAGTAGGTCCATAAAACTGTCCACAACTTTTACATTTGTTGCTGCTTTTCAAGCAATGTTTATCTAAGAGAAAGTACACGTTTAAATACATATTTTGTTAGGACAGGATACACTGAAAGATACTAGCAATCATAGTTAAAGCAAGCTTAGGCCAGTTAGTACAAAGACATTAAACATGGCATCATCAAGTTTAGCATTCACTGACTCAGTGACTTGAAGTCATCAGCACAAGATTAATGATCATGTTTCAGGTAACAAAGGAAAATGAGAAACATTTGCTTGGGTTGTTAAAGTGATGAAAATACTGCTGTCTTGCTCTTCCTGCCATCTTCTCATGTCACTGCATGTCCTCATCAAAATGCAATTCTTTCGGGACAAGTACAGCTCTCTTTGTTCCAGGGCACTGTGCTCTCTGTGTAGTCATCACGCAGGCCAGAATGGTTGTAGATACCCCTTACCATTACTTGAGCAGAATATGAGAGGAAGACACTTTCCCAAAACTAAGTGCTGATATTTTCCCTTATACAAACAAGCACATCATGGTGTGAGAGATGTCTTGAATGCAAAGCGGACAGGCAGGATAGGGTATGAGTGATTAAGTGATGTGATATTTTGCGTTGGCTCAGAATGAGAGGCAGGAACTCCTGGGTATAACAAGTCAAAACAATACCTGGGCTAGCAAGGGCACCCACACTCCATGTTAATGACCAAATTCTGCAAATCATAATGTAAAGGACTTCTCCTTATCAAATTACATTGATGCAGTCTGGGGTGTTGTAAATTACTGTGACAATTAGTAACATAATAAATGCATAAGTGATGTAACCTGAGGGTTACACCTGAGATATTACTGCTCCACACCAAACTCACGTGCTGGAAATGTTTAATGAATTATTTATAAATACACCTTTGGCATCTCATTTTCTACGACAAGTTCCAGACATCAGATTCCTTGCTGTCCTTAGGAGAACAGACCCTGTTCATACACTGCACAGCAATTGCAATTGGCAAAAAGCAGCAGACAACATATTTTTATTACTTGCAGTAAATCAATAGTCACTTAATCAATCCCTGTTTCAATGCAGAACTTCTCCTACCTCCCTCTGCAGGTTGATATCTGCTCCTTGCAACACCAGTTCCCGTACACAGTCTATGTGACCATAGTAAGACGCAACCATCAGAGCTGTTGTGCCAAGCTGGGAATAAAGAAAAACAGATCAGTATTTTCAGTAGACACCTCCAGCAATGAATCAAGCTTTCTGAAAGAGACAGCATATCTTCTGAACAGCTGAAGGAAGTTTATGATCAGTGCTCAGAGATCCTGTTCACTCTTTTCCAGAAAAGGGGAGCAGTCTTTCACTGAACAGATTCTCAGACGGTTTAAAACTTTCTATCAAGAATACTTTGAAAATGAGTAACTAGCAGGTGTTAAAGCAAATAAATTACGGACTTGCCTGCAGTGCAAAGCTCGATCATCCAACGAACATTTATACAATGACTTTATATTACTGTCCTGAAGCAAGTTTAATAAAAATATCAGTAATATTTTTGGTTTATACATTGCTTTTATCTGAAAATCTCAAATCCTTTCCAGAAGAATAACCTTAGATACAAGAGGCAAGTGACTTATATGAGATATTTAATTGTGAGTCATAGTCAGCATTATGACCCAAGTGTCTTGAATACTAATACCCTATCCAAATGACTATAGCAAATTCTTTCTCTCTCCGTGACTCTTCACAATGAGTCAGAGAACTTTCCAGACCAGAACAATGCATTCAGGTTTCTTCAGTACCCCAGTAAGTCCACTGCTGCATTGACCTAAATAAGACTTATGTTACATGCATATGGTGTTTGGGCAACACGCAAAGACCACACATGAAAGTATAAAATCTATCAGTCTAAAATCTCCATATGTACCAATTCAATCTAAAGAAAAAATGTGTGATGTTGCAAAAAAGCAGCATACAGCCTTAACCATATTAAAATATTTTAGTAATATTTTAGTCTAGAAAATGTGTATGTCTGATAGGATGCTGGGATATTTTGTATTGCATTGTAAAAATTCTTGGTCAGTTCATCTTATGTTGAGAAAAACTGAGCAGTAGCAGAACTTCTTTCTTTATGTCTATTTCTGTCCTGTTTACTTCATGCATCCTTTCTTGCCTCGTCAGAATGACAAGGATCATCTTCAGAAGTATTGCATGACAAGTAATTGCCTACAGGGTAAAAATGAAATAAAGATGAATAAAAAATAGCTTAAAGCCAATGAGCTTAGAAAATCTTTGCACTTTGACTGCATTCAAAGTAAGAGAAGATGTGACAGGTTCATGTTACTGGTTAGAAGTTCACATTAAGGCTAGATTTACAGGCATGACTCCCTGTAAGTCAGTCTCATCACCAATCACAGAAAAACTGGGACTTCTCAATCTTTATTTTCCCTGGCTTTTTGCAGTAGCTTTGCATAATCAAGTAACTGTCCATATGCTAAAGATATGCACATTATCTCTATTTTCAACCCATTTTAAATCTCAAAACTGGTTTCAACTCCTCTAATTACAGTAAGGAAAACCCCTCTAAATCTGAAGTCGTAGAATCATAGAATGGCCTGGGTTGAAAAGGACCACAATGATCATCTACTTTCAACCCCCCCGCTACGTGCAGGGTCGCCAACCACCAGATCAAGCTGCCCAGAGCCACATCCAGCCTGGCCTTGAATGCCTCCAGGGATGGGGCATCCACAACCTCCTTGGGCAACCAGTTCCAGTGTGTCACTACCCTCTGTGTGAAAAACTTCCACCTAATACCTAGCCTAAACCACTCCTGTCTTAGTTTAAAACCATTCCCCTTTGTCCTATCATCAACAACCCATGTAAAAAGTCGTAAACATGTAAACAAGTCATGTATCTGTGCTTCTCTATGCTGGGAAGTCCTGCTGTCTCTTCATTTTGGTGTCAGTGTAGGGGATACTGCGGTAGGAGGAAGAAGTTAGGAGGCCAACAGTTCTTCTGTCACTACCACAGGTTGTGTCTAGCTCACCACATGCATGTGAGGTGGGAACTGCCGCACATCAAAAGTGACTTTTATGTTGCTTAAATGGAAACTGTGGTCCAGGGTTATTTTTTAAAAAGCTAATTATGAGGAGTTCTTTTAGCTGACAGAATCATTGCTGATAGGGCTTGGTTGAGTTGACTCTTAAGAGTGATCTATTGCCACAGTGATATTTCCTTGCAAAGAGAAGCCTGAGGTGCTAGAATCTGTGTTTTTAATGTCAGTGCCACAAATAACTATGTAAGACACATTTTTCAGTGCTGGCAAATTCCTAACCCTTTGCTACTGATGTAAATCATCATGATATTTTATCTTGAGTTTCAAACTTGCTTCCTGACAAGAAAAGGTTTTAAATCATGTCCAAGTGTCAAAAGACTCTCAGTGTCTGAAGTCAGATCCCTGCCACACCTTCTGTGCAGCAGGCTACAGAAAGCAATATAAAATCAGTGCTGTGGTTATATGTGCACTGTGTGCATACACTGTCTTTGCAGTCTACATCTACTCGCCCACTGTTCAGCAGCAGCTGGAGAAGAGCCAGGTTTCCTTTTCTTGCAGCCCAAAATGCAGCATTGGCGAGTGGTGTTTCTTTCTGGTGAAAATAAAAAGCAGAAACAAAAAAGATTTTGTAAGATGCATTGGACAAACACAACTATGTGTTGACAGTGTGCTGATCTTTTACACTAGAGCATAGGAAGAAAGCTAACTTGATTTCTTTGTGCAGCTAAAGAAATTAGTCTCTCTGTGCTGCCTCATGCTGTTTCATGTCTTCCCTGTGTCCATAGCAGCATGACTTCTAGCCTGCTCTGCACTTAGAGCTGATGATGCTAGTCCAGATCCCCAGGGAAACATCACAGAAAACAATGAATTGGATGGTCTCCTTCTGAGGCGGGGCTAGCCACAGTTATAGAGGGTGAATCATGTCCTGCTGCAGGACATCTTCCTGCATTTCAGCCTTCTGCTACCTCTTTCCTTTCTGCATATAAAATCCCAATATATGAAAAGTATTGTTCATGTATCTTCAATACTATTAGGTTTGTCTCTTCCCAGAATTAACACTCTGTAGCTGTGGGCTTAAGATATATCTGCTGGATGGTGCTAGAAAATGAAGGCTAGATTCTTGCTGTCTACAGAGTTATGAATTCATTTACTATACAAGCAAGACAAAAATATAAGGTAAAATTGGAAAACTGTGAAATCTTGATATCATGGACCAGTGTTAGACACGCTGGTAGCTTTCTCAGTCCTACAAACAATGCCACAAAGTGGCTTCTCCTTTGTATGAGTAAATTATTACCTCCCCAGCACAGAAGGACAGCAAAAAAAGGCATAGATTTTGCTTCCAACTTTCCAGTCTTATCCATCTGGGCAGCTGCCAAAACATCGGCCTGATGGATAAGCGATGTAGTGGCTGTAGTGCTCAGATGAACGAAAGCTCATCTGAGGTGGTGGCAGCAGTACATATATCCCAGAGCAGGCTCATGCCTCTCGTTTTTATGGAGGCATAAAGGCCCAATATCACTAACAGTCTGGAAAGTGTCATTTTACTGATAGTAATCTCAGACAAAAGAGTGTCGATATAATTAAGTACCTTACTCTCCAGTGAATTCTGCCCCCAAGATAACCCAAAGAGAGCAGAGTGGAGGTAAAAGTCAATCATTCTGCTACAAAATATTTGACATGTATTTTCCCATATCTTAATGTTAATGCACAAGAATAATGAGGTAGACAACCAGAACTGAATAATTTTTCTGGTTGATACCAGCAGACACAAGATCAATTATTTGTGAACCTATTATAGATCAGTCACACCGAGCATTTCTAGTTGGTTGCCTTTTTAATACTCAGAGGCATTACCAGATTGTTAAACAGGCTGCTGTGCGAGACAAGAGCTCTTAAATTTCATCCATTCAATAAATGTTAAGGTCATTCCTATAAATTATTAGCAATATTTATCATACCCACACACGAAGGAGAAGGAGACTGAAAATTACAAAAGGAACAATGGGCTAAATTCTTATCTTTCTTTTACAGCTCATAAACTGCTTTTCCTCTTGTGAACTGCTAATAGTATTGATTAAAAGAGAGCTTGCATTCTATACCCTCCTTGCTGGCAACTGGTCAGGAAGCAGTTTGTCCACCTTTCCCCTTGCAACCAATAAAATTTTATGTAAAAACAGACAGGTGACCTAAGCACACAGTGGTCCATGTTATCCTTTTGTTCTACTTTATTAGGCAGATGTTCATTTATAAAGATCATAGTCAGAAATATAGTCTTTATTATTATATTACATGGAAAACTATTGCAAAAGAATGATCTTTTTATCTTACAGAATGGGAAATTAAATTTTATTGCCTAACTCCATCTCTTAAAGTTTTGGAAAATTGCAGGGTATGACAATATATTCATAGAAAGATTTATTTTATCCAACCTGGTTGTCCATAAAAGGGCACAGCAGCAATGTGATTTTGTTTTATTATGCAATACTTCTATAGATCAGGAGTGACTATTCAGGAGCTCTTCACCTGTTTTCATTAGCTTACATGAGGAAAGAAGAGAACCAAGTTGCTAGAATTAACCTAGTCTGAAACCAGACATCCAAAGTTTTCAACCCGACAAATCATAAATCCCCACCTCTTTATTACTTCTGAAATCCCTAGAATAGTCCTCCAGCAAATGCATTCTTATACTTTGTACCAGATAGAAGATATGGAAGAACTCTCAAAAGCATCAAGGACACAAAAACAGGTTTTTCACAGTAGTGCTTCTGACCCAATTTGGAATGACTGCTATCAGTACTTCCCTCATGCCTTCACAGTGCTGGGGATTCCTTACGCAAAAGCTGTATATACAGCACACTCAGAAAGTCTATCAGCTATGTAGTGATTAGATAGAAAAAGCAAATAAATCTGAGCTATTCTATCTATTCTATATACTGAAATGAAAAGAATTTGCAAAATTATTTGAGCAACTTGGGGACTTGAAAGAGACGTCCACAAGAAGTGTTATGCATTTTTCTTCTGCCTTCAAACCAAGGATTTATGACTGTGTGCTCTTTATTTTCAGTTGCTGGTAGCAATGCTGACATCACTAGAAGACACAGTATGAAGTATTACCATGGGATTAATAATTTGATTAGCTGAATAACTTGTCAGCAATGAGCTGGTTTTAAACCAGCGGATATGATATGACATAGACTGCTGTTGTCCAGTTAAGAATTCAGTCTTGTCATATCAGATACTTAAGGAGAAGTAATGTTGAATTTCAAGAGATTAACTGTTTAAAATGTTGATGAAAGTCTTACTACAGAGCTAGTCTGCTCCAAAGAACTTTTTAAAGAAAACAGCTGATCCTGAGCATTGACAGTCATGGAAGAGAACGTCATAAAAATCTAAAAAAGAGATTAGCTGATAGTTTTGGTGAAAATTGGCATATTTTGTTATGTCATTTCCTCCAGCATCAGCAACTCTCAGGATGCAATTTCCTTTATTTCATAAAGGTCTCTAAAGCATCACTGCAAACCCTGGCTGTGCTACTTGTTTTGATTGTTTGTATGATGATTTCAATTTTGTGGCCACTGGCTCCCACTCCCTGCCCTACCATTGCCTTGCTGTTTGCAAAGAAGCAGCAGCTCACAGTAGGGGAGGTAACAGCTATGGAGGAAGAGTGTAGTTCTTAAGCAATGAGTTTAGAGATGAAAGAAAAGAAAGAGACAAAGGAGAGGAGAAAGAGAACACTACTCAAGGACTGGTTCATCCTACTGTCAAAATACAAGAAAATACCATTTTCATATTCAGTTTCCAAACCAGTCCAGATAGAAAGGAAGAGCTGAGCAAAAAGTTTTAAGAAAAATAACTGGAAATCAGAATCAATTATGACATAACGGGAAATGCTAATGGAACTTAAGAGGAAAGACAGGGATCTTTATTAGATATTAATGCATCCTATACAAAGAGTCATGAGTAAAGAGGAAAGTAGTTGAAGATATAGACATTAAGCTTAGGCAGGCAAAAGCACAGAGAATGTGGTAGAAGAGAGGATGTTGGTGTGTATAGGCAATGAGAAAGGAATTTTGACTTGTGAGTAAGAAGGATAAGACAGAAAACATGAATAGACAGCAGCAATTGGAGATGTGTTTGACTCCTATGTAAGCATACAGACTTCTGAGAAAAAGAGAATAGACCAAGTAAAAAGACAGAAAAGAGGGAGAAAGGAGGGGGCTGCAACTCTCCAGATGGAAAGGGAACAGGCAATAAGCCACCTTCAGCAGCAGGAGACAGAAAGTGGGCAATAGGGCACAGAAAGGAGCAGGTAGGGATGGACAGAGCATACAAAGGTGGGTTCTGATGTGAAATGAAGGTGGGAACAACTCATGGAGACAGAGCAGAGGGACAAAAGAGGCTGAAGAAGTATGGAGCCAATGAAGGACCAAAACTGGGGCGAACACTGAGATTTCAGCAATGCAGATGCCAAGCTCCCCCATATGTGGGTTTCAGCTGCAGGTGGGACCCACCTGTGGTCTCGAGCAGCCCCAGCATAGGAATGATACAGTGACAGGTGGGAGGGAGGCTCAGTGAGGGGGAAAGCAATGCAGCACAACCAACACAGCCAAGGGCTGGCACGGAGCTGCTGATCAATAAGAGAAGAGCAAACGCAGCATCCAGGCAGTGCAGAATTGAGAAGAAGATGTGCATGTAGCATAAATGTTCTCTGTTACCAGCGGTTATCACTGCTCACTGAGCTCTTTGCCAATTTATTTTACTAATCCTGTCCTCGGATTTTAAAACTTATTCTGGGTGACCTTTTGAATACGGCTGCTTTTGCATGGCTTTGGAGGAAGCACGCAGAGCGACGGGAATCTCAGGGAATCATCAGTGGCCACCGCAGCCTGGGACGCAGAGCCACGGCCAAATGCCGCTCCCAACTATTACACAACAGATCTGAAAAGTCAGAGGAAGCTCCGACCGCACCAAACCTGCGGCACAGACCCTAAGCGAGCGGTTTATGTAACGCTAAACACGCATCCTTCTCGGGATGGCAGCTGCGGAAAGCGCCGGCTCCATCAGTGGCTACCGCAGCGCTCTTGGGGCACCCTACAACCCGGGCAGGGCTCACAGACACCGCCGTTTTGCTAAAATAAATAAAAAACAAGTCCACAAATCTAAAGATACGAGAAGGCAAATATCGTGAAACGCATCCGTCCCTCCGTCCCCGCGCCCGGCTCACCTTGAAGGACATCCTGCGCACGGCCGGCCCCGCCCCGCACTGATCAGCGCCTCAGCTCCGCGGCCCTGGGCGGGGCGCGGCCCGGCGCCTCCCTCCTGACGGGAGCTGCTCCTATCGGTCCCGATCACAGCTGGAGGGACAGCATCACCCGGCAGCTGGCTCAGAGCTGGAGACTGGGCCTGCACCTCGGAACCAGCACTGAAACGGCCCCAGCCCGCAGCACAGCATCCCACCGCCAAGCTGCTGCTGTCCCAAGGGCACCTCTTGTACATTTCCCTTCGCATCCAGGGAAAAAAACAAACAAACAAACAATAACCAAAAGCCAGCATTGTACGCTCAGCACCCTGCACATGATGGGGTGCATCCCATCGTCCTGCACGCACCTCCACCACCACCACTTGTATGGATGATGCTGCCCTTAGGAAGCCAGTAAATTCTTATTGGCTTAATTTTAATTCTGTGCCAGCACATGTCCTGTTCTGTCTGGCTGCAGGTTTCACTCCAAGCCTGCATGATATAAGGAAGGCAAAGCAAGGCTTGCTCTGGTGGGGGATTCCTGAACATCTTTGCTTTTGTTGGTTTAAACTGAGCCCTGGGGAGTTTTCTTCTGTAGATGTGCATACATATAAATCTCATTCACAAATTATGCGTGTGCATTGAGAGAAAATGGTTGCTGGAAGATCCAACTCATTTATTCTACAAATCTGTAAGCAGAGGATTTGCTGCAGATCTTTTTCCTGAGGCAAAATTCATCTGTGTATACAGAAAAATGAACTACAGAAAAGCAGATGAAAGCTGCTAATAGCGTGAGCTCACCTTAGACTGTATGGCCTGGTGTGAACCTAACCCTAACCTCCTTTGCCCAGGTGGTGGACTCACCCTCCTTGGAGATGTTCCAGAACCCTGTGGATGTGGCACTGAGGGACTTGGTCAGTGGGCATGGTGGGGATGGGCTGATGGTTGGACTAGATGATCCTAGTATTCTTTTCAAACGTAATGATTCTATAGCTCTGATTACTAAGTAGATCATACAAACAAACTTGATCATTCTGATTGTTCCTGAAACTTAACAATACTGAATATGCTCAGCAGATTGCACAGTTAAGAGTCATCCTTGCTCTGATCCAGTTGCACAGCTGTGCTTGCCCATTGATAGAGGAAAATATTAGTAATCTGCGCACACTCCCTGCCTCACCCCTGGAAAATCCCCATACTTATCCAGCCTATTGTAACACGCCAACCATTTAGCATTCCTCAGCCAAAATGCTGGGTATTCTGACAAAGGAAAAACAAAAAATTCTTTGGATGAATGACAAAATAGAAGACTAATGCAATACAAGCCTTCCCCCCTCCCCCCCCCACTTTGTAATTATTTTAAACATCAAGGAGCGAATTGTGAAGTGCCTTTATTAACTGCCCACAAAATCTGAAACTACACCTATTTTCAGTTGTGTATGGTCTGTGATTAAAGCAGATGTAATTACTGCTTAAGAAGAAAAAATAAGTTTATGTAGAAAAATAAATCTATATTAATAATTATGCAGTTAAAACAGTTACGCACACTTCCTCATTTCTGCTCCATTCCCTGATATTATCCTCACCTTTTCCCTGCTCTGCCAGGTTCTAAAGTTGGAGGTTTCATTCTAGTGGTGGCTTGGGACGTTTTGGTGAGTTGCCAGGTGTCCTTCAGTGTGGGGAATATGATGTGCATGTTGGTGTCTGCTTACTCCTTCTAGGATCTGCACAGGGTCATCTAATATGTTTGTTTACATGCTTTTACATCTTGCTCTTTTTTTTTTTCCAGTTGTCTATATCACAGATTCACAGAATTGCAGGGGATGGAAGGGATTGCAAGAGATCAACTGAGTCCAATCCTCTGCAGATAGCCTACAGTAGGTCACACAGGTAGGTGTTCAGATGGGTCTTGAATATCTCCATAGAAGGAGACTCCAAAACATCTCTGGGCAGCCTATTCCAGTGCTCCATCACCCTTACTGTAGAGAAGTTCTTCCACATGCTTGTATGAAACTTACTATGCTCAAGTTTTAGGCCATTTCTCTTCATCCTATTGATACACACCACCAAGAAGAGCCCGGCATCATTGATTTGCCTCCCACCTCCCTTTAGACATTTATAATAATTTATCAGATCTCCTCTCAGTCTTCTTTTCTCTGGGCTGAACAGACCTGAGTTACTCAGTCTTTTGGGAGAGATCATCATCATGGGAGATGCTCCAGGCCCTTCATCATCTTTGTGCCTCCACTAGACTCCTTCTAGGAGATCCTTGTCTTTTTAAAATAACCACCACATTCTAGGACCAAAAATATACTATTAATTTCAAGTGAAAATGTTGTTCTTGCTCATAGTCTATGGACAAAGTTTTCAGTAGCATAACTTCAGGAAGATCTGATACTTGAGATACTGCCCTTAGAAAATCCTACCATGTGATGACAACTTGTAGAAATAATTGATAGCATTGCATCAAGTTAATTAATGTTGATACTCTTTTCCAGTATATTTGCACCCTCTTTAATGAGACTGATTTGAGGTTTTGGGAATGAATTGTGTGGAATTCTTTAAGGAGTATTACCTGGATTTGTTGAAATCTTTGTTGTACAAAAACCTAGTTTAATTTCATAATGAAATACTGAAAAAAATCAGAAAAAGTTAATCCAAATATATTCAGAGACTGTTCATTTTGCAATTACCAGTTACAAAAGTCTTCAACTTGTACATTGCACTTTTTATGCAAAGATCTTAAACTATTTTAAAACAGTCATATAAGTTGGGAGACTTAATAAGAGAAACAGTATTTTTTTCCCCTAGATCATGTCACAAGCTTGTAGAAAGATCCAAATTAGATTATGCATTTGGCTGAAACAAACAGTGTATATTCCATGTAAAGATTTGAAAGTTTACTTCTTGTTCAGTCCCAAAGTTAAACTCCAGCTGCATAGCATCCACATGTCATCTCCACTGACAGTAGGATAGGTTTCTTTACTAGAGTCCTTTCCTGTGTTAGAGATACAGACACCATGCTGTGAATCATTAAGAAACTTGTGTACTGTAAAGAAACAAGAAATTCACATCACAGCTCTTTAGCTATGATCCAGTATGAATTATACTACATAATAAGGCAGGACAAGGTCTCTCATGAAGCTATAGGACATATTTCATTTCTAGTACTTCACAAAAAGAACTGTGAACAGAAAAGTGTAACGACAAGAAGTTTCTGCATCTTAAATATAAATTTCTCTTTGAGAAATATATTTTTCTACCTGATCTGCTTTGTTCAGCAATTTAAGTTCCAGCTGATTAGAGCTCTATAACACAAACCCCTACATGGCACAGCAGCTGATTCTAACATTTCATGAGATCTTTTCAAAGGCGGAATGCTGTTATTCTTCTAAACTTTGTTGTATATTTCACATTACCTAATTTTATTACTTTTAGAAGACTGAGAAGTCTTGAAGTTTGCATTATGACTGTGCTGGTGATGACTGTGAAATACTCAAATTTTAGAAGAACCTAATAGAAACTTACTTCCTTACAGTATAAAACAGGCATTATAAACATCCTACAAATAAAGTGCTCCACAATAATGGGCTTGGTTTAATTTTTTCTTGTTCAGGCAAACACATTTAAACCATCATCAATAACTAAAACAGTCAATAAAATAATTTCCATCTGGCCTATTCTTTATATTGATTTTCCCTTTCCTAAACTGCAGTATAGCCTGCTACGTGTGCTATTTTTGTTGTTGTTTGTATAATATTTAATAAAGTACAGGCCAATTCTGCTAAAATTTGTCATGTAAACAATACATTTTGAGTTACTTTTTATTTTAAGAAATACCCTTAGAAAAGAAGAGCGGTAACAAGAGAAATAGTAGAAACTACTCCAGAAACAAATTCCATAGCTTCTCAGGCAAACTAGATTGAATATTTATGTATCCTACAAACCTTTTAAAAATAGTATGGAGAATTTACAAATCTGAACCTGAAAAAGGAAAAGTTTATCCAATAATAGAAATAGTTTACCCAACATGTTCGTAACTGTGTGCATTCATCCTTTCAGCAATAAACAATCTTGAATTTTCCTGTTAGCTCCATGGTCCTTTTGCTTTTATGATAGACTATTCAGTATCAGATTTGCTGGTATAAGCCAGTGTAAGAACACCAAGATGCTAGGAATCACAAGTGCATTATTAAACTTTCTTCACGTGGACTTTCTGACTGATGTTAGAAGCTGGCATTTTACTTGAATACAGAATAATTTCCACAAATGTTCATTTGAGTATTTCAATACATTTGCTCTTTTATTTCCTCTTTCTCATTTACTCCCAGTAAATCAGTGCTTTTAGTCACAAAGACTGTGATACATCGAACTGCTCAATAAAAAGTCTACAACTACAAACTAAGACTAATTTTCAATCCAGCATATGCACCGGTGTACCATTTTCCCTTTTGTGCAAATACATTTCAGCATTCAAGCAGTTGAGCTTAAACTTTACCTGTATGTTAACATCTGTACAGGTATATTATTCCTTATATTTTTCATTCTTCCCCACTCAGTGTTGGAATTTTGCCTTCCTGAAGTTTTACCACTTACGTTACTGTATACAGATCAGCTATCGTTTCCATTTCCTTTCCCTACTTATTCTCTGTATATGTTGATTTTATGACTCAGTTGGAAGTTAACTGTTTACCTATCTTCCATCTGCCCAGCTAGAGAGAAGCCAGGGAGCCTGCATTCAGGTCCTTTGTGTCTGTACACATTCAAACTCTATGCATACTACCTAATTAATAACTGATATTGCTGCAGATATTCATAACTGCCGTTAAAGTCTATGGGGAATATAAATACTGCGGGAGGGAAGGGATTCTTAAAGATCATCTGGTCCAACTCACCTGCAGTGAACAAGGACACCTACAGCTCACTCAGGTTTCTCAGAGCCACATCCAGTCTGACCTTGAGTATCTCCTGGGATGGGGCATTCACCACTTCTCTGGGCAACCTGTTCCAGTGCCTCAACACACTTATTCTTTTTCCTTATATCCAATCTAAATCTTCCCTCTTTTGATTTGAAGCCATTTCTCCTTGTCCCATCACAACAGACCTTGCTAAAGAGTCTGTCCTGTTATTTCTCATAGCACCTCTTTAGATATTGAAAGGCCTCTCAGGTCTCTTCATCAACAGGCTCTGCTTGACCAGGTGGCCTGTAGCAGACGCCAACCGAAACAGCTCCCTTTGTTGCTTCAGTCTCTAACTCTCACCCATAGGCTTTTAACTCACTCATGGCCATTCTTCAGGGATAGCTCTTCATACTCAATTCCTTCCCTGATGTAGAGATTACATCTGATGAGTCTGAGAACATTCACTGTTGGTTTTTTTTTGTTGTTTTTTTTTTAAGAATCATCAAACATATCTGAATCACCTGGTCTGTGCTTTGCTTATTCTAAGGTAATAGTTTTAAGAAGTTCTTATTTCCAAGAGTACAGAGAGACAGGGGTGACAAAGAAGAGTTTAATGTTCAAAATAAAGAGGTGCTACATACAATCTGTATAATTAATGCTGGTATTTTTCAATTTGAAACATTCATATCAAAAGAATTGTTGTCAATATAATCAACAATCTCACCATAGGTGTAAACTAATTTCCCCAAATGTTGTGCAAAACCAAAAGTTTATTTGTGAATGAAGAGGAAAAAATATTTGATGGCTTGCTAGTTATATACAGAAGCAACATCTTTCAAAGCATGCTAGCTAAACGTCCAGCCTGGATAGGACAAAGGGGGATGGTTTTAAACTAAGACAGGGGAGGTCTAGACTGGGTATTAGGAGGA
The DNA here is from genome assembly GCF_987193195.1 of Phasianus colchicus. Taxonomy (NCBI): domain Eukaryota; kingdom Metazoa; phylum Chordata; class Aves; order Galliformes; family Phasianidae; genus Phasianus; species Phasianus colchicus. The sequence goes on from NC_143438.1 coordinate 49,203,726, forward strand.
AGTTTTTCACACAGATGGTGGTGACACACTGGAACAGATTGCCCAAGGAGGTTGTGGATGCCCCATCCCTGGAGGCATTCAAGGCCAGGCTGGATGTGGCTCTGGGCAGCCTGGTCTGCTGGTTGGCAACTCTGCACGTAGCAGGGGGTTGATGATCACTGTGGTCCTTTTCAACCCAGGCCATTTGATGGTTCTATGATTATCTGGCTACTCAGAGTAAGAAGATTTTGTAATCTGCATTATTTTAATCTTCACCAGTTCCTCTTAATGTCTTACTTCATGTCTTACTTAATGTCATACTTCATAGTGGTTTTTTTCCTTGAAGTACTTAAACATTTATTTTCTACCAGGAATGTGCTCTGTACAGCTTTCATTCGATTTTTTTCTTTATTCCTATAATGATAGAGAACACAAATACTCAACGAGTTAATAGAAGGACACACTTGCTCTGCACTTAAAGGCTTCTTATATTAGATACTTTCAGATGTTTTAAAAACTGATTTACTCTAGATACCTTACTGTTTAACAGATTTTTAAAAGATGAGTGCAAATCTAATCTGATAGTTTAGCTTCTCATTCAATGGAACATTTAAAGATGATATTGCTTAATTGTTTTTACAATTCTCCATGCATTAGCAAGGATTTGGACTTCAAGATCCCCAGAAGTTCCTTCCAACCCCTGGCATTCTGTGATTCTCATAGTGTTTATGAAGTACAAAGTATCATGGGAAGTTATATGGCAGGCATGTGCATTAAGATAATTTCATTTCCCCAAAATGACAGTTGGAAAAAGAGAATATTTTTAAGTTTTAAGCATCTGTGAATGGAATACCCAAATCTGATATATTTACATTGGAAGCACGCAATATTTCCTACGGAGGACAGAAAAGTTGCTTCCGACAGATGTTTCTATGGTATGCTAAAGCTGTAGTGACACAGGGCCAGAAGTGGTGATATCTGCTTGCAGACAAAATCAATAGCTTGTGGTTGGTGCTTCCTGAAATAGATCTCCCTTGCTAGCACTATGTGGCATGCAGCATAGCTTTCATGAGTTATGAAATCCTTTGCTACTCACATGAATCACTATTAAAATATTAGAGCTATGTGTACCTTTGTGTCTGAATCCTATGAATTTTATTAAGAAATCTGAGCAGTTGGATGTGTGATCGTGCAGGGGGGAGGGAATGTGAGTGGGTATGAAAGAAGATAGCAATGCGGTGAAGCTGATGGGAATGGTTTGTTTTTTAGCCCCTTTCTCATTCCCCGACTTTGTTTTCTAAAACCTGTGCCAAATACCTTAAATGAGATGGCAAGGTGCCTTCCCGAGGGCCTGCAGACAGCAGCAGGGCACACCTTTAGTGAAACTGTAGGAGAAAGCCTGGAAAACCTTAATTTTTACGTGAGACAAGCCATGGCTTGTGAGGGTGGGATGCTCGGAGATGTCTCTGCGCTCTGTTAGCGATACGTTTCCCGAGGAGGGGGAGGATCACCTCAGCGTGGCTGCGGGGCGCGCACCTGAGACGACCCCACCAGCCCAGAGACTCTTTCCCTCACCCAGGCAGCCGCGGCCACGCCGAGCCCTCGCCTCCTACCGAGGAGCTCCGCACTCCCCGCGGCCGCCTCGCCTCAGCGGGGGTGTGTTCGCGCCTCTCCCCGCCCCGCACACCGCAGCCGGGCAGCCCCCGGCCTCCGCCCGCCTCAGCTATACGGCCGGCCCGGGGGAGGCGAGAGCAGAGCCCGGCTCGGGATGGCTGCGACGCGGGGTCGCTTTGCCCACGGTATGCCATCGCCGGGCTGCCGGCTCCTGTGGGCTCTGCTCCCGCCGCTCTTCTCCCTGTGCCCCGCGCAGACGGAGCCCCCCGGCTCCCTCGGACTCAGCCTCCACCCGCCCTACTTCAACCTGGCCGAGACGGCCGGCATCTCGGCGACAGCCACCTGCGGGGAGGAGGCGGGCGGCGGGCGGCCGGAGCTGTACTGCAAGCTGGTGGGGGGGCCGGCCGCAGCCCCCCTGGGGAGAGCCATACAGGTAACGGGTGGGGACGGGAAGGGGGATGGTGATGGCGACGGCGGGCCGGCTCCCACTTCAGGGGTGAGGGCAGGTTGCACCTGCAGAGGGACAGAACTCTTCCAGAGGCGTTAATGGGGATATATTTTTCCTGTGGTAACGTTCCTTGCGTGAGCGTGCCTGTGGGAGGGCAGGCAGCGTGCAGCAGGTCAGCTTTGTGTGCTTTATATCGGCTCTGCCAGAACTCTGCTTGCCTCAGCCCTCCCGGAGCTCTTCCGTTTGTACCTTGCGTCTGCAGAATGCCCTCTCACGAAAAGCTCAGAGTGCTTTGAGGTGCTCTCAGGTTGAGAAACGTAGTTTTCCTATTAGCAAAGCTGGGCTGCAGGTAGTAAATACTTCAGCTGAGGTGCAGTGATAGGGAAACTGCATGGTCTGCTGTTTGTGACGGGATTATTTCTGTATTTATTCCCTTTATATACTCACATCCCATTGGAAATGAGGGTTTGCTTTGTGTAGGAAGAGAGTGAAAGGATGGGGGTTCCTTTTGTTAAACGTTGGTGTTGCAGGCCCTGGGTTAGAGGACAGTTATGGGTCAGGGCTGATTCCATTCCCTGGAGGACTCCAGGTTGGTGCTGGTGGGAGCTTGCTGTGCCTCCTGCAGCCTTCGTATAAATGTGGATGCAACTGCACTGCTCTTCAGTTCTAGCAAAACCCCACTGAGGTACAGCACGTGAATACTTCTGTAGTTATTGTGGTTTGAGAAAACTTGGAAAATTTCTTCCCCAAGCCAGGGAAATCCAGCCATGGAAAATGTGATAGCAGCACAATGTGCATATTATCAGTCCCCTCCACTTCTCAAGTTCAAAGTCACTGTAAATACAAGAGTCTTGGTTGTTGTTTTTTTATTGGTGGAAAATTGGACAGAAGCACATTAAAGTGTTGCAGAAGCTGAGCCTATGTTGATGGATTTAGATCAGCATAAGCATTTGTGTGTTGTTTCTTAACAGTCTGTTACATATGGTGTCATAGATGGGGCTGCTGTGTAAGTCTCAGGCTGAAGTTGTGCTGTACACCTGAGTTACTCATCCCCGGAATTTGTCCAAAGATGGATGGTGGCTGCTGTGCCTATGAGCAGGGAAATCAGAAAGAAGGTGAGAAGAGGGAACAGACAGCTCAGTTGTGGTACCAGCACAAGCAATTAAAATAAGGCAAAAAGAGCAGCTCAGCCTCATTTCTGCGGCTTCTCACAGAATTATAGAATGCCTGAGGTCGGAAGGCAGCTTAAAGCCCACCCAGTTCCACCCCATGCCATGGGCAGGGCTGCCACCCAGCAGCTCAGCTGCCCAGGGCCCCATCCAACCTGGCCTTGAGTGCCTCCAGGGATGGGGCACCACAGCTCACATGGGCAGCTGTGCCAGTGCCTCACCATCCTCTCAGTGAAAATTTTCTGCCTAACATTTAACTGAAGTCTCTCCTCTTGGAGTTTAAAGCCACTCCCCCTTGTCCTGTCACTATTAGACCATATAAAAAGTCAATCCCTCACCTGCTTATAAGTTCCTTTCAAGTTCCTTGCATTGGCCTCTTCTTTTCATCTTGTCTTTTGGTTCTTTATATGATTTATTGTATTCCTTAGTGGAGCTCATCATCCCCAGCAAATCCAAAGAGCATTAAGAGGCTCTTCGGGTGTGCTGTTCCTTCAGGTGCAACTTAGTTCAGCCACCACATATAGTCTGAGGCTTGTGAGGCAGTACTGGATGTACACTGAGGAAAGCAGTGTTTCTGTTATTTAGTGTGTTGGCAAGAGGGACAATAGTTTAATAAGAGCAGTGCTGAGTGAACAAATGTGCTGCAGTGCAAAATATTTCAACAGCTCTGGCAGATAAATGGCATGCCTGGCTTTGCCTGCAGATCTGTCCACAGTGGTGTGCGGGTGCGAGTTAAAGTTAGTTGCATGCCTGTCCTGCCCTGCCAGTGGGTATGGCTCCTCTAGATATTAATTTGTGAGCAAATCCTTCATCGTTGTAACTTTTTACTATATACAGATGAGACTTTTTCATCATTTTCAGTATTTCAGCAAACTGCTTTATGCAGTTTCATTTCTCTCCTCCATGCAGGAGAACTGAGGGGAAGAGGGTAACAAGGTCACCAGCGGATGCACACCTGCCTGGCTGGTGAACTGCAGCCAAATTCAAGAAGTGGCTGGTTGCCCAGGCTCCTGGATTGAGATGTGTCCTGTGGCAGGCAGGCTGGGGGGAACGTGCCTGCAGGTACTGCCAGGGGAGAGTAGGGAAGACTGCTCAGCCCAGTCATTCCTTTCCACTCCTCCTTTGCTTTCCTCCTTTGCTTTCCTCCTCCTTTCCTCTCTTCTTCTTCTTTTTTTTTTTTTTTAATGTCTTTTTGGCAGGTTTGCTGGAATGTACTTTAAATAACTGAAACTCCAGTTGTTGCAATGAAATGCTTTGAATTATGTGTCCAAAAAGAAAAAAAAAAAAAAATAGTATCTTGAGTTCAGATCAAGTGTTCTGGTATACTGAAATACAGAGTAGATGTATGTAAATGTAACTCTGCCATTGAATACTCCTCATTGTTTTCTTTTCATTCAGCCTTTCTTGAGGCTGTGGCTGGATCAAGGCTGGAACTGCCATGGCAGCAACTGTTTCCTGTGTATTTCCAGCCAGAGCATTGTGAATGTGAAGTAAAGGTGATGTTTCATGTGTGCTATGAAACTGTTTAGGATAGGCTTGTGGTGATGTACTACCTATATCAGAACTCTAAGCTTGCATTTGTCAGAAAATCTGAACAATAAGGATGCTCTCATGTGGTGGCAACTGCTGTTTTTGGTGCCTGGATTCATTTCTCAGTGTATTGCTTTTGCGGATCGTGACACAATGTTCTCTGGCCTCATTGCAGAAGCTGGCAGTGTTACTTGTAGCTAGCACAGCCTATGTGGTGTCAACTATGTTAGAATCCCATAGAGTCCTGGCATACTCCAGTTGTTTGTACAAAAATCATCCAAATCTTCTCTAACGGTTAGAGGAGGAATGTGTTATAGCTTGATTGCCATGGTTAGCCAGCCTATGTGCATACAGACTTAGTACATTTTTAAATAACTTTTTCACATTCACAGAATCATAGGAAAGCTTGGGTTGGAAGGGACCTCAAAGACCACCCAGTTCCATCCTGTGCCATGGGCAGGGCTGCCACCCAGCAGCTCAGCTGCCCAGGGCTCCATCCAATCTGGCCTTGAGCACCTCTAGGGATGGGGCACCACAGCTTACATGGACAGCTGTGCCAGCACCTCACTGCCCTCTGAGTGAAGAATTTCTTCCTAAAATCTAAACTGAATCTCTCCTCTTCTAGTTTAAAACCATTCCCACTTGTCCTATCACTATTAGAATGAGTTAAAATTTGATTTCCCTCCTGTTTATAAGCTCCCTTCAAGCACTGTAAGGAATTCTCAAGATTAGTGATTCAGATCAACTAATCAGCTAATGGTGGTTGTGTCTTTTGGCACCAGTGCCATATTCTGAGCTTGCCAGAAGAGCAGGATTAGGGACAGGACTACTGCTCTCATTCCTGTGTTAAAAGTGGACAAGTGTGACCTCTCTAGTTAATTTGCACTGATTAGTGTGACAGCAGTGGCAAACAAAATAATGACAATTGTATGGAAGCGTGTTAATACTTACAAAACAGGTACATATTTAAGGCTAGACAACAAGGGCTGTGAAAACCCTTTTAACAACCACATCTTGTTGTTAAAAATTCATTCAGTTAGAAAAGGAAAAGGTTCAAATGTGACATACTACCTTATTTAAAACACAATTCCAATACAGTGTCAGCATGTCACAGACTGAATGGTTTAAGCAACTGTCTGGCTGAAGTAAATTAAGGCGATTGTAGCATTTAATGAAAATATCATTTTTCTGTTGAGGTTCTACAAAGATCTGTGCCTGGCACAGTTTCTTTCACATCCATTATGTACACCCAGCAACTGGAATAAGATGTGAATTGGACAGTGAAAAGATTCCTTAATAGCTAATTTTGATTCTTCAGCACTAATCTTAGTAGACTGTACAATGCAGTTTCTTGAAGATAAAAATACTGCTATGAGACAAGCCAATATGCCAAATTAAAATTAAGTTTCCTGAAGTTTATTCATCATTATTGTATGGAACAGCATAAAGAGCTTTAGAAACTACCAAAGAGAGATTATCAGGGCATATCCGGAGTGTGGCTTTAATAGTGGATTAAAAATTGTGTGGTAACTTTGGCAAATGAAGATACAATGGGATTCTTTCATCGTCCTTAAAGGGAATGCTCTGTGTAATCCATAGCATTTTCCATGGATGTGTATTTCTTCAAGTTTCTGATTCAGAATGTATTATAATAACATGGATATATAATTTTTCATGCTATAAAATTATAACTGTAAATTTACACATTCAGAAGTTGTAGATGATTTTTTATGGGTTTGGTCCATGTACATATGTTGATGTTTCATGGTCTTTTAGGAGAATTGAGGGTAAATTTTATGTTGGTGTTATCCCAGCTATAAGTGTCTTTGTTTCATTACATTCCTGTGGAAGTGCCTGCAGATGTAATACAGATAATTTCAGCAACAAAGTATCAGTAAATGTATTAATAAAATAAAAGATTTATTGCTTTTTCTTTAAAGAGATTTCTGAAATTTCATTCTGTATTTCAAGGTATAAATATGAGTTTTAATTGCAAGAGAAATCATTGTACACTATATACACAGAGAAGAAAGATTTAACTCAATTTTTAGGCAGGGCTCCAATTCAGAGCCTCAGTGAACAACAGCACACATCTGCAGCATGCACAATCTTGACTGAGACAACCTCTTTAATTTTCTGTGTTTCAGGGACAGTTTTGTGACTACTGCAATGCTGGTGATCCCAGTAAAGCTCACCCAATCACTAATGCCATTGATGGAACGGAGAGCTGGTGGCAAAGTCCTCCTCTTTCTAAGGGCTTAAAGTACAATGAAGTCAATGTCACTTTAGATCTGGGGCAGGTGAGTGCATGAGCTGTTGTTTATGATATGATCATTTGTTGCATCAACATAAAAGCTGTGCAGTTGGGAGGGATGTTTGAACAAATGATTTTAACTTCCAATACCACATTTTTTTCATCTGGTTTATGTTCTCATTTTTTTTTTTAAACCAATTCAACTTTATTAGAATGATAATAATGATGTAGATTCTTGCCACAGGCATCACCCTGATTCAGTGATGCTATGCTATCATGAAGAGACATTGGAAGTTGTTAATCTGAGGGGATTGGCCAGCTGAAACTGGGGCTCTGCCTTACACTTCAAATTCTCCCTTTTCATGAGTCCATAAAGGAAGAGATTTCATGATCCTTTGCATACATGCAATTTGAGAATAATGTCCGGAGTCTGCTTTTGCCTCAGGGATCCTTCTGGTTCTTCTATCATCCAGCAAGATCTTCAAGATAGACGGAAAAGTATTGATAACATGGCCTAAAAAGGTGGAGACAGCAAAAACAGTGTAATAGGAAATAGTATGATGACAGTAACAAACACCTGTATTTCTTCAGCAGGTGATAGGCAAATAGCTCATAGTAAAACCTCTGTAGCTGTAAATGTAGTTTTTAAGCCGTAGGGCTGGATTCTCAGCTGCCTTAATTGGGTACTGATCCAAGGAAATTAGTTATGCTCTGCAATTTTACACCAGCTGAGATACGTGGCTATAAATATATATTGGGGGCTATAATATATATGCATCTAAAAATAATTATTTTTTGGTCAGTAATAACGTATTTACTGATACTGATGATAGATAGGACTATTATTATTATTTTTAAATTGGCTTTCCATTTAGTTAATAGCAAGAGGAGAAATAACAAAGGAAAAAAAATCTCTATGAGGCATTGCTGCTACTTTGCTGGGGATTCAGCTGCAAACCATTTTACCTCTTCTAGAACTGGGAGAGAGTCATGTATAAGCTGATAAAATTTTATGCCAGAGTATCCTCACTAGCCTAGCACACCTCTCTCTGAGTCATGTTGCTCTTTCTGGTAAAATGCACTATTGAGGAGTATAGCATCCCCTGATACTTTGTGCTCCCAGGAAGTGAGCTACTTGGTCAGTGTCCCCTAGTGAACTGTAGAGAAGTGTGTCTTTCAGTAGGGACACTAAATGCAGAGCAGGGTGCTAGAAATAGGTGTGGATGGAAAATCACCTCCCAGCAGAGCAGACCTTTCCGTTTAAGCTGCTTGCACCCATCGTGGTCTTTGTAAAAGATAGAATAAGGTTGCAGCCTAGAGTCTGTAAATTGCTTTGCTGTGTAGCCCTTCATATTTGCAACCAGCACTTGAATGTCATCATCAGAACATTATGTAGCACCCATGAAACTATTCTAAAATGATCCAAACCATTGTTTCCTCTGAGTATTTGTTAGCTTCTTTGGAGGAGCTTCTGACAGTCGCTTCATCTTTTATGGGTTGAGTAAACTTCTGAGAAATCGCTTTCCTTCAGGGTAAGGATGTTGACTGAGTGCTTTTTTCTTGTGGGACTCCTTAGAGACCAACTATGTGCTGAAATTCTAGTTAAAGGATTTCTCAGTAGGAAAGACTGTATTTCTCTTTACTCTGGTAGCTCTTGGAATGGTGACTCCAAAATCCCTTGTGAGGAAACAAGGGAAACAGAAGACTAAGGTCAAAATGATTACAGGTCTTGTGATCAGGAAGGGATAATTTTATTTGCTGAATGGATGAGGATTTAGTGGGGCTCATATGGTTTGTTTGTTTTTCTCTTCACAGACATTTTCATATCTGTATTCAGTCAGTTAAACCCTAATCTCAGAATCGGTTTGAACTTGAGATTTACTTTTGACGTTTTGCTTACTATTCTCCCATTCCAAGTTCAAGCTGTAGTGCGCATAACTAATAATAAAGAGGAAAAGTAAATACTGTGACAGAGTAAGTCTAGTCTACTCAAGCGAACAGGCAAATACTGGGACCTCAACCCTCTTTACCTTATTTCAGGTTCCTAAAAATTAAGAGCTTACTCTGTTAATCTTGCAGACTTTTTATGCAGTTGACAGTGACAGGCAGACAGATACTTTTAGAATGCTATATTTCTTTTTATTTAAGGTAAAATTAATGTGCTTAAAGTCAAATGCCTTGCAGAACTACATGCTGTAATACTAGAAAGGTATCAGAAATGTGGTTTTACTCACTGATATTTTGTCCTTTCTTTTAATGTCACCTTGTTCTGAAGACAAAATAGAGAAGTACTTTTGCATGTTTATGCATGTCCAAAATATGGCAAAGAGTAAGGTACACATGCATGCAGATAAGCAATGACTGAGTTGTAAGTTTGTTATCAAATAATCACAATTAGAGGAAGTGGAGCTTAGAGCAACATCACAGGACTCTTAATTTGCTGTGTTCCTGCCATTATGTCTTTAAGACTCAGAGTGGAGTCCCAGTGAAGCCTTTTGCTAGTATTCTGAAGAGAATATTTAATTGAATAGTTGAAAGTTTGAGAGTTTATTAAAATGGTGTTAGAGCACCTACCTGCTGCTGTTCCTGTTTTAGAAGGACTGGGGGAGATTTTGACAGACAAAGTTCCTTCAGGATCTTAAATCTTTAAATTAGAAGATTGCTCACTTTGTTGTTCCTGGTAATGTGAGGAAAAAGCAAAAAACTTGAAGCCCTGTTTTACTTCCCTTTCTGACTTTCTGCACTACAGTTACAATTCTAATCAATCACAGACCTGCTGAATAATAATTACAGTGTTGATCCCTGAGGCAGTGTCTCAGTTTACATACTTATGCTTTGGCTGTTCCTCACTTTTTAAAAATATTTGGATCAAATGAAGATTCACATATTCCTTTAATGGATCAAGATCTTCCCAACATAGTTGTCAACTCATTTTAAACTATTCAGTAATGTCTGAATGAACTAAGTTGCAGTTCCTGTGGCACTTTGAATTGCCTGACTGTAGCAGGTATGCTCTTGTTTTTGGCTTTCTTAATGCCTAGCAAATATTACACCGATATTCCCCCAGGTGTTTTTTTCCTGAACTCTTCCAAAGTAGAAGGTAATGTTTCTGGATTGTGTTATAGTGTGTGGTGCAGAATAAATGTCTAACTGTTAATCTTTATAAAGTGTTGTCCATGAATTTTTATCATTGCTTTTAGTTATCTGTAATTTTTTTTACTGTGCTTTTTGTGGCAACAGTATGGTGCTGAGAGACTTAAGACTTGGTGAGGTCTTCTTCAGTAATATGTTAAATGTTAGTTTTTTGTAGTGATGTTATTAATTAGGTAGTGTTGTAAATTGAAGGCACGAAATGGAATGTAGTGTACAAAATAGTACTTCCTGTAGGGAGGGAAGGAAACTGAAACAGATCTCAGATTTATGGTGTGGCCGGTAGAGTACGTCATGTTTTTGTCACTTCCAATTGAAGCACGTAAGCAATTTGTAAAAACCTCTCACAGTTGTATATATTGAGTTGCTTTTACATGGTAGATATTTCTTATGGATTTAGTTTTTGTTTTATGGTAATAATCTGGGTGTAGCTTGACAAAGAATATTTTTTGTTGGGAATATTAATCAGTGACTGTGTTTATTAAAATAATTAACTTACTAATGCTTGCTCTGACACTTCTTTCTTAAAATGTATCTGAAGTTACAGTTGTTAATTTAACAACCATTCTGTAAAATATAGTGTCCTGTAGACCCTTCTCAGGAGAAACAATCAGGACGGTGGGAGATTTATCAGGGTAACCTGTGCTGAACTGTGCCTCCAAAAGTAGTCATTGCATTCATTGTACTTGACTACAGACAACAGTTTATAAAAGATGATCCTGAAACTAGATCCAGATAACAAATGCTCCATTTATTCCTCTGTCCCAATACAAGCATCCTAAGGAGAGCTGACAGATTTAGTCACCCTAAAAAACCCTTTCTTGCTCATATATTATGCTTTAAGAAACAGGCTATTTCTAGTTTTCTTAAAAGTTTAATTACAAAAGACAGGTTGAATGGCTTGGTTTATTTTTATGTTTGTAATAAGGCATATATTGATGTTGAGAGAATTTAGTTTTTAAAATGTACAGATACATACTTGAAGGATTGCTCTCCCTAGATTTCCTGATACTGCCTTCCTCTGGTTTTTCAGCATCCAGTTAGAAAGATCTTTGTTCCCATTTACTGATTTCACTTACTTTCCTCAATGTCTGTACTTCACCTTCTGCCATCTCCCCTTCTGTGGTCCATCTCTATGTTACTTTGATCTGTGATGTATTGTCTTCACTTTCAACTCAACATAGTAAAAGCAGAACCTCTGTGATAGCCTTCAACCCTCATGCTTCCCCATGTTTTCTTCCAGTGCTGACAGTACTTCTGTGTTCTTTGTACTTTGGATTGTAGCCTTCATAAGGGGATGTTTATCTCCTGAACAACTGAGGTCTGAACTATACAAATGCTCTCCCAAATGAATAGCTTCAGTGTTCTGTGAAGAAATAGGCCATATGTAAGAAATAATTATGAGCATTGAGTTGGTCTTTGTCCAATTCCCAATGGAAAAATGGCTGCATAAGAAGTTTCAGGATTATAACTGACAATAGTTGATGTATTTGCCTGCAGTCTTGGCAAAAAGACCAAGGACAGATTGAACCTGGACAATGGACTACCCTTTCATTTCCAAAAGTGTTCCTTCCAGAATACTGCCTGTGAAATGTGGAGTGATTCTCCCTTTTGATCCTGCACACTGACTGCAATAGAGAAGAGTTAGCATCTCCACTGAGGCATGTTCACAGGCACGATCTTAGATGACTAAGAGCATAGCTTCTTAACACTGGTGGCTGGTCGAATGAGGAAGTGGTATGAATACAGCACGCACAGTTCTAAGTGAACAATGTTGGAAGTCCTCTGCTTATTTCTGGCTTCTGTACCCAGGAGGGTGAGTCTAACATGTAGGGAATGGCTTTTGTGTGTTGTGCAGAGTGAGCTTCTCCAGTCACTGTCGTCATTTCTGCAACATTAGCACTGCTGCAAATACGTGTATGTCGTTGAACAGTATGGAACACATTCAGTTGATCTGATGCCTCTCAGACACTATGTGGGCTTTTCTCTGAACTTCTACAGTAGCTTCTTTTCCAGATGCCTGCCAAAAATGCTGTCTCAGCTCTCTCTACTTGACATTTTTGAATTACAATTTCTGTAAAATCCATGGTTAGAGATTGCTGAATATTGATTGTTAGGAGTGAAGAGTAAGTCTCTGGATCTATAAGAGTGCCTCAGGTCCTGCTGAGAGGTTACAAATAAAGGGGGTGCTGACCTCTTTGCAACAGGAAAGTTTCAGTTCGATCAATAATACATAAGGTTCTACTTCATTTAAATGTATTGTTATTTTTATCAATTAGTCTTTGAGAAAAATCAGTGCTGGAGACGTTAATGCTTCATTACAGTAAGAGACTTTTGGGCATGCACATGCCAACCCTGTGAAATTGGTGGTACTGAGGAATGTTTTGGAGAAGTTGCATAAATGATAACTACTGTTATTGTGAGGTAAGAACAATTCATGCTTCCTTAAAATCCCACTCCTGCACTGGCCCACATCTGAGAGTTTTGTTTTATCTACTGAATGATCATCAAATTTTTATCACTTTCTCACCTGCTTTTCTAGTTTACACAGCAAGTACGGTAAGATCATATCTTTGCTGCTAAAGGACATAGTTTGCATTCATCTATCAGTGTAGGAGCCTCACCGTCTTCTGGGTAATGTGCAATATCAGCCACAATAGCATCATATCAGAAGCAACAAGAAAAGTCATATTACACTGAGGTAATTTTGGTGGTGTAGATATACCTGCTAATACTATCTGAGGAAATACACTTCTTCTGGAAACAGTTGTTCACCATTCTTTTAACATTTGGATTATATGAAGAGGAACTGTTGTGGTATCTCTTTAAAACCTTCAGGTTGTCTCAGATAGATGGTGTATCTGACCTCAGTTTTCTTATTACCACACCAGAAATTGTTATTCTCCATGAACCAGAAATGGAGAACAGGCCCTTCCTACATGTGCAGCACACAGCAGAATTGCACAGAACAGAGTGTGTCTTTGTTTTGTACTAGTTTATGCACAGCACTTAATGAACAAGTCGTTTCAGTGGTTTAGTGTTCTGTTTTGAGTTTATGGTGGAGGGTGGAGAAAAATAATCTATAACTTTGTATATACACATGTAACGTTCTTGCATTTGCAAATATATGTCAACAGTCAAGTCTTGGGAATTCCTCTATTTAGAGAGTTGTTTAAAATTTTGAGGAAAAAATACAGACAAATTTTTTATGAATTTTATTATGGTTTTTTAGAATTCCCATGAGGATACAATATGTTATAGTGAATTTTCTATTTTGTTAACATAAATAATATGCATGTTATTAGAGATCTCTAACATTGTATCATTACAATCGTCGTGGTGTAATTCTCAATTTAAATGGGCTCTTTTAAGAGTCTTACAGTAACCGACAAGACTTTCTATGGAAATATTTTTCTCTTTGTGGTAGTTCTTAGTGATGAATTTATCATTTCTGTTCTCAGATGAGAAAGACATTCTGCTTATTTTTCCGGCTTATTTTTTTTAAAATGTTGTCAGTTTTCCTTTAGTGAATTTTCAAGGCTACTGCCTACAAGAACATTTCCAATCTGAAAAAAACTTGAGCGAACAGGAAAATGTCACATCAGGATGGAGCTGGTTAAATTCCATTTGTTGACAATCCAGGATTTAATCTGTGCTGATAGTTTACAACTGGATACAGTGTGGGGAAATTTACAGAAATGCATCCTCTTTCAAGCATGTATTTTCAAAGTAGAACAATTCTGCTACTGGAAACAAAGTGCAGTTTTTATTTTTTATTTTTTTATTGAGACGAGAAAATGGTCAGAATTTTGATTAAACCATATTTTGGATTTTTTTATTTTTCCCCTCTATTTATGTTGATGCAGACAAGCGCTATGATATGCTTGTATCAAGATAACAGTTATTTTTACTGTTTTGTTACATTTCTTAACTGTCCTAAAAACCTGTCTCCTTTCTCTTTCTGAATGTGGTCATACAAACCCAAGCAGCATTTCAAACTATGGGATGTTGGAAGAGCCTCACGTGATCTGAAGGTTCCCCTGTGCATGGGTAACTTGAAGTTGCTGTACTTTACTTTGTTCTTTTGTGGTTTGCATGGAAGCCTGCAAAATCTTGTTCTTTGAGGCAGTTCTTGAAGGTCTAGCAGAGCTGGTAGAAGAGTGGGCTCCTGATCTAACACACATTGGACAGTACTTCAGCTTCACATGCATGGAGCAGTTGTAGGCTTGAGCCAATTCCAATTTGCAGGGGAGTTGGACTTGATCTCTAGAGGTCCCTTCCAACCCCTACAGTTCTGTGATTCTGTGAATTCCACAGCTGAATTGCAGTTGTCACACAGGTGTTTGAAGAGCACAATGTGCTAATCCAGCTGTGTTACATAGACTACTGTGTGCAATCATGTTGGCTGCTGTTCTCTTTCAGTGTGTTTAAAAGGTTAAAGTCTTGGGTAACACTGATATGTAAGTGAGCATTTGTTATAATTCAGTTTTTCAGCAGTGAAGAAGTCCAGTGGAAACAGAATTTACTGCTATTATTTTGCTTGTGCTTGTAACAGGCATCACCTGTTACGAGATAAAAGGGGCTGTATCAGCACTTTGAGTAGCATCTGAGGAAAAGAATACAATAGCTGTGTGACAGGCTGAGGCAGGTGCCGCCAGCTTTTTTGGAGAGTAGGTAGAAGGTCATTGTTGTAGTGATTTAATACATGGCTACAAATAGCAGCATACTGGAGGACACAGCCTGCCTTTTTGTATGCTTCTTTTGTGTCCCCACGAGCTTTCTAAATCACTTGTCTTGATGAAATCTGATTTGATGAACGTGCAGAATGTCCTCCATCCTCGATAGAGCATGTGAGGATGGAATTCCTAAAGACATTAAAGCATAGGGGAAGTGAGAATACTTATGGATAAGCAGTTGCCTGCCCAGTGCAGACCTAGCTTTGAGAGATCCCATTGCCCAAAACTGAGAATGTAAACCTGTTTTCTTTTAGGAATTACATAACTGTGGCCCTTCCCTGTAAGGATACCCAATTTCACCCTGAATGACCATACTGGATGGCATGTAAGAGTTGTATTGCCAAAATCCCTATTCTTACACTTGGCTGTCAAGTGGCGGAAGCTACTTTGACGACTTTTGGCTGAGTATCAGAAACTCAATAGGAGCAAATTTCAGCACTGTCTTCAAAGTATTCAGCTGTTTCTGACATCTGGTTTGGGGACTTTCAATCACTAATTTAAGGACATTACTTCACCTCTGTAGTCACCATATCTAGCTCTTGGAAAAAGAATGGTTTTGTCAACAGAATGAGTGCCATTTAATTTGCTTGATACCATTACTTAGTAAATCATGTACAATACTGGATAGGGACAAAGATTTCTGTTCCATTTTTTACAGGCCATTTGTATCTGACTTTTGGTGGCTTTGACTGCTGTGAGAGCTGCTGAATTGGTCCTCGCTGACAGCTGAATGGGCCAGGCATGGCAACAGATGGCAATCCCAGTTTGTGACTGGGAGCTTGTAAATATTTGTAGTTTGAAGTCTAATGATCTAATTAAATTTGATTTAGAGTAGGATTTCATGTCAAATCCATATTTGCTCTAGTTTGGGAGCTTTCTGCCTTTGTGGTCTATGCCCATGGTATGTATTGAGCACTTGGCCATGGGAAGCTTGGGACATTCTGAGTGGTTTCAGAATATGGAAGATCTGCTAGTCATAAAAATCTCTCCTGTTATATTTGATACACACGAAACTCTGCAGAAACTTGCTTTTGTTGCTTACAAAGTGGCAAAATTATCTAGAAATATTTTTGTAGTGAGGGAACAGATAACTTGAATTATTATCAAATACAGCCAAAGGAGTACCAGTGTAAAGAGTGTGTGCATTTTGACTAATGTGATTTTACTTAACTACAAGCACAGTTATATGTCTGGAATATAACAAGCAGAGAGAATGTGCCAGGCTTCTGTAAAAGTATTTTATCTTAGTGAATTGAGAAGCTAATTTTTCAAGGCTAAGTACTATACCCTTAACACACCCAAGCAATCAGTCAGATGTGGAACAGAACCACTCTGAAATGTAACAGATGGCATATGGCTAAGTCATACTGCAGCTTTTTTAATGTATTGGAGCACGCTGCCAGTTGAGGAGGGTTGATACAAATACTTAGAGAGTACCAGCTTAGAATCTGGCCTATTATTTTAATGGGAATGAAACAGCAGAGGATAACTTTCTCACTGTACACAACAGAAAAGGGATATACTGGCATTTGTTCTAGTATGTGGTACTTCCGTGGTGTTCAAAAAGCTTCTAATAATACTTCTGTATGCTCTGTTACCAGCTCTTCCATGTTGCCTATATTCTTATCAAGTTTGCAAATTCTCCTCGTCCAGATCTCTGGATCTTAGAAAGATCAGTGGACTTTGGAAGAACTTACACTCCCTGGCAATATTTTGCTCGTAAGTATTAAGTCTTGCATTGCTGCTCTTTCGTAGGCAAGTTTTTTTAATCATTTGCCCAGTAGCAGGAAAATCAGGCCGTGTATTTTGCTGAATGTTTTAGCTGTAATGGAGGCAGTGGATGTCAAAAACGTTTACTTTAGTTATAGATGATAGATCAGTCATAAGAGTGTAACTAAAATTGAGCACAAGATTTTAAAACTGACAAACATTGATGTGTCGAGTTACAGTCTGTTGGGATTTTTTGTTTTGCATTGCTTATCTTGCCTTTTAGTATATCAGAGCTGCAGTGTCCTTCATCCCACAGGACTAAAGAATTTCTTGCAAAAATCAAAGGGATGTGGTTTAGTGGGCATTGTGGTAATGGTTGGACTAGATTTTGGTGGTCTTTTCCAACCTTTATGATTCTGCGATACACAAGCATGGAATTTTGGAGTCGAGAAATTTTTCTGTGATTATATTAGAAAGATTGTGCAATGTCTTGTCAAACACCACTGCATGGCTTACTACAAAAAATGTTTTATCATAGAATCATAGAATGGTTTAGGTTGGAAGGAACCTTTAAGATCACCTATCTCCAACCCCTCTGCGATAGGCAGGGACACCTCCCTCTAGACCAGGTTGCTCAAAGCCCCATCCAGCCTGGCCTTGGGTGCTTCCAGGGAGGGGGCATCCACAACCTCTCTGGGCAATCTGTTCCAGTGTCTCATCACCCTCACAGTTTATATTTAGCAATTTTCATTTTTATGTGCTAAGTGAAGAAATCAGTTGTTGTTTCCCTTTAATTAGGGGAAGAAATTCTCTGTGTTTTCAGGTAAAATTTCTTTGTTAATTCAAATTAGAACAATAGTGTATATTTTCATATATAAAAATAACTCTGATTTGACCAGACTCCAAAGCAGATTGTTTGGAACGCTTTGGAAAGGAAGCAAATGTTCCCGTGAGGAGGGATAGCGATGTCATTTGCACTACGGAGTATTCTCGCATTGTGCCTCTTGAAAATGGAGAGGTAAGTGCTTTCAGAAAAATGACCTGTAATGGTAGAAATGAACAGTTTTAGAAGTTTGCAGTTAAAATAAAAACCTAGAACATAAAGTAATGTCTTGGTTATTACTGCTTGAAACTAAATTAATAAATCCACAATCATGAATTTAAGTAGATGGTGACATTTTTGGAGGATGAGCTGACTTTTTCTAACTTACACCGGTAGGCAGGGCCACCTGTATGGATTTCTTCTTGTGGTTTAGGTTGCCTATCTTAAGGAATATGCATTTGAAGATACTGACTGCATTTTCTGTGTGGTTTCTGCGTGTGAATTAACTTACTGCATATGAATTCCTCATGAGACCAAATGCTGTAGAACATTCAAGAAAAAGTAACTATTTAAGAAAAAATATGTAACATACTACATTTTTTAAAAATACTATACTACATGTGCTTGCAAAAGTTGCTTTGAGTTTAGTCGCTGTTCCTTGCTAAGCAAAAATGTGGCTTGCGTGACTTCAATTGAAGCTAAACTCCTGTCTGTACTGTTAACTCTTGCTGATGTTCTTGTTTTATGTCTTATGCAGTTAGAATACACATCTAAACAACTCCAGAATTGTCCAGAGTTTTGTGCATATGAATCTGGAGTTGTAGTTTAAAGTAGAAATTGCCTATTACTGTAATTGTAAAATTTTTACAAGAACAATTTATGTAGAAGAACATTGCTGGTGCCATCTCTAATGCATGCTTCAGATTATTGCAGATGTTTGAAACTAGAAATCTGTTGTCTGGCTGTTTATAAATAAAGTCTACATGCACACTGTATTGCTAATTTAATATAAATTCATGGTTGCTAGGCTGCTGGCACCAATTTCTTCAAAAATAAATAAGTGCTGGAGCACCTGTTTGGAAATCAGATAAACCTGCTTTCATGTGAAAGGATTTTCTAAAGTAACACCATGTACTTTCCTTAGAAGACTGTTAATTTGCTCTTAGGCATTGGACCTGGTAACAATAATATTTTCCAGGAATGTTTGTGCCTTAACCCAAAAATAAATCTGCTTTGGGAAAGAGTCAAAATCTGGTGTTTTCACTCAGGCAAAACTTCCACTGACACTATCAACTGTTAATGTAACTATTTGTAGCTGTTCCTGTTTTTTTTTCCTGTCAAATTGTGTTCTTTCTGTGTACCTGCTATTGTGGGTACCCCATTAAGGCAGTGTGATATGAGCAATGAGAATTCAGGAGAGTCCAAGACACATTTTTTTTTCCTGGCGCATTTTATGTCTTGATTTCAGTGTGAAATGTGCAGTTGCAAATGTGCTCAGAAACAATAGTAAACCTTTTGGTTCTGTTATTGCTCAAAACTTGGCTCTGTGCCCAGTACTGATACTTACAGCTGATAAGTTTTAATAAAAATATACTTACTTTTCTTGTTAGATTGTAGTCTCTTTGGTAAATGGCCGCCCAGGAGCAAAAAACTTCACTTATTCCCCAAGTCTTCGAGAATTCACAAAAGCAACAAACATCCGCCTTCATTTTCTCAGAACTAATACACTTCTTGGCCACTTGATATCAAAAGCTCAACGAGATCCGACTGTAACCCGCAGAGTAAGTACTATTTTCACAGAGGTGTATTCAATATTTATGTTTTTAAAGTTTGCAACATTGAAAAAATCAAAATTTGCAGTGACCCATCTGAAATCCCTTTATTTTCTTCAGGTCCATTTGAGGTAAGAAGGTGGCTGAGATAGCACAGGGTTAGAGAGGGGAAGTAATGATTTTTAACAGACTGTCTTCTTCCCTGGTTTCAAATATTAAAAGAAATTGGGTGCATCACTGGAACTGTGAGGAGCCTGTCCAGAAATCTTCTGAACTGTCTTTCACTGAGGAGCTGGATCTCATCAGCTTTATTTTACACTGCTTTCCCTTATTAATTCAAAGAGATTTTCAGGAAATAGTACCTGACTTTCTGAAGGAGCAGGAAGCAAAGAGCCTACTCAAAAGTTGCCATTTGTACACAAATTATTTGACATGCATAGGAGTTTTCAGTGGATTTGGGGCTATCCCCTAGGGCTAAACAGCCAAAGTCCTACTCCCATGTAAGGAAATCCCTTAAGGGAACAATGCATAGAAATTCATATACTAGAGAGATTGTAAACTTCATATTATATTGTTATTTTTAACCTCTTTATTTAAAATGAAGACTCGGTAACAATTGGAGGAAGCCCTGGGGTGAGGCATTGCGTGTGGGTTTCTGCATCAAAAGTAACTAAAATGTTCCAGTTTCTCAAAAAGGTTCTTCTCACATGAAGTACCTTTATTGCCTTAAGTAAATTTTAAGTTGTTGCTTACAGGCAAATGTAAATGCAGTATTTACTTGGCAAGGAGCATAGACTTAATGTAAAGTACTTTTGATGTTATGGCCATGGCATGTGAACAAATGAATAAAACATTGATTGTTATATTGAATTGCTAGAAGAGAGAACAAATTCTCATTGTGAGACCTTCAAAGTCTAGGAAAGAGTTAATATTACTAAGAAAAGTCTGAGTGTTCAACTTAGTAGAGAAACAGATGAAAACCAGACAAGTTCTCTTATCCTGTCCAAGTAACTGTCTGACTCCCATTAATGGTTTAAATTCATGGCACATTGAATTTTATAGGGTATGTTTTATGTCTATACTGTGACCTATTAATTGTTTTGGCCTGTTACTAATATGATTTATTACTAAGCAGTAACAGTGCAACTACTGTTAGTAGTACAGTATAGCTTTGCTAAACTGCACGTAACTGTAGACCTGGTTGTGAAAAATCTTACTATATAAAAAAAAAAGACCAAAACAGTCAAATATGATTACAAGAGTCACAGTAGTTATTTCTAGCTGTGCTGAAGGCACTGGAAGCACAGATTTTATTTACAGTCTGAAAATGGTAGGCACAGTTTGAAATTAACTTTTATATTTGAATAGAGGTTGTTCAGAAAAATAATGCAGATCTTATTTCCCATCTACTGTTCTTCACCTGCCTAGAACAAAATAGCTTTACAGAAGCCAGACAGGGAGTTGAAAAAGCTCTCAGCCTTGGAGAAGCTTCTTTCTGTGCCAGCCAACTCCACCTGCAGTGCAGTATATAGCCTCTGACAGGGGCTATATTGTGAATGGGAGAACACAGCAGACAAAATTGCAAAATGTTTTGACCCTTTTTATCCACTAGTGGCATTGAAATTGTCCCTTTAACTTTTTTTCTGGAGGTACACAGAGATCAAAAAGTACAACCAGCTCTCTGTTCTGCTTGCTACACTAAGTAAACAACTTCTGAGCTACAAAAAAATATGTACAGTAGTTACTATTGATATTATGTGCTAATGAAGTTTTTAGTGAGTTGAACTTATTAAATTTTTATTTTCTGTTGCTTTGATGCTTGAAAGGCATTAGGATGAGTTACAAAGTGGTTTGATTTCAGGTCAAAATTTCAAATCTAGCTTGAGTCACAGTGACTTTTGTCAAGGAAGTGATCTTGAACTGTTTCTAATGTGACCATTTATGACTGAACGGGCAAAACAATGCTGCTCACACAAGCATTTCCTATTTGCTGACCAGACCAAGGTCTCACAAACTGATGCTGATGATGTATTTTACTTCTCCATTCTCAAGCTGGCTTTGAGCAAGCTTTGGGCTCAGGTACTGATGGTTGCGTAGCTGCTGGAGAGTGGAAGGCTACAGCAGTATGCATTTGTTGTGAGCTGCACAAACCTGCAAATGTATTCTGTTGCTATCAGGCACCCTGTGGGCATTGACTTTGATTTGCTGGAACTCACACTGAGTCATAACATCAATACAGATTTGACTATTGACTGCTTGGCTTTGTAAAATCATGCCTTTACAATTCTGATAGGCAAGATTTAACAATGTAGAAATAACTGATGTTGCTATTCATACCATAATGCAAGAATACAACTCTGCTTGTTCCACAGTATTACTACAGTATAAAGGACATCAGTATTGGTGGTCGATGTGTTTGCCATGGCCATGCTGAAGTATGTAACGCGAAAAGCGCTGAAAACCAATATCAGTAAGTGAAGTGAGCATGACGTTAATTTCATATTGGCAAATGTTTTCAAATGGCCTTTTTTTACTGTCAAATGTACATTTTCATTATATTTAAAAAATGAGAATCTGCTAATAATTGATGTGAAAACATGTCAAGAACTATTCTATATGAAATATCACAGAATCATCAAATGGCCTGGGTTAAAAAGGACCACAATGATCACATTACTTTCAACCCCCCCCTGTTATGTGCAGGGTCACCAACAACCAGACCAGGCTGCCCAGAGTCACATCCAGCCTGACCTTGAATGCCTCCAGGGATGGGGCATCCACAACCTCGTTGGGCAACCTGCTCCAGTATGTCACCACCCTCTGTGTGAAATCTTCCTCCTAATATCTAACCTAAACCTCCCCTATCTCAGTTTAAAACCATTTCCCCTCGTCCTATCACTATCCACCCTCGTAAACAGCCATTCCCCCTTCTGTTTATATGCTCCCTTCAAATATGGGAAGGCCACAATGAGGTCTCCCTGGAAACTTCTCTTCTCCAAGCTAAACAAGCCCAGTTTTCTCAGCCTTTCCTCATAGAAGTGCTCCAGCTCTCTGATCATCTTAGTGGCCCTTCTCTGGGCCTGCTCCAAGAGTTCTGTGTCTTTCTTGTGCTGATGGCCCCAGGCCTGGACACAGTACTCCAGATAGGGCTTCACAAGAGCTGAGTGGAGGATAATAAGTATTAGATTTTTTAAAATCTGAAATAAGATTTAATAATTCATTAGAAATCTTCAGTTCTTTTTGGCAAACATGGCTTGATATCATCTCCCAACAGAAGAAATTAGAAGGCCAACTTATAAACAAAGTGAACACACTGGAGATATGGAACAGTATGGAGTTCAGACAAGATCCAATGCTTTTGACAATTACTTGGAAAAATAAAAACTGAATGAATTATACCCTTCTCTTAGAACCATAGAATCATGAGTTGGAAGAGACCTTTAAAGGTCATCTAGCCCACATCCCCTACAGTGACATCTACAGATAGATCAGATTGCTCAGAGCTTTTGTCTTGTTGATGGTGAAATGACACTTCATTTGAGTGAACTGATTATATGAATACTTATAAAAGTGACGCATTTCTTTCAATATTGTACTCTTAATTTATTAATGAAACCAGACATAAAGTTAGTAGAAATGTCTGCATTTTTCTGCTTGAATCTTTTGTTGAAGCAGAACTTGGGACTGATGGCTATTTGTCCTTTGGATATCTGGCTCTAAATAATATTTGTTTAGAATAATAGTTGCAAAAGCTATATCTGGGATATTTTATAGTTATCTTTACAGTCTTTTAATTGTTTAAGAAGTGTTGTTATTGTCACATACGTGAGCAATTAGCAAACAAAATGTTATTTCAGTCTTTTGGCAGGAGTATACTTATGTCAAAGAATGGGTATGTTATCTTACTGTACTTTCATTTGTAAATGTACTTTTCTGTGAGTGAGCCTGAATTAAAAGGGATAACAACTAGTAATTCACTTATCTGTAATCTGTAGGAAAGTTCCCTTTCCCTGTGAATTTTATGATTTACGTATTGATTTCAGAAGGAGCTAGATTAGGGCTTTGTGGTTCATCTGCTCTAGGAAAATGGCTGTGAATAATCAGGCTTTCCAAAACACATTTTAAGAGCTTAGTTTAAAATAGCTGTTGCTTTTATCCATGGTGGCATTTAAATAAACTATCAATATAATGTAATAATTTAAATTGCTTTCTGCTGAAGAATAACTGGGCAAATGAGTACTTTCTTTTCAGATGCCTATGCTGGGGAAAAGTAAGTGCAGAAAGTGTGAAGTCTACCAGAAAAGAATGATCACACTCTAAAATTATATTGGCCCTTGGTTATCAGGCTACACAGATAATGGGGAAAAGCCTTTCCAGTCTCAGGGGTCTATTTGTTACTCCTAGGACTTGGTTGCTATGCATGATAATAAGATCAAGCTCATAATAAGAGCCTGCACTTATGGAGGCTATTCAGCTAAATCAAAATAAATATTGTCTATGTTTTCTTGATGAATAGTATGAGCTACTTTAAATGTAACAAGATGGACTTCTTATTGTGGTTTAATAAAGACAGTAATTGTAAGCAAAGCATAACTGAAAAATGATGAAGGCATGCATAGAAAAGGGATAGATGTTTTGATTTACTGTAGGTCAACATGCCTGAGCCTTGGAATGAAACTAAGATAGGGTACATCCTAAGCTATTGATTTAGCTTGATTTAATATTCTAGCATAAGGTTTCTTAATCCAGACTATTGAATCCAGTGATACATGTTCTCTATAACTCGTTTATGCTAACAAGTCCATAATCATATAATTAAAGTAACCAGTCATGAATAATTACAGGCAAGTTCTACTATGTTCTAGTATTACTATTGGAATTCTCTGCACATAAACTTAGGTCCTTTTTACAATACGTGGAAATCTTGGACTGCAAAAAGATTAAGAAAAAATAAAATAAAATCCAACTTCAGTACAATAAGTGACTTTTATTCTGTAGGTTTCATTGTGAATGTCAGCATAACACTTGTGGGGAAACCTGTGACCGCTGCTGCCCTGGATATAACCAGAAACAGTGGCAACCTGCAACAGCTGGAAACACAAATATATGTGAACGTGAGTAGTCAAAAATAAGTTAGTTTAAAAGGGACTTTGAGTGGGTAGGAATTAGCCATGGTGAGTACCTAGCATACAGTAGGTTTTGACACCCTTTTTTCTGTACTGAGAAAATTCTTTCCACACAGCAATAAGGACTAAATGATGCAGTGAAAATTATTTGTTCTTTTTCTCTTCTCTTTAAACAAGGAATACCATCATACATGTGAGAATATTGCATAAGTAAAGTGGAAATGATCCTGTAGTATGTTAAATCAACTCTCCACCTAGTTATCACTGTGCTGACAACTATGGGTCTTCCCATATCTAGCAGAGCAGAGATTATATGCATCTTGTACAGCTTTGAAACTTGCCTCCCTGTTGCCAAAGGTCTTTGTATTCAGAAGAGAGAGAGAGACTGCATAAATACTTAGCTCTATTAAACTTGCAAACAGGTCACTCTAATTTGATATGTTAAGGGAGAACTCTTGCTGTGACTTCTAGTTTTTGCTACTGTCAACAGAGGGGACTCTGTAGGTTTACCTGTGTGGCATGTATTTTTGTTTTTGGAGGGAATAAGAAGTACTTAGTGAAGTATGGCACCGTGCAATCAGTCCCCTTTATGAAACAATGAAGTATTTAGTAAGAGTTTGCAGCTGGAAATTGTAAGAAATAATGATACAGTCTTTGCTGTCTTTTGTTGGGAAGAGGATCTGAGTTATTCATTGGTCTTGTCATTGTAGCTACTATGTCTTTAATATTATGAAGGCACGCAGTTCAAAAGTTTCTCTCATAAAACAGTTTTTTAGAAGGAAATCTGTCCTTTGGGAATTGAGCATGCTCACTGTTTCAGGAACCAGTGCAAAATGTCATCTCTTCAAAGACTCCTAAATTTACAATGTAATAACCATGAATTGCATCTGAAAATCCTTTCAGCAGTGGAGTCCTGCTTTGGCAGTGTTACACATTACCCATAAATCAGTGCAGTACTTCTGCCTTGCTCATCTGGGGCTCCTAAGCAGTCTACTCTGAGCTTCCTGTCATTTTAATACTGACAGGGGTCTGGGTTGTGCTCCCTTCTCAAGCCAGCAGTTGCCCCTTGCTGACCTGACGCAAGTGGTCACAAAGATATTCCTGCTGAGGAGTCCCCTCCGCACGTGTCTTTCTTTCTATGCTCTTTGTTAAAGAGTTTGAAGTGCTTTAGACCCATAGACTGAATAGTCAAGCTGGAGAAGCTCCTTGACCTTTTTTCCATCTTCCATGTGTTTAATCCTTTTGTTAAAGAAAATGTAAAAATGTGAGAGTGACCACATGGACTGTCTTTTCCTTGAGGGGTATGTAATGTCAGACATGAGTGTTGTGCATCTTTTTGACTGGAAAACAGGCTCTGTGGTATGGTGCTAGCCATCTCTGTGCATGTTCTGCTCTGAGCAAATGTCTTGGTAGCCTCTGGTTTCCCTGATGTCTGGCCTAAGTTATTTAACTTGTCTGCCTTTCCTAAGATTATTGTAGCTTGTGGGTACAAACCGTTAGCAGGGGAGGCTTATCTGAAAGCCAAATAGATGTACCTCTATAATTAGTTTGAGGAATAAAGAGACTGCCTGTTGAATCAAAATTGCAGTACTTAGAGTGTTGAGGGGAGGAAAAAAAAAAGATTATTAAAACATTTGATCAGAGATAGGCATGTTGGGACTCAATTTTTGGACAATATTTGAAACCTCATCTGAATTCCCCTGTTTGAAAGAAAAATCCTTTCTGCCAAGAAGAGATAGACAAAGAGCATAAATAATGTCACGTCCTTGAAAGAATGAGTTTATAAAAGTTCACCTGCAAGATTCAGAGCCAAAACAGCTTGGCTTCTAATTGCCTTTGAAAAAAAATATGCTTGTTAGAATTGATTGCTTCTAGCACTTCCAGGTGATTTGCTGAGAATGTTGGCCAGGTGCAGGCCTCTTTTGGAAGCTGGTAGTGAAGGAATTAAAACAGCTTCATTAACTTCCCAGCAGCCTGAGATCCCTTTGGGGGAGCTAAAAGAGGTTGGTGGGAACTCAAAGAGATAAGGCCAGTCTCTATAAGTTTCTTAGAATAGTGTGGGCCACCAAATGGCTCAAAGTTGTAAGAAACTGCTTTGTGAGATAGAATTATGTTCACCTGCCAGAGAAAATGTTACTTTGGCCAAATTATTTCTCATCAGCATTAACAGACATACTTGTGAGCTGTGTGTAGCTCACAGAGGATTTGGCTAGAAAGAGCTTTTGTTTACAGTGTAGAGAAAGGGAAATGTTCATTTCTGTGCACAGATCCTCATTTTGTCTGGTAGTTGGGCTGAGGGTGAAACAAACATCCTATCTTCATTCCTTTCAATTCCTTCCAGCAATCTCTTTCTTTTTTTTTTTTTTTTTTTTTTTTCCTCCTGTGTGATCGCTTCTTTCATTTGCTGACTTAATATCTTGAACCAATATCTTATTTGTCAAAACCCAGCCAGGGAACCTAGGCTTGACCTATGTGGTTCCTGGCAGCAAACAATGAGGGAATCTGATGATTTTCCTCAGCTCTGTTTTTGACAGAAAAGCCTATGAAAAGGCTTCCTTGTACAAAACTATTAAGACATAAAGGCCTAGAGGAGATGCAGAGAATGATTCAGTTTCCCAGCCCTGTCTGCATGATCACACAGTGCTTGGAGAATCGGTTTTCCAAGAGTCGTTCTCCCAGTTGTACTAGGTAATTTGAATAGTATTTGGTAGGATTACATTACAAGGAAATTCTTCCCTCATCATGAAATAGGGCCGGAGTTCTCACCTTTTTGTTTGTTTGTTTGTTTTGTTTTGAAGTATTTCCAGGAATCCATTTTTTTCCAGATTGTCTTATCCCCTAGTCCAGGGAAAGGGAATGTTTTACCAAGTGTCAAGTCCATTGCTTTATGAAGTCATAACTTGAGGAACTCTTAGGAAGGTTCTCTTGGAGTGCTTAACATTTGTAATTAAAGTTTACCTAGTGTCCAGATGCTTCTGGAATGCTTTTTTGCTTTCTGGGTTCTTTCAAAAAATTTTCTGTTGTTCCTGCAAGAAAAAGTAGGAAATAAGATGAGTTTGTGTTAAAACTGTGGTCCCGCTTTTGATTTGTTCTGCTTGTTTACTGTTATGGGTAATAACATAATTATACATATAATACATTTCATATATATATACTACAATTTCATATACATTTCATATACATATAATACAATTCTTACTCATAATTGTATTATGGGTATCGTATTCCAGTTCTGGAATGTTTCAGTGAAGACAAAGCTTTCCACAAATGAAGGCATCAATGTTAAGAGATTAATTCTGACTAATATCTCCCATGATGACCAAATTATGAGTTATGTATAGCAGATCTATTGAAAATTAGATACGTTTTCTTTACTCAAACTGTACCTGTAGGATCTATTCAAAACATAGAGCTATTTTTCATCTTAACTCTCTTCTGCAATGAACCTGTCATGAACGTTGGGCTGGTTCTGGAATTTGTATTGTTTGACCTTTTGGCTGAAGTTAAAACAGTAAGGGATTTTCTAGCTTTAGGTCTCCCACCTTGATGTAAGGAGATTGGTAAAGCCAGCTGATGCATATATAACACTACAAGCTAACAGTGGAAGCATCTCAGATGTTTTCAGAAGGTGATATCCTAGGCCAGGACATCTGCAAGTGACACTGAGGTGCCTGGAAGCAAAGTCTCTCAGATATGTCTCTTTCAGTCTCTTCTGAGCACTACAATATAAACATCTGTCAGAAGGAATAAAAAATGTAACAGAATAATTATTCAAAGATGGACTGGAATGTTTATGTCCTCTGTGTGTTCAACTGTTACCTTTACTTGGCTTAATAAAAAGAAAAATACAGGAGATGAACTAACCATGTAGTACCCAAAGTAAAATTTATCACAGCTGAGACTGTAAGCAACCATAAACTGGGGAAAATTCATTTTCTCAATCACCTAATTCCGTCCTTTTTAAATAGCGGTTTATTAGTATTACTCTTGTTACTGTTCTTTATACCATGCTTTTTCAGACAGTACATTTTTTTGAATCCAAAATTCTCAGGCAGTGGAATGAATTTATACTTAAAACTTCTCCATTAAGAGAACAGCAGCTAGATAAATATATAGCTAAGTTTGTTGATGTCTCTTTATTTATGGCTATGTGAGTTCCTTTTGCGTATATCTTTTTATTTAAATATTATAACTTATCTATAACTGTTTATTTGAAATAAATACATAGTGAATGAATGAATGCAGCTTCAACCCAGATGTATTTTTGGAAATGGAAAAGTAGAATAAGCATTTGAACATGTTTTTCATGTATTTTCAAAACTGCTGAGACCATACTTCTGGAGATTTCTAGTTCTGCTTTTATGCATAAATATATATTTTTGATATGGTACAACTATTTTTTTTCTCTAATAAGCCTAGCAGCATGCCTTTCTCATGTCTAGATGATCTTCCCATGTTTCTAGCATGGAAATCCAGTTGATGATAGGTAAATCTGTGCTCTAGAGAGTACTACAAAACATATGAGTGTTTGTATATATAAATAATCTAGTTGTTTCTTTCACCTCTGCTGTATTGGTGGTGAATGGAGTTAAATCTGGTGACCAGTCATGGGTGGCATTCCTCAGGAAGTCAGTACTGGGGCCTGTCCTGTTCAGTATCTTTGTTGATGATCTGGTTAAGGGTATTGAGTGCACCTTCAGTAAATGTGTGGATGACACTAATGTGGGAGGAAGTGTTGATCTGTTTGGAGGCAGGAAGGCCCTTACAGAAAGATCTGGACAGGCTGGTTAGCTGGGCTGAGGCCAATGGGATGAAGTTCAACAAGACCAAGTGCTGGGTCCTGTGCTTTGGTCACAACAACCCCAGGCAATGCTACAGGCTTGGGGCAGAGTAGCTGGAAGACTGCAGAAGAAATGAACCTGGAGTTGTTAATCAACATTCAGCTGAACACGAGCCAGCAGTGTGCCCAGGTGAACAAGAAGGCCAATGGCATTCTGGTTTGTATCAGAAATAGTATTGCCAGCAGCAGCAATGAAGTTATCATCACTTTGTACTCAGCACTAGTGAAGCCACTCCTTGAATACTATGTTCAGTTTTGGGCCCCTCAAACTATCAAAAAGATAGTTGATGCCCTGGAATGTGTTCAGAGGAGGGCAATAAAGCGGTGAGGGGTCTGGAGTGCAGGTCTCATGGAGAGCAGCTGAGGGAGCTGGGATTGTTCAGTCTGGAGAAGAGGAGGCTCAGGAGAGACCTTGTTGCTCTCTACAGTGGCCTGAAAGAAGGTTGTGGTGAGGTGGGGTTGGCCTCTATTCCCATGTAACTAGCAATAGGACTAAAGGGAATGACCGCAAGATGTTCCAGGGGAGGTTCAGATTGGATGTTAGGAAAAATTTCTTCTCTGAAGGAGTTTTTTAGTGCTGGAATGGGCTGCCCAGGGAGGTGGTGGGGTCACCATCACTGGAGGTGTTCAAGAAATATTTGGATGTTGTACTGAAGGACATAGTTTAGTGGGAAGTATTGGTGGTAGGTGGATGGTTGGACTGGATGATCTTGGGGGTCTTTTCCAATCGTGGTGATTCTCTC
Organism: Phasianus colchicus; assembly: GCF_987193195.1. Classification (NCBI taxonomy): domain Eukaryota; kingdom Metazoa; phylum Chordata; class Aves; order Galliformes; family Phasianidae; genus Phasianus; species Phasianus colchicus. The sequence continues at coordinate 49,233,620 of NC_143438.1, forward strand.
TTTCTATGAATTCTAGCATGATAATGAAAGCTAACTTGGAATATTACTTTTCCAGCCTGCAATTGTCATGAACATGCCACTGACTGCTACTATGATGCTGATGTTGATCAGCGTCGAGAAAGCCTAAATATTCACGGGCATTATGAAGGTGGAGGAGTCTGCATTAATTGCCAGGTAAAAAGATTTTGGTCGTTTAAGTAAATGGTTTTTGAAGAAGATGTACTACAGTGTTGTTGTGCCTGCATTGATAGTTATGAGGCTGACCAGTTTAGATAGCTCCATTCCTCTACTGTTATTACTTGTACTCAGAGTAGGGAAATAGGTGTCTGAAAATAATTTGCATCATACAACATTCCTTGTCAGTGCATATTGATACCTAAATTATGTCTATGTTCAGTTCTATGTGATTCAAATAAGGCCACACAATAAAATGATTATATTAACTACAAAAAATTCCCTTTTCTGTTATTATGAAATCTGCCATTTCTCTGCTTAATAAAGGGAAATAAAATTTCCTAAATAAAGTACCAACGCAGTCCAGCTGGTTCTTTACTGAAGCAAAATGCAGAGAACTCTCCTTCATCATCAGGACTAAAGGAGGACATAGGTGGTATCAAGAAGGAAAGTTTTTGGTACTGAAAAACATGGAATTGTAGAAGGGATCTCTGGAAATCATTTGGATTAGAGCTCCAAGGATAGATGAAAGTAATATCAGTTTGCATAAAAAAGTGCCCAGTTCAGTTCTGAAAACTTCCAAGGATGGAGATTGCATAGTCTCTGGGTAATTTATTACAGCACTTAAGTACTCTTGTGTTAAAGAGATTTTTGTTGCTGTTCAGTGGGAATTTCCCCAGTTGTATCTTGTGCAGCTGGCTTTTGTCTGAGAAGACATGGCTCTGTCATCTCTGTAACCTCCTCCTAGATAGAGAAAACTGTCACTAGACACTGTCCTGTCCTTAAATGTATTCTCCAAGCCAGTCAAGGCCCTTTTCTCAGTTTCTCCTTACATGTCACGTGCTTCAGACCCTTAGCATCCTTAGAGGCTTGGCTGGTTTGGACCAACAAATGTCAATTTGGAGTCAGAGACTTCACACTATATGTCATTAATCAGTAATACAATCTTGTAAAAGAATCTTTCTCCTCCTAAGTAACTTTTATAGTACTATGACTACTATCAGAAAAGATCATACAAAACTCTAAACAACTTAATCTAATTCTGGAGTTATCTGTACTTTCAGTGAGGTTGGATCACCTGGACTGCTGAGGTTTCTTCCAATATAGATTTGTAATTGTCTGTGATTTCCAGGTTAAATATAGCCAGAGAGATTTAAAAATCTGTCTTCCTTTTGCTGTTGAGTCTTCTGAACTATGATGATAAGGGAAAATTATCATTAAGCCTATGAAACCTACATATAATGATTTGTATCTATTACCATGCCGTGCATTCGAAAATATGGCTGTATTTAAGAAGCAAAAAAAAAAAAGTTGATGTCTAGTAAAATTTTAAGTGTGTTTTCCATCTCATTACCACAGTAAAATCAAATATTGTTCAAAAAGCAATCAGAAGAGAATAGAATTATTTTTTACTAGCATGAGCAGAAGAAATGTTCTTTTTCTCCCAGTCGACATTTCTGTGCACAGCTTTGTGCTGTCTGGTAGGTTTATCTTGTTGGTCCTTCTTTCATGTCCTAGGATCTAAAAATTCAGTCTCATGGTCACTGCATAATGCTGCCCTCAGCTTTCACATGTTCTGCCAGTTCTTCCTTGTTTGTGGGAGTCCCCTTGAACAGAGTATCTCCTCCTTCGGGTTAATAAGCCCCTGCACCCCAAAACTGTCTTTGATAAAGTAAAATTAACTTCTGAATTGCTTACTCTCTGCTGCATTGGAGTGGTTAAAATTATCTTTGACTACCAAGGCCTGTGATTGCAAGATTTTCTCTGGCTGCATAAAAAAATGCTTCATCCACCTTCTTGTTCAGGCAGTCTGTAACACACCTACTGCATATCAGTGGTGTTGGTATGTTTTCTGATCCTTATAGACAAGCTGTGCCCAGGTTGGTCACCAGAGAATGGCATTCACCACCTGCAGCTCTGTCCAGGATGAGGCCTCTAATGTGCCATGGGTGTTAGGAATCTCTGAAGAACATGCCCTGCAATGTGTTGAGTCCACTGCTGCATAATCTTCAAGTAGTTCTGCAGTCTTAAGCAGTGTTACTGGGTCTTGCCAGGCTACGTGCTGCAACTGCTGATGTGTCTCCATCTACCGTGAGATGTGAGGATCACCTTCCCTAATCTACTGTTAGCCTTTCTCAGCAGTAGCTCAGCTGTGGAGGTGCTAAAGGAAGCACCTGGCAGAACTAGAACTATTAAGCAATCTGAGAATACCAACCACAATAGCAACGTATTGAGTACCCTGCTCATCAACTGCCCTGCCAGCTGCACCATTAAGTCTCTGTAACTGTGTGTTGCAACACACCCTGAGGAGGAACTAAACAGTACCAGGGGGCTGAGGGCAGATGTCTGCTGCTTTGCTTGCTCCAAAGCAAAATTTACTCCCTTCTCTCATCCCCTGCTCATGAGACTGACTCTACCAGTGTTTTGTGACTCCTAATTGCTCAACTTATGAACGCCATCACTGGTGCATGCTACTGTCACCTTCACCACGAAGGAGAGCTTTACTACTGGAGTTGCAATTTACTCAGGACTTTTTTCACCTGAGATGTATTTTTACTCTATTTCAAAATACGTATGATATTTTTTTCTGTGTTTCTGAAACATATTTGTGGAGATGCATATTTTTGTAATGGAATAACTATTTTGTCTTTGTTTCATGTAGACTGATTAGGTTTTGGATTATATTGAGGTTGCTAATATTGGATAGTGTATTCATAAGAAATAAAAGCGTGAAGAAAACTCCATCTCCATGCAGTTGTCTGTATGATGTACATGTTGCAAAAAACAAAACAGAAAGCAGTATAAAATAAATGAATAGTGATAGTGTAAAAAGGAGGAATTTTATCACTAAATTGAAATTATTTTCTGTTAAGTAGCTCATGTTCATAATTTAAAGTTAAAATTTGGCTACTTTATGTGAGAATACTGCAATACAGAAAGCTGTACAGATTAAGTAGTTAAAGAACATCAAATGACAAATGCTGTATTTATTGTATAAATACTTTTTTGTCATGTTCCTGAGATGATCCTTTCTTAGTTGTGTATAGGAAGAGTATTAAGGATGTTATTTCTTAATTCTCCTTCCAAGTTCCCCTTTTTAGTTCATATTCTCCTGTTTTATTTTGCACAGCATAATACAGCTGGTGTTAACTGTGAGAAGTGTGCAAAAGGTTACTATCGTCCTTACGGTGTTCCAGCAAGAGCTCCTGATGGCTGTATATGTAAGGTCTTCTGTATTCAGTATCTTCTCATTGTGGTGGTGATGTATTGATTTTGTGAGTTTTTTTGGTTGGTTGGTTGGTTTTGTTTTTCTTTTCTATAACAAGTGCAGAGGGTGCATATTTTTGGGAGGGGGAAAAAAGTGCTCAAAAGATGTTTGAAAAGAACTGCAAATGACACTGTGTTGCTTTAGACCCCCTCAATGATGTTCTTCTCAACATGTGTGGCTTCAGGCCAGCAGAAGGACAATAGCAGGAAGTAAGCCATAAAGGGCTGCTGAGGAGGTAGGATCAACTACACGCCCCACAGCTGGCATGACCTCTGAGAAGCCACTCTTATTTCATAACCTCGTGACTTTGCTTCTCTTAGCTCTCTTATTTACATATGAGTTATCTGTTGGCTCTTGGTCACTTGTGAATTTTATTTTATAACTCAAAAGGTTCTAAGGATTGTTGCTCCTACTTTATCTAGTGCTGAATCATCTGTAATAAATAGTGCAATGGGATAATTGCTAATGTAACATTTGAAAAAGATGAGCTGAGTATAGATAAGAGCAAAGAGCCAAATTACAAACAGGCTGATGGAGCGTTGTGTTAAGTAGGAGGAAGCTATGGTGTGTTGTGTTTGGGTATTGATATGGATGGGAGGTCAAACAATGATGAAAGTTCTACTATAATGCTGCATGTGATGTGTAAGGGAAGATGGATGGGGCATGATGCTCAGCCTAGACTTTGGAGAGAGATGAGCAGAAGCCACAGAAAAAATAGGTGCTGTGCAGAATAATAATAAGTGTAGTTGTCTGAATAAAAAAGGTTAAACACTAAGAGAATAACATAGATCTCACCTCTAAGGGGTGTTGTAAAGATTAACTGATGATATAACTTGGGGAAATATGAAACAGCGTGCAGGTTAATTCTTGAAATGAGGAGATACAACAGTAAATAACATTATAATGCCATGTTGCAATGCTGCAGAAGACAAATTAATTCATTTCCAAAAAGTGCTAAATTTCTGATCCTTGCTTAGCTTGCCCTTGTGATCTGGAGCGTGCAGAGGGCTGTGAGGAAGGATCAGGCCGCTGTTTCTGCAAGTGGAATTTCCAGGGAGAAAACTGTGAACACTGTGCTGATGGATTCTATAGTTTTCCATTTTGTATTCGTAAGTATGAAAATAAAAATGTCTTTTCTCTTGCATTTTAAATGTGCTTTAAAGGACTGTTTTCATTACACTTGATTTATTTCATCTGTTTGATTCATCTGGCATTTCAGATTTTCATGTTCACATTTTCTGAGAAATCAGTAGTCATAACACTGAAGAGTCTGGTTTACTTACAAAGCAATGGTTCCCTGAAAATCAAATAGGTTGTACTGCATTCTCAGAATTCATGCAAGACATCTCTCTATCCCTAAATCATGAATCCCCGTCCTAAAGCCCTTGGACCAGTTGTTCAAATGTGTCTCAGGATCATTATGTATAACTCAATTGAACTAGAAAGTAGACTATTACTAGGGAGAGAAAAGGGAGAAAATGGTTTTGTGTTCTCTAGGCCTCAAAAGATTTGGAACTTGTAACCCTAATAAACCAACCTTGTGGGCTTTCAGAAGATTCTAGAAATAATTTAAAAGAGTTGTAAATTACCACTTGCATAATGTTGGAAAGGCCCTCCTGGCAGAGCATAAAGCTGTCAGCGGTGCTTTCATACTTCTGCTGGACTGCAGATAAGTGCTGGTAATATGGTTGAAGGGAAGGTTACAGGTTTGTTTGAGATTTAAGTGATTCAGGGAAAGATGTTTGTAAAGCCAAAGAAAATAATCACACGAGAAAAAATAATGTCACACAAATGCTGAGTGCCTCCATTTATTGAAAATGGTAACAGAACAAAATCAAATGTCATTAAATAATTGAAAATTAGATTTTTACTTTAACACAGAATAAAACTATGCATTGACAATTGAGAAAATTAAATGCTTTCCCCTTAGGAAGATGATATAACATCAGAATTCTGTTTACTGCAAAAAAGCTCGTGACTCTGTGATCTGATTCTAAAAATGCAACAGTGGGAGTATTTTGTCTCAGATTCTGGGGTTTTGGGTACTGAGTCATAATGGCAAATAGCAGGAGACGAACTTTCAACTGGAAATAAAAACTTTGAAATAAATATGTAGTTCTCTAGATACTCTCATAATGCTGTCAACAACAAGAAAGCTTTCTGTACGAAAACAGAGAGAGCAGGAAAGTAATATAGTAGCATTTCCAAAGGATGTTTGGCCTTTCATGCATTTCTTTTTGACAGACTTTTACCTGATTTGGAGAACAAAAGTTAAAAGTTTATTAGCCCTTTCCTAACTGAAAGAGAACAAAACAGTAATTGATTGCTTGAGTCATGTAATTATCATGCTCTTTGTCTTGACAGGACAGAACTTTATAATTTGTCATGATTTTTACTGAAATAAGTGCATTTCTTTAAACTATACTTCATTCTTTCTTTTGTTTTAAAGATATTCCTGTTTATCCTTCTACTTCTCCAAATCCAAGAGATGCTATAGCTGGTGACATAATAGGCAAGTTCTTTGTGTTTTGTTTATCTTCCCAATTTAATCATTTTTCATGATTTCAGTAGTGCTTGTTCTTTCACGAAGATTCATTCAATGTTGCTATTTATTTTTTGAAGAGCCTTTTTTTCTTACCAGAAGTTCATTACATAGTCTTACTCATATTAAATGCTTTAGTGGGTTAGTTCCAAAAAGTTATGGATCAGAAACAAGTTCGGCAACCCTCCGGCAAACATCTGCAGAAGATCCTGACCATCTTGTTAAATGCTCATGAACAGATCCATCAAGGCTTTTTGACATGTACCACTTGTCAGCTGCTTTGCAGTGTAAATCTCTTAGGGCTAACTGGCCTCTGTTTCTGGGCTGTCGTCTTACACCTGGCAAATTGTACATTGCCTTTGGCAGTAAAGAACTTGAATTTCTGAGGGATAAGTATTTCTTATTTAGCCCACCCCGAAGCTGTCTGAAATACATACAGTGATTGCCTCGGTGTGTTCTTTAGCATATGTCATCATACTGCAGTACTGAGACATCACAGATCAAATAAGTACTTGCGATATACTTCAGGATTAATAACTTAAACAAACGAACAACAAAAAATAGTAGAATACTTTGTAATATCCTGAAAGCAACATAATTCCACTTAATTTTCTACTCATTTTTGCAAAAAACAAAACAAAACAAAACCAACCCTTCCCCCCTTCCAAAAAAAAAACCCAAAAACAAAGCGGGGATAGGTAGAGAGTGCACATCCATTTACAAGTTCTAAATCCCTTGAAAATATCTGCTTTAGTTTTGGGAAGACAATTATCATCCCTGGATAGCATCAAAAATATATCATGTAGACTTAAGGTATGCTCTGTTGCATATTCTCTTACACACGTTTAAAATGAAGAAGGAAAAAAAAAATTGCAATGATAAAATGAGGAAAAGTAAGCAGGAGAAAACTATTAAGACTAAACAGGTCTTAAAACTATTTACATTTTCAACAGTAGTATTTCAGTCTGAAGGCAAAGGAAAGGTGTCTCTAAATGGAAATTATTGTATTTGAAGAATTAGTGCTCTCAGACTAAGCTTGTGATTACGATTTACTTTTCTAATGAGATTTGTGTGTAAGGTTCATACAAATAGTTTTGTTAGTTCAGCAGTAATAATTACTAAGTACCGATATCATTTTCTCTGTAAAAATATGAGGAGTTGCATACTTTCATGTGCTAACTTCTGTTCCTTTCTGTCTTTTTGTTCCTGTTATAACTAGAAGGTGGCTGCAAAGCAGGATACTTTGGCCCCCAGTGTCTGCGTAAGTTCTGTTGTCTCTTTTATGCTTGGAGCCAGATGTCCAGTGTAAATGCCAACATTTGGCTTTCCAGTGAAATACTCTAAGACTTGTAACACTGCAAATGTTTTCTTTACAATGTTCTCTCCAGCGTGCCAGTGCCACGGCGCAGGAGTGCTGGGTGGTGACTGTGATGGAAATACTGGGCAGTGCAGATGTCGAACTGGATTTCAGGGATTTTCCTGTGATACCTGTGCAGCTGGCTATTTTCGTTACCCTTTCTGCCAGAGTAAGCCAAAACATTCCCTTTCAGCAGGCGTATCCAAAAATACAGATCCATAGTTTGTACTGAGAAATGAAATTCTTTTGACAGGGAGATGTGTTTATAACAAACTCTCCCAAAACTCAGGGAAGTCAAAAGAGAAGAAAAATTTGTTGAGGAGTGATTCCTAACTAAAAATGCCTCTATTAATTGATTGCTGACTATTTTATGATGCAGATATCAGATTCCAGTTAATTTATGCCAGATGATATCTAGAATACTAGCTGAAGCATTTCTGTTACTTATCTTTTATTTTTTTTTAATTTAATTTTAGTTTGTAACCTTACTTTGATGAGAAAGGGCAGCTTGATATATCAGTACCAGAAAACTGTCTCTTTTTAGAGTACTTTAATTATCTGTACTGCCTTCTTATGCATCTTACTAACCCTTCCCTCCTGAGATTGTAAATCCCAAACCATAAATTGTTTAATTTTAGCCTAGAAAAGGGGGAACTGCTTTCAGTGGTTGAAATACCACTTAGGATTGATGAGTCTTGTCCATGAGCGAGGACAGACTGTGTGTTTCTGCACTGACATCGAACTCCATAGTTACCTTGAGCCAGTTACTTTCTTTAATGGATTTTCATTAATGTCTACCTCAATACTAATTCCTACTGATGAGCAATCAATAAAAGCTAATAAGAAACAAAATAAATCTGACAGTCTGAAAAGATTTTGGCCATCAGAGAATGGCTTTTTCTTTTTTCCTTTCTTTCTATCTTTCTTTTTTCTTTTTTTTTTTTTTTTCTTTTTCTTTTGGAAAGATGAAAGAACTCTCTAGAGACTGCGTCTGAAAATTCTTTTCTTGATTGCAGTGTGTGAATGTAACTCAGTGGGTACCCAGCCTGAAGTCTGTGATTTTCTTGGAAAGTGTCTTTGTCGCTCAGGGGTAGTTGGACTTCAGTGTGACAGCTGTCAGCCTGGCCACCACTCTTTCCCTGCCTGTGAAGGTAAGGTTGCAGACTGCATGTATGGAATCCAACAGACCCCTGAATAGGCTAACTGCAATGCTTTTAATGTATTGCTTTTGTAGGGGTTGAAGTCATATTCACAGCAGTAAGTGAGCAAGACATTCCTCTTTACAGTGAAATCCTCATGCATTTTCATTCTCTAAGCACTAATTCCAGGTATTGTTTCTGTACTAGGGAATTATGCAGGCTTTTCTCGTAGTCAGACTGATTTAGCTTCAGTTAGCACAGCTGTCTTAATAATAACTAAAAGATATGAAAACTGTTTTAATAATGGAGGCCTAAAGCAACAGAAAATACTTGATTGCTGGCAAGGAACTGGCATGGTAAAAAAAAACAAAAAACAAAAAACAGCGGAGCTGTGGAAAACTAATCTACTTTTGCAGTGGCTCTGTTTAGTTCCTCACACAATGTGTCTTTTGTAAATTTGAAAGTGACATTTTTGTCCTTCACAGTGATTTCTTACTCATTTTAGCATCATATAACTGGACTTGGACATGTAAATGTGAAGCATGAATGATCTCCACGTGGTTTTACCAGTGTATATGATGTCAAGGACTAGCCTGCTGTTTACATGAAAGGAAGATTGATCAATACTGAAGAAGTATGATGTTGAAAAGCATAATACTTCTGTGTGTTCATGAGGGTACCATTAAGTCCTATCTGCCTCTATGTTCTATCTGCCTTTGCAGTGAATGAGAGAGATCCTTAATCCTTGATAATCCTTGATAATCCCTGCCCCCAGCAGTAGCAGGGGAGTGGAAATTGATGATCTTTAAGGTCCCTTCCATCTCAAACCGTTAAATGATCAGTGAATTTTACACTGAATAAGAATGTAAGATATTGCTGAGTTTTGATGCATAATTTCCTCTACAGGATTTATATAGAACATCATGATTTGCCACCTTCTTCCTTATTATTTCAGACTATGGCAGTCGTCTTTTTTTGGACTTCGTGTACTTGTTTATATCCAGTAAATAGCTGGATTCCTTAAGCACTCTCAAAGATGTATTGCACTCTGTTGCCAAACACAATGGTTGGAATAAAATAATACCACATGACTGTATGTTTATGGTCTGGAGTAGATTAGCTTTTAAAAATGAAAAACAAAATCAAATTTTGTGTTGGTGCACCATGCTTAGTGGTTTTAAAATACTGTAATTTTTTTCTTTGAACTGAATTAAGTAGAAATCTTAAAGCAAGTCAGATCTGTATTGAATATGTTCAAATTTTTAACAACAAAAGCGGTGAAGAGACATAAAAGCTTAAGAAGGCATGCAAAAATAAATAGTAGAAGGCAGGCAAAATAGTTGAAAACACAGCCAGTGGGATTACTCAAAACTGCTGCAGTTCGCAGCTTGTTCTATTAAAATAAGCTGCTGTTAGTCAAATTTAAATTAATGCAGTATGCTGTAGACTGGTAGAAGGTGAGCAGCCTAACCTGTACTCCTACTTGGAGCTATGATATTCTGAAGGGAGGTTGTTCTGGTAGCTTCTTGGCTGCTGCAACTAAAACTGGCCTCTCTGATCTTGCCTTGCTGAAATCTGTAGTATTCAATCCTATTCAATAGGAGCAAAAATCAAAGTAATGCTTTTAAACTGATTGATGCAATTAAAATAAGGAGAAAACATTATATAGTGTTCAGCTGAGAGTAGACAGCTGTGGTGGTGATGATTTTGGAAGCTTCACTGTTTATATTTTTCTTATGTTAACTTCCTAGCAAATCCTGTGTCTTTCCATTATACTTTGAAGTAAACATAGCAAAGCCTAATATCCTTGGCTGCAGTAAAAGGAGGAACTGAAAGGGGAAACTGGGAATATGAACATGGAACAGAAAGATAGTACTTGAGCAGCGTTTGTTTTATATTTCTGTCAGACAGTCATTTCTGTTAGTTGTATAATACAAGTGATTAACTGCAGACCTTAGCAATTGGGATTCCCAGATGGGCTCCCATTCATGTACCTATAAAATGTGCACTTGTGTAAATTCCAGCATCATTTCTATAAAATAACAGGTCTTATCTGTGATAGAACTATTAGCCTAAAACAGTGATAAACCTAAGGGAAGCACCCATTCAGCTAGTTGTTAAGTCTTACAGCGTGCCTGCTGTATCATACCAGTAAGGTTATTCTCAGGCATCAGACCTAGTTTAGCCTTGTAGATGCTTTTTGGCAGAGATTATTTTTTAAACATGTTGAGTACTTCTGTCATGTGCCTTTTCTTTCAACTATAAGATACACTTTTGTTCCTTTCACAGATATTTTGTAAGGAATAAGGACAGGTCTAAAAACTATACCATAGAGTTTCAGGAAGAACATGTTTATCAGTGTTTGAGGAGGCAATTATACTATAAACATTTATTTCAAGATATTTATATTTGGTGGTAAAACTGTTTTGTCTGGATTCCCCATGATTATTTGACATTTAAAGGTGACTTTTTTTTTGGCAAATTCTATTTTTAAATACTTACTTAGAGATACATCCCTCAGGTTATTTAGTTATTCTTTTTTTCCTCTGTGCAGAATGCAGTTGTGACTCTACTGGCTCACTGGACAATACATGTGATCCTAGAGGACAGTGTCTATGTCATACTAACTATTCTGGATTTAGATGTGACCAGTGTGCTCCAGGTTATTACAGCTACCCCAGCTGCTTGCGTGAGTAACAGTCTTTCCTCTTTCTGCTGAGGGGTTGCTGTCTCATTACCATACAGTACAGAAGGAAATCATTTTTTTTCTTGAATATATTCAATATAAAACAACCTACGTAAGCATGATAGTTTCCTCCTTTTCAAAGCTGACAACAGGAACACTGAAGATCCAGACAGTTTCCAGGCAGGCACACATTCTGGTAGCCCTCCCTGGTGTATCTGTGCTGTTCCTGTTATCTGTACTAGTTGTATTAATGTAAGCACAGAAGTGTTTGGCCTTGGTGCATTTGTATCTCTCTTTTAAAACATGAAATCTAAAGCTTAGGCTAGGCAGTGGGTGTTTACTTTTGAGTTCTGACTCATTAAATTTCAAGAGTATAAGCTTCATTGCAACTGGTTTGGCCTTCTAATATTTGATACATCGTCTTGTAAACTTTTAATTGCATTAGTATATGCTCTTGACAAGTGATAAAACTGTGCCATAAATACTAATCTAGAAGGCTTGACCCTGCAAACCTTCCACAATATATTTTTTTTCTGCCTAAGTGGATTAATTGATCAGACCATGTGTATATTTTTACAACAGGCACAATGAAACCTGCAGACACCATAGTTAGAATAACAATCTATCTAAACATTGTGAATAGGACTTTTCTTTCCTTGAAGTGAAAAGCGTTGATACTAAAGGAGCAACATGTTAAAAGCTGAATTATGTGGATAATCAGTACAATCTTAGCAAAAAAAAAAAAAAAAAAAAAAAATCCTACAGGTTTGTTATTCCTTTTTAGGAGATACGACTACTATTTCAGTAATAGGCCTAATTCATTTCAGCCTCAGATTGTATCAGAGCAAAACTTGTTTCCTGAGCTACAGTAGTAGTGTTTATTTTTGTTACCATATGTGTGTTATGTAGGAGCTTGAAACAGTAAGATTGTTACACAGTTTATTTTTAAGTTTGCTTCTGGCCTCCTCACCCCTCAGGTATAAAAATGTAATGAGCACCTATATTCTGTATTTTGCCATTCTTTTTTAAGTGCAGGTCTAGAATTCAGGGAAGATTTTGCCCTGTTCTTTCCATAACTGTAGGAAGATTGAGAAAACAAAGTCAAAACCAAAACGGAACAAAGATGATGGGAAAGAGATTATAGTTCCAGATAGTATAGAGTGAGTTGAGTTGGAAGAAACATTAAAGACCATTCAGTTTTAATCCCCCTTCCATGGGCAGGGCTGCAACCCATTACATCAGGCTGCCCAGGACCCCATCCAACCTGGCCTTGAGCGCCTCCAGGGATGTAGCACCCGCAGCTTCTCTTGGCAACCTGTTCCAAGGTCTCACTGCCCTCTCAGTTTAAAAAAAAAAAATCACCTTAACGTCTAAGCTAAGTCTCACTCTTTTTATTTAAAACCATTCCCCCTTGTTCTATCACTATTAGATCATATAAAATGTAGATTACCGTCCTGTTTATAAGCTACGTTTAATACTGGAAGGCTACAGTGAGTTGTCCCTGAAGCCTTCTCTTCTCCAGGCTGAACAAGCCCAGCAGCTCCCTCAGCCTGTCCTCATAGGAGAGATGCTCCAGCCCTCTAATCTTCTTCATGGCCCTCTTCTGGACCTGATTCAACAGCTCCATGTCTTCCTTGTTTTAGGGGCCCAACGTCTGGACATGGTACTCTAGATAGGGCCTTACAAGGGCAGATCAGAAAGGGACAATCACCTCCTTAATCCTGCTGGCCACTTCTCTTTTAATGCAGCCCAGGATACTGTTGGCCTTCCAAGCTGCCAGCTTAGCACTGTCAGCTCATGTCCTGCTTTTTGTTCACTGGGATCTCCCACTCCTCCTTGGCAGGACTATTCTCTATGAGTTCTTTTCAGGATCTGTGCACAATCTGTGATTGCCCTAATCCAATTGCAGCACCTTGCTCTTGGCCTTCTTGAACCTCACTCAGTTCATGTGGGCTCACTTTTCAAGCCTGTCTAGATCCCTTTGGCTGGCATTCCTTTTTTCTGTCGTATCAATTATACTTATTTCTTCCAATAAGATGAAAACAATGTCAAGATGGAACAGACCATCTCAAACTTCTACCAACAGAGGTGAGAATTAGTAATTTCAAATAAAAATGAAGAACACTCTATGCAGTATTCAAAACTTCTACAGTACTAGAGTTTTTGAAAGTTATTGCTTGGTATGTACAAGATGAACTCTCCCAATATTTTTGACACTGTTTTATGTTGTAGCTTGTCAGTGCTCTCCTCATGGTTCCCGGCACAGCATATGTGAGCCAACAATGGGGCAATGCGAGTGTCAAGCAGACGTTACAGGGAGACAGTGTGACAGATGCATTTCTCCAGCCCACAATTTCCCCTACTGTGAAGGTAATGCTTGAGATGGAAAATCCTCCATTTAATTGATATCACCCTCCATTTTTATTATGGGATTCTCCTGGACATTCTGCTTTGTGGACTTCTGTAGGAGCTTGCTGAAGTGTGGGAAGGGAGGGCCCCACAGAGAGTCACAAGGAGTGCATATTAGATGAGTTCATTCATCATTCTGTATGTTATTCTAAGAAAATATCTCTCAGTTGTAGGTTGATGCTATATTTTTCCAAGTGACTGCTTTGCATACTGAAACAAACAGTCTAAACTAGGCTAAATAAACGTTTGAATAACCATTATAAAAGGCTTCTGGTGGTCTTAAAGTGTTTAAGTCACTCCAGGGTGATTGGATTAAAGAGCCCTTTGAAAGTTGCAAATGTTATTTTGTACTTTTCACAGCTGTTTTCAAAAGATCTTTTAATGTTTTGTTTGTTTTTTAAATTTCATAAAGGAATCAACAGTGAATGTAACCCTTCAGGTAGCACTGATTCTCATTCTGTAAGTATTCTACTGCTGCAGATAGCAGTATTTGTTAACAGTTCATGTACAGTCTAAGTCTTTGCTGACCACATTCACTTCATTGCCTAAGTGCCTGAAACCTAATCTTTGACTGCAAAAGAATTACACAGGCTTATTTGCAGAGAGAGAGTGGAAATGACCTTTGTGTTTTGCTCTTTGATCATATCAATACAATTCCCTCTTGAGGGTGACGCTGGTTGTTCTTTTTATATATTTTAAATGTGGAATATGCATACTGTTTATGTACTTGGTGTTCTAGAATCATAATATGTACATACAGATATGCATTTGTGCCTGTGCATGTCTGATTCTGGGTTGATATAGAGCATTTTAGCACCAAATTATTCTTGAAAAAATTATTCTTAGTAACTGCTGATATTCTACTGTTATCATTTGCAATACTGTGATGGTTATTAGTAGCATGCTATCAGAAATCACAGTCAGGATCAGAAACTGTTATAACCCATATATATGGGTTGCGATGAAGACTGGCAGATGGAAGAGTTAGGCTCATGTATACGTTTTCCACATTTTCTTTAAGTTAACCATATGTAAGATAGTTACTCTGAAAATATTGATATATCTGAGCAAATAATACTGCTGAAAGACGGAAAAGAATAGAGAAAAGAAAGTATGAAAAACAGAATTCACTGGTATTTGCCTCTGCTTGTCCATGAGAATAGATGCATATAGGAGTAAAAAGTGTTATTGTTGCCTCAGAAAAATATGCTTTAGCTTTTAATAATTATTTTTTCAATTATTTATAAATGGAGAATATGAAAAATATGATGAAGAGAAATAAAAATGTGCCTAAATCAATTCTACAGAAAGAATGGACATCATATCTACTACTTAGTATGGCATTACTATAATTTGAAAAAATTGCTGGTAATATTAACATTTTTAATTTGAATTGGTTCACTTTTCCACTCTGCCCTCCTAAGAAAAAGAGAACAATAAGGGAGGAAAAAAAGACACGAAAATTAATGATTACTTTTAAGGAAAATTGTATTTAAAGTTTTTGCAAAGCAGTTAATGCTTTAGAGCAGTTCTAACAAATCCATAAAAGAATTGGAAAGGGCATCTGTTGGGAGATTTACAATAATTAGATATAGAAAAATAAGCAGTTTGAAACAATCCTGTGCTGATAGCATGAGAAAGAAAAATCCAAGTTGTCTGAATCTGCTTCAGTTTCCATGCTTCTGTGAAAGTCAATAAGCTGCCTGAGTTGTTAATATTCAGTTTTTCTTAGTAGTGAAACAGATGAATTTCTATTAACTCATTTCTGTCATTAGGGCTATTGTCAATGTCTTCAGCACGTTGAAGGTCCTACGTGCAGTAAATGCAAACCACTGTACTGGAACCTGGCTGAAGAAAACCCTGAGGGATGTACAGGTATGGCTTCAAGACGTCTTTCTTTGGGTAATGAAATGTGCTTTATTCTTTTGAAAATATCTGTATTAGCTGTAGCCACCTTTGCTACGCAGTGACTTTTTCAACTTGTTAAGAGCATGTTTTCACATTATTTAATTTAATTATTTAATTTAGACACCTAATTACCTACGACAGCAAGGGATATTATGTATGATAGCAAGTGTTCTCTGACTTGCAATGATCTATGCTTCTTATGGTCTTATGGCAGTTTTACAGCATTTCTGTACTTAACACTTGAGACCAGAATCTGGCCTATTATTTTGAGAAAGAAGGTTCTTATTCATTTATTATTATCTCCTAGCTTGTGCATACATCTTTGATTTTCAATATTTAACAGTCCAAGCATCTCAGATTTTGGTTTCCAGACTTCTCATGTAGTTAGTCTTCTTTGATTTCAGTCACAAAGTCAGTACTGGATTTCACCAAACCTCTAGGTCAGCGTAGCTCATTCCCACAACATTTACTTCATTTGTATTTCATATGAGAAACTGTGCTGGTCCCAAAGTAGCATTGCAAAATAGGAACTGCCACTCAGGATGAAAGACACAGTTTTGCTTCAATTATCTTAATGTTTCTAAGAAAGAAAGCAATTCTAAATCCAAACTTGAGACTGTTTTTGTTAAATACAATTAGAATTCTTTAAAATACATCAGTTAATTGCACATGAACACAAGTTTTCATTCTTTCTCCTTTGCTTTTCCTTCTCACCTTGTGCCAGTATGCATTTGCTGTTCTGAACCTTCCGGAGTAAAATCCCCCATGTTGCACTAGGACTCAAAATTGCAGGTTAAGGATGGTAGTAGTTGTTGTTTTCCTGCTATGTATCTTGGAAAGATGAAATGCAGATTTTCTTTTTCTTTTTCATCTGGGCAGCATGCCAGTGCGATGTGAGTGGAACACTAAGTGGAGTTGGAGAATGTCAGCAGGTAAAGTGAAATTCTAAAAAAGGCATCAATTCAATGATTTCTATAAAGATAAAATATTATAACACATGGTAAGGTAGAATTGCTTTGACACAATAAATGACTAGTGACATCATAATTCTAAAAATTTTTAATCATCTTAAACATAGGGATTTTCTCATCTTTTCTTTAAACTTTATGAATAACAAAAGTTATGTCCAGATAATACTTTTTTTGCTGAGATTAGAGCAATTTTTATTCTTTTCAATTACAGAGAATGGAAAGTATAAAGTTCTGAAAATGAATGAAAGAATAGAGTTCTGAAAAAGGTGCTGAAGCATTTTTGAGTAAATTATTTTCTTTGTAGGAAACTGGACGTTGCTATTGCAAATCTAATGTGTGTGGAGATTTCTGTAACACCTGTGAAGCTGGTTATTATGCTCTTGAAAACGAAAATTATTTTGGCTGCAAAGGTAAAGAATGTTTTTAGTAGCACACTTGCATTTAACACAGAAGCGTTTGGCATTCCATAGGTTATTTTTTCAAATGTGGACATATTTAATGAGTCACTTTTGCACTATTGCTTGTAACAGAAATGAGCTGAAAGCATTTTGCATGTGAAAATTTTCCTTCATTCCAAAAGGAGAAAGAGCAAGGCAGATGTTACCACTGTAGTTCTCAGAAGTTCTGTGACTCTCGAGCTTGAGAAAATTTGTTTCACTTTGACTTCATCATCTTTTGTCTCTCCATCCCCAGTACCTTGTTTACCAACACCTGTCTCACAGCCCTTTGTGTGATTGCGCGAAGAGCTGCTGAAGGTTGCCCAGCATGGAATTGGTGTAAATCTGGGCAATCCTACACTCTGTGCCTGGTATTCCTGCATGTGTGCTTGAGCCTCATTGATGAAGCTCATCTCATTAATCCATTTTGAAATCTAATACCTCCCACTCTGAGAGGGTTTCAGTGAAGTCAGGAGTTAAAATGCAGTACAAAGTATAGTGAGATTCATAACACCCTTCGAAGTACTTCACCCTAGCAAAATACCTAAGTAATAGGTAAATATTTATATATTTATATTTATAAAAAGATAAAGATTCCGAGATAAGGTCATCGAAGGTCATTCCTTCTCTTACTCCTATCGGAACACAGGGTAAGGGATGTTTGATTTATTTGTAAGTGTGGTAGCTCTCTGTTCTGTTTAGCACTTTTCTGAAGTCTTCTGTTGGATTAAGAACTTAGCCTGATTTTTTTTTTTTTTTCATTTTTACTGATATGTTTGTGTATTACTTTAGGCTGAGGCTCAATGTGTTTTGAAGCACAGCATAGCAGTGATATAAAGGAAGCAGTCATTCTCCTGGAGGATACTCGCTCTGCCATGTGTCTTTAGGGCTGTAGGGCCACATCAGTGGATCCTGTCCTTCCTTGCCCCACCTGGTAGATTTGATTTGTTCAGTTTATTGAGAACACTTTCACTGTCTTCAATGGGCTTTACACCTGTCCTAGGATGATGCAAGGGATTTATTTTTAAGGCATGATGTACTTTTAGCAATCATTTTATATGTGTAAAGTGAAACAAACAAAAAAACCAACCAACCAAAACAACCGGCAAAAGAACAAAACAAAGACAGATCTATCAAATAAACCTTCCATGCTTAATTTTCAAACTGAAGATCTAATGAAAGGGATCTGTCTTCACAAAGTTGAGGAGTACTTTAATTCTCCTTGATTTCAGTGAGATTACAGATGCTCAAGATTCTGTAAATATGCTTAGGAACTCTCAACCTTTAAGTCAGTTTTGAAATGTTTAGCCTACACATACTTGTTCCTCAGTATGATGTACTATGCCTCATTATTAGAGGTGTCCTTTACTTCTTGCCAGTCCTGTCTCCTGTATCAAGTCATTCAGTGCTTTTCAGTATTGGTTAAAAATATGTATATGCATGTATGATTTTGTTATGTTGTGGTACTAGACTCTGAAAAATGAACTTCTTTCTCCTTTTGTAAGCTAGATGTTCTTTTAAATAATTAATCACCCTAACGTTAACATAGAAATTCTTGCTTGTTAGGAAAACATTTGAATGGCTGTTCTGCACAACTGTGGTTCAGCATTTAATAAATGTGGCTTTTCATTTGTGATTTAAAAATAAAATAGTGGTCTAATGTTACAAGCAGAAAAAAAGAAAACAGCATTTAACATGAGAAGCCAGAAATAATTGCAGTTTATGTGTAGGTGATTTGATTTGAGGGGGGTCTAAAGGGCTCCGGAAGGAGGAAATGAGTTGATAGTAGTGCTTAATTAGAGGAAGTGAGGTGTGTTTTCTGATAAGTTTTACCATTTTTTTCTGATAAGATTGTTGGCTTCTGTTCTTTACCTGGCAGGCTGTCAGTGTGATGTCGGAGGATCCATCAGCTCTGCATGTGCTGAACCCTTGGGTGCCTGCCAGTGCAGAGAGCATGTTGTGGGGAAGGCCTGTCAGGAGTGAGTCTGACTGTAGCAAACAGCTTATGCTTCAGAATAGTTCATTTGAAACTGCACATCAGTTCTTTGCTAGCTTTTCAGATGAGGTTGATAAATAAGTTGGTAAATTGTTGTATGCTACTCGTTTTGTCTGACAGTTTTCTTCTTTTGCCTTAATAAGATTTTTTAAACTTGGTTTTCTTAAATAACCAAGTTTTGCAATCACAGTGCATATATATCAATGTATCTATCAACAGTTATATGAAATAGGTATAGCTGTAAAAGCTTCTGGTAAGGGAATTCTGATTCAATTTTATTAACTGCTATCAGGATTCCTCAGTGTCAATAGATCATTTCCCTTCATTTTTTTTTATTCTTATAGATGTAGACCACACAATGATTGGTAATTCTTTCAAATTATCATGGTGGTTGCATGGAGGTTTCTTGCCAAAACATGCTGGAAGTAGGAGTGATACTCAACTGACAAACTACATGGAAATGCCGTAAATTCATCAGTCTCTGTTAGCTTACATAGTGTTGATATGAAAAATCATTTCAGAATGAATTTGTTTTACTTACTGAGTGACATGGTTTAGGTGCGTTACTTAACATATCCTTACTTCCAAGTTAATATTAAAAGTTCAATTGGTGGTTATATTTGTATTTTACACTGGCAGGAATACTTAAACTGACAATGAGAGCAAACATGAAGATTCAGAGGAAAGAAAAGTTTAAAGTTTCCTTGAAAGTTTAACTTTTTTTTCTCCCTTCTTCTTGGAAGACCTGAGAAAAACTATTTTTTCCCTGATCTGCATCACATGAAGTTTGAGATTGAAGATGGTACTACGGTGAAGGGAAAGGAAATTCGGTTTGGCTATGATCCTGAGGAATTTCCTAGCTTTAGTTGGAGAGGATATGCCCGGATGTCTGCTATACAAGTAAGGTGGTATTTCACTCTAAGCTTTTGAGTGAGAACATAGATGTATGATATGTATTCCTCCATTGTACTACTTTATGTGCACAAGGTCATGAGCAAAACTGAAGAAAGGACAGGATCTCACTGATCTGAACATTGTGGCACTCTGTCACTGTTTCAATTATTAACTGTTTATGTTATTTAAAGTTTATCGTTCCTAGTGCAGATGTGTTATTTAGCAGTGTCATTTGAGAGTTGGTTTGGGGATGTTTTGTTTTGTTTTTTCTTTTTGAGATGCATTTTGATGTAGGTTTAAACTAAAAAACTAGTATATTTTAAATATTAACTGCAGAAATTAGTATTATTATGAGGACAGCAAAACAGCAGATTGACATTTGGCTACATCACTTGGATTACAGAGATCCATAATAGTCTGTATCCATGAGATTTTCATCACAGAAGCAATGACAAAGCCTTCACACTTGTTCCTCATGTTGACAAGGAAGAGAAATTTGCCAACTTCATGAGGAACTATACCTTCCCATTACAGCAATCAGGAAAATGTGTGAGTCATTAAAACAAGATGAGAGCAGCAGCTCTCACTGGCAACATTTTGTCTCTTGACAGTCTAGAAATAAACAGCAACAGAGGGAATAAGTACATCGTTAGAAGAAAGTCAGCAAAATTTAACTGTATGAGGACCTGTTTGTGGACTGAATTGCTAAGCAAGTGTATCAGGACTTTAAAACAGTAGATTTGAGCAATAAATGGAAATTTTTCATTGTAGTCTCAAAGTAGTACTCTGCTGTATGTAGTACTCTGCTGATTAGATTTTTCAGTCCTTAGTTATAATTGTGTTCAGCCTCTGTAAACTGTCTGAAGACAGATGGGCCACTCCAGATAGACATGAGTACGTAACCGTTGTGCAAGCCTACTGGTTTTCTTTCTGTTATTCTTTTTTTCACTCTTTCTTCTTGTTTTATCCAGAACCTCCTTTGTGTCTGGAGTTGGGTTTTTTTGGTAGTTGTTTTTTTTTTGACTCTTCTGAATTATTCCATTTCACAAATGAAGGCAACTGCTCAGCAACTGTGATTTCTTAACTTCTGCTTTCTAACTTGGGGGCTTTTTGTGTTTCATGTCCATCTGGCATTTTGTGAAGAAGCAGTGAACAGTTTCTTATCTTGCTGGAAGCATACACTACTTTGTTCAGCTGAATAAAGCTTTTCAAGTCACATAACTAATTGCCATATCTAGGCACTCCACAGTTAGATACTTGCATAAATTGTTGCATGTTGTTCATTTCAAGAGACTTTCAGAATTTTCGCATAGCTTGTCTGTATCTTAGAGAAGTTTGAAATATTCTTGATATTTATTTTCTGAAAGATCAGTAGTGTTACAATATCTGCCACACAAAATTCTAATGTAACAACTTTTTGTGAAGCTATTTCAATTTTTTTTTTTTAAGTGAATATTTTTTTATAGTGAATTTTTTTTTATATAATGAATGGTACCCAGTGCTGCTATGCTGCACCCATGCTGCTGACATGGGTATTTCATTATGGACTGAGAAGCTGAGAGCTGCATTAAGATTTTAAAGCACTACCTAAAACTACCTAAGTCTGTGGCAGAGTTCAAAGAACAATTTTTACCATTTCCTGCTTTTGCTTGAAGCCAAGAACTGACATGTCTTTCTCCCTCATTGCTCATGTATGTCAGTTTTCTTTCTTCACCTGTGTCTTCTAGATATTCCACAAAAGCTTAGGAACCCTTTTATTAAACTTTCTGAGGCATGTTTATTTCTTTCACCTTTTCTTTCTTATTTCTATCTATTTTCAAGTGTTCCCTCAGTGCCTGTCTTATCCTTTCAGCAGTCATTCTTCTCCATTTAAAACAACAGTTGTAAAACCTTCTGCCATATTTGTTTTCTCTCCTGGTCTGCAGTTACTGATATTTTGTCCATCTGATCTTTGTAGATCTCACATCCCTATCATCTGTTGTATGTCCATCTTTGCTTTCTGCTTTGCTATTTGAAAAGTGGAGATATCTGTGATGATCAGAATCATACAGAGCTGGCACTGTAACATTTTTAGCGATAATAGAAAATTTATGCTCCCTTTGGAAAGGTATAGAATTTGGAAAACCTCTGTGCTTTTGGAGATGCAGAATCAGCTACAGTTGTGGGAAGGTTAATGTACCAGAAGTGTTTTGAAATGGGATGGTGAGTGGATTGCGATGGTGGGAGTTGGACTGTGATGGGGGCTTTATAATTTAAGATGAAAAAAAGAAGCCAAACTCTTGAGAATTCACCAAGCTTTCTTTTTTTTTTTTTTTTTTTTTTTTTTAATCTGCCAGCAGCATTTGAACAATTCTCTGCTGATTCTGTTCTAAATAATGGGAGCTGTGTTAATTCGGTCTCCTGTGAGCTCAATGCCCGACCAGGGCTGATGAGAACCATATAGTTCCAGAGATGTCAGTTCAGCCTCATGGCAAAACAGCCATGGTATCACACATCTGAGATGCTGAGGGATGTGGTAGAGGGCTAGAAGAAGTTGCAGTCTCAGTCTGAAATGTCTGTGTGCTGTGGCGCATTGCGTGTGATCTCAAAGTAGTCAGTGGTTCTGGTCTATTCCCTTAATGCCACGTTTCCTTTAATACAGAGGCAGGGAGAATACCAGTAAAACACTGCTCATATTTCAAGGTGTAATATCAACATGCGTGCTAGCTAAATCACTCTATATCTTCCTGGGTAAGCTATTAGTCAACAAGAGTTTTTACAGGAGGTTTAGTTCCATATTCTTTTGTAAGCTACCTGAGCCTTCCTTTTCTGTTATAGAGTTGTCTTTGCCAAATGGTTTTTCTTTCTCTGGGTGCTAGTAACAAATAATATACTTTCCTTTCCTCCTTTTTCTCTTTCTTTTTATTTTTCCCAGCCAGAGGTGGTTGTGACTGTCACTGTGGCTTCCCCTAAGCTCTTCCACCTAGTCCTCCGCTATGTCAACCTGGGTTCAAAAAGCTCTAAAGGAAAGATTTCAGTTGCTGAGGGAAAACATTTTGGCACTAATTATACTTGTAAGTGAATTAATTTTCTCATTAGGCTTACCTGTCTTCATCTGTTATACACAGCACTGTCATTCCAGTACGTACTTGTCTGCATGTGCGTTTTTCTTGTAGGCAATCAGTATGGTGCTTGCATGGCTTCTAACTGTTCTTCTGTTTAGCACTTTATGGCTGTTTTTGTTTATTAACTTCCATTTTTCAGAACGAAGTGAGGATAACTTTGAATGTGGAAAAATCAAACCTCTACTTATTTCGCATTATCCTGAGATATATTAACCCTGGAGGTGAATCATTATCTGGCCGCGTATCTGCTTGTCAAACTCGGCCTGAAACAGGTAGGTACGACTCAACAGCACAGCAGTGGATCAGAGAAGACATTTCAAGATACTGCTAATTCAAATTTGTATTGTCACTTAAAATGCATTGCTTTTAACAGTGTCAGTGCTTCTGTGCTTTACTTAATACATTTTGCTGTAACTGATGTGGCTATGTTTGCATGAAACTTCTGCTTGCAGTGGGAATCAACTCTTGTTTTTTAAATGTTTGCCAAATTTGGTACATTCAGTTCTGTCCTTGAAAGCTCTGAACTGTGTGTTTTATGAAGCTTTCAGATAAAGGATAACGGCACTTATCTTTGTTTAGTTGCCTTTAATATTTCAGTTTAAAAGTAGCTTCTCCCTTCCTGCCATGAATAATACTTTAAAATACTTACATGTGATGACAACGTGTGCTCTGGTGAAAGATAAGTATTCCATATCCTTTGAATGGCAGAGACATTCCAAGTCTACGTTCAGGATTATCTTGCATTATGCCTAGCATTATCAACCTGCTGAGAATCAGTGGATTTCAGTCATTGTTCCTCTCAGTAATTTGGAGAGGACAGATCCGAAGTCTTGAGAGGTACCACTTGTCAGAATGGAAGCAGCTTCATAGTCAAGTCTGGCTTACATTGCCTGGCAGATAAGGGAACCTGCTTGAGATAAAGCTTTTGTCTGCGTCTTAGAGCTTCCAAGAGGAAACCTTTGCTATCCATAACATTTTAGATGCTTTTGAGAATCTCTGGTATCTAAAATATGCGGCAGAAATTTGTATGATAACAGGCCTTGTGTCAGTAATAATGGGAGATAGAAGGTAAGAAAACATTTCAGAATATTGCAAAACTTGCTATTATAAGGGAAAAAGCTCTTTACTATGAGAGTGGTAAGGTGCTGGAACAGGCTGCCCAGTGAGGTTGTGGATGCCTAGTCCCTGGAGGTGTTCAAGGCCAGGTTGGATGGGGCCCTGGGCAGCCTGGTCTAACATGGAGGTTGGCAGCCCTGCCTGTGGCGGGGGGGTTGGAGCTTAATGATCCTTGAATTCCCTTCCAACCCAAGACATTCTATGAAAAAGTCTGCTTTTCTGAACCAATTTTCTTAAGACTAATGAGAGTGAAGATTACCGTAATTACATAATTCTGTAATTTACTGTGTGCAGTTATTAATACATATTGATAGAGGAGCATTGACAAGCTCCTACTTTACCAGGTGTAATATATGTAATCATAAGTCTAGAGCAATAAGCAGGTAGAGACATTTTACAGTCTTTTATTTATTTATTTATTTCTGCTTGCAGGTGCTGCTCAGAGCAAAGAGTTTGTCTTCCCACCCAGCAAGGAGCCGGCTTTTATCACGATCCCAGGAAAAAACTCCACAGAGTCTTTCTCACTGGTTTCAGGCACGTGGACTGTCAGTATAATAGCAGAAGAAGTCCTCTTGGTAAGAAACCAATTGAGGAAAACAAGTGCTTGAAGACTGTCATGATTCTGTAATTATTTGCCAGAAAGAAGTCTGGAAGCAATTGAAATCCAGCATTACTGAAAGGAGTACAGTGGCATGATTACCTTCAGACTCTTATTCCTCTTTTTTTTTTTTTTGGTCCTCTAATTTTTCATGTACTTACAGGCTTTTAGTCTATCCAGAATATGTACCTTCAAAGGTACAGATGCAGCAGTATTAATATATACAACTGATTGAGCATAAAAGCTCATATAAATTTTTAATTCTTCCATATCAGGTGTCATATGTAGCTTTGCTACAGATGATCAAGTTGTTAGTTTCTAACAAAAATTCATCAGAAAAAAATGGTGGGCTTTATAATTAGAAGGTGACTTTCTAAATGTTTTTAATACTTCTTCCACACACTGAAAAGTTTTTTGTGACAGCAGTTCTGGGAAATTTCTATTTATTAAATGAATAATTGAGGTGATTGTTTGTGATCCCACATCTAAGGTTTTTCGTAAAGATACCACACTGAAATTCATATGCATATTTTATAGAGTTAACAAGTACCCACTATCTTTAGTCATCAACCCCGAGGCTCTCTTAAATTTATGCAGTAAATTAGTGTAAAATGTTACTAAAGAGCTTGCATGCATGTTTCTTACTGAAAGTGACAGTACTGTTGTGCCTTTTGTTTTTTAATAATACCTTTGAAAAGGAATTTGTTAATGATCTTAGCCCAGTATGCTTTCACACACACACACAAGTTTTTATAAATTAGCTAAAATATGTTTTTATTGGAAAGGCAGAGCAAAAACGTGCCAGCAGGTCTTACCAACACACAAAGCACATCTTAATAGATTAAGTGCAATATTTTATAAAGTTGTCTGGGATACGTGAATCTCACTTGCAGACTCAAACACAATTGACCTTTATGCATATGAATTGCATACATGGGTGAAAACTTTGCAGAGCCAGCTGTGTGTTACCAAGCAGTGCTGGTGGAACACAGTCAAACTAGTTTTCCACTCTAGCAACTGGATCATTGGGCTTATAAACCAAGATCAGTCTTGAGTTAGAAGATAAGTGTTTCAGAGCCTGCTCTTAAGTAAGAGGGGCTTTTAGATTCCGAGGCTCTGGGCTTGATTTGTCCTGTAAGGTGATGGGGATATGGTGGGGAAGCTCTTTTATGAACACCATCCTGTACAATATGTGATGAAATAGTGGCTGCAGAGTTTCCTTGCTCACAGAGCAGTGCCTTTCTCCCATCTCTGTGAAGATACAAATAGAGTTAACAATAGATAAGTAACAATAAAAGCATGTGTCTTGCAAATAGATATTCTCCATAAAATTTGTGTAGTTGGTTTTGTGCCTTGCTCCATTGTGAAAGTCTGGAGATGTTCCTTCTGTGTTTTTCTGCATGGTCTTGCATTTGTTGTATTCTTTGTTTTTAGGATTACATGGTGCTGTTACCTAGAGATTATTATGAAGCATCCATCCTGCAGATCCAAGTTACAGAGCCTTGCACCTATTTGGCACATGTTTCAACAGAGAAGTCAGTATATATGCTGGAAAATAAACCAATCATATTGTTATTATCCCACTGCAACTGAAAACGATAATAATAATGTGTTTTGTTTTTTGTTTTGTGTAAGCTGCTTACTCTATCAGCATTTGCCACTGGACAAATTTTCCTGTGTCCTTGCTTCAGAGGCAGTATATTTCAGGCACGGTGGAAAACATGGAATACCTGTCCGACAGCCAACTCCTGATCAACCAGTGATGTCATATATCAGTGGAAGAGAGGTTAGATTCCTGCATGCTAATTGCAGTTCCATCTGCACTATTAACTATAAACCTACTGGGCTAAAACAGTTGCAGATTCATGGCCTAGAATTTGCAGATCTTTAACTCATCCCTAAAGCAGACTCTGTGCTAAGTTCTAAAATTTTTATAGATTTTAAAAGGTTAATATAGGCACATATATAACTGTCACCAGAGTGGATCTGACTCCAGGTTCACTCTGACAAAACTGTCTTATTAAATAAAAATCTCTGTGTTTCAGGCATACTGTGTTGTTCAGCATACTGCTTAATTATAGCAATTGCAAAAGGATTTGTCAGCAGTGACTCTTAATCTTTTTTTTTTTTTTTTCCCCTTAAATAGCTATACTTATGGAAAATTTTTACTTCATTTAAAAAGCTAGCAGAAGAAAGTATGCCACTGCTGTAGGTCCATTGAAAGAGAAACATGCTTTATGAAATTGAAAATTATACTAGAAACATGTTTGGTTTGAAAAAGAAAAAAGAAGAAAATATTCTATTGTGTGATAATTACACGTAGAGTGATGATGATGTCCTCTATTACTGTGGCATTAGCTTTTAAAAATACCAGGTACAACAAGGATACTTACATGCCACAGGCCTTGGTGCTTCGTTGCTGATGCATGTGTGCAACTACTGGTAATTTCAGTGAAGTCAGGATGGCTGCTGACAGAATTATTTGCTTGCTTAAGTGCTCATAGCCTCAGGACGTTGAGAAAAACATCTTAAATTTGAATTGTCTGGCCCAGCGCAACAAAAAACTGTAACCACAGTACTTTGCAACTTGCAGAGGTGAACTAAAAGAAAAAATAGTTTTTTCAGAAAGTGGCAATGGCTAAGTGAAGAAGATGCTTTCAGTCTTCATAGGGAATCAGTACGTAGGGAATTATGTTCATGGAAATGTTTATTTAGCAGAGAATTAGAGTCCATTTTTATTTGTTTTTAAAGATAGGCTAGAGATGAGGATGGCAATTTATTAGCATCATTAGAGTTTCCTCACTGGTCAATTCTACTGTTGATAACAGAAAGAATAAGCCTCAGCTTATCTTGCAGATCTGCTGTTATCTTCCCAGAACTGTTGAATGGCAGCTGTTTCCTGAATTTGGTTGACACTTATTAGTAGACAAAATGATATAAGCATTACTTCTGTTCTGTTGAATTGTCCTTTGCTGTGACAGTACAAGGTTGGCTCTAGACTAATGCTGACTGGTTAGCTTGGAGGACAGGAAAAGGGAGCTTCCTGCAAGAAAAAGAATGAAAAATCTAAAGACTTTTTTTCCAATATTGCTTGACCTAGGTCAATTTACAGATCACCATAAATGTTCCTCAAGTTGGTCGCTATGTTCTTGTTTTTGAATACACCAATGAAGATGATCAGTTATACACTGCTGAGGTAGCAGTAAATAGTCCTGGACCTATCACAGAAGGCAGAGTGAGAATATACAGTTGCAAATACAGGTGAGAACTTCCAAGGTAAATACTAAATGGTTAAGCAACCGTTCAGTATATAATTATACTATAGCTTTTGTATTTTGGAATAATCCATTGTGCTATATATGTTGTTCAAATATCAGATTGACTAAAAAGCAAATACATGATTGTCTGGGTATTGTATACATTTTTAAGTCTGTGCAGTCAGCACATTAAATATTGCTGCTGCTTTAGTGAACTTTTTCTATACAAAGGGATTTTTTATGTACACTTAAATCTTTATAAATTATGAATCTTGGAGTCCAGTAGCAGAGCATCCAGCAGCTCTGTTGGCAACAGATGTCTGCAGTATTTATACTTGTTTAGTTAAAAGCAGTCTGAGGGTTTGGGCTACAAGAAAAAGTAGCAGCCAGTTTTACAAGGGTGTTCCCACTGTTGTAACAAGATTTTTTGAAGCAGATGTATAAACGTTTCTCTGAGTTTCTGAGCGTAGCCATCCTTTGGCTCTTGGGTTGTAGGCAAGGTTGTAAGCCATATGCTGATTTATCCTCGTTGACTGCTGAGACTACTGGAGATGTTTCAGAGATTTTGCCTGTTCTGGATGAGATTGTCTTTAACACTTGAGCAATTCAGAATATGATTCAAATGTGATCCTGCAGGTGTTTGTGCCCCTGGGAGCGTGAGGAGACTGCTGCCACGCATCAATTTTTCTTGTGAGCCAAATGTTGGACAGGTTGAAGGCTTGAGGCTGTTTAGGATGAAACTGCCCAGTAGAAAAAAATTGTTTTCATCAGCATATTTGTGATACAGAGCAGAGCTATGTGAAGCAGTGACCTTGCAAGATTATTGCTAGGCGAAGTTCTTATTTTAGCCTGTTATGTAATACTTTGAGCCCCAAAACACTTTTTATAAAGCTTCAATTTTATTGCTTTTATATCAAACACCTCTTATGGGTTTATTTTGATTTTACTCATTAGTTTATCTGATACACTAAGAGATTAGTCATGGAAAAAAAAAAAAACGACAAAGAAAGCCTTTGCTACTTAAATTTAGCAGTGCAGTAAATCCCTTCTGCTGCCATTCTACATTAAGCTAATAGTCACATTGCAAGTAAATTGCTGTGTCATCTTTTCTGAGCAGAAAGATGCGTGTCCCTTCTGTTAAAAAATGGAACAATTGAACCATAATGAAGTACATGCCCATCAGAGAAACTTGAAAAATCATGAGTAAAGTGCGTCAGCTCTTGCTCAAAGGGAACTGTTTCTACTTCTGTAAGGCTGTAGGAGTCGTGCTCCCCCAACGAGGCAGGGTTCCAAACCTTTAGCAAGACTCTTCTTCTTAGTGTCTGTCTGTCTTTACTGAAGATCTAGAAAGTAGTCAAAAGAGACACAGACTAGAAATTTTTCACTTGCATTGATGAGTATCTCAGTGGACAATTAGTTTCCTAAAATCAAGAATCGTGCAGGTGCCATTGAGTGGATCATAGCTGCTGATCCATGCCATCAACAATGTGTAGTGATATGAAAGCAGCAGCTGGTACATTCTGGCACCTCAAGGAGCACAGACCAGGTACTGGATGTTAATTACATGCCACGTAACACAGCTTGGAGAACATCTGCAGATGGCATGTATGTATGTTTCAGCATCAGAGCTGAGGTGTGGAGGTTTGAACTCTGTGTAGATCAACCTAAAAAGGGCAAGCATCATTTTGTAGGTGGTGCTTCCTTTGTCTCACCAGTGAGGATGCTGCATGTTTACCAGTGGCCAGGCATAGTTGTTACAATCCAGCAGAATGACTGGGCACCAGTAGTGAGACTAACTAGGCAGCTGAGCTAGGCAATAGAATAAACAGCATAGCCTTGCCAAGAGGCTCATTTTTAATCCTGCTTTCTGTCTCAGTTTCCTTTGTCGTAGTGTTGTTGTTGATGATAGGAATCGCATTGCAGCTTATGACCTTCTAGCAGATACAAAGATACATCTTAAGGCATCATCAATTAATTTTCTTCTGGTAAGTTTTCATTTACTTTTCCCTTTTGTAATCCTTATTCCCCAAGCAGATATGCATATGATTCTATGATTCTTCTTATGTTCATGTGTTCTGTAAAGCATGTAATTTAGATGCTTGAAGATGTTAATTTATATATACACAGAGAATACCAAGTCAGGCAGGAAAGGCAAATTCCTGTTTATCTTCAGTATCACCAAGAGTATTCCCCCCTCTCTTATTTCAGAGCGGCTTTATTTCAGTACCTTTCTGTTTTCTATATGTAAAGTTTAAATTAAAAACTTCTGGTAGTTTTTTCTTCTTGTTTTCTTTTTCTAATCCTCAAAACCTATCTGAGTGTTTCCCGAGTCTCTTAGTTTCAGATAATAAACAAATTCATTTTAGAAATGACAGAACTTTGAAATGCTTTGAATAAAAAGCCTTCACTGCCATCTTTTGGTCCACACCAGTAATACATTTTTCTGGACACTGATTTTTTTCTAAATTGTTTCTGTGTTCACTGTTTCAGAAACATGAAGACAGTTGGTTGAAGTCCAGAATTAGGATTAAATTATAAACACACAAGTAGTTTCATAGAAATGTTATAGAGAAAGCAGTTATTAGTTATAGATTAGTTATTAATCCTTTCTGGAGGCAGTGTTCAGTGTGAACAAATACCATTTGAACTGTATGCTAACTCCCTGCAGCAATTGCTGTGCTAATGTGATCCATATCCAGAAGCTGCTGATACTATCAGGCTATATATCTAAATATGGAGGTTTTATACTAAGAATATCTTTATTTTTATTTCTAAAATGCAGCAGTATTTTTCCGAATAACTTACTTCGAGATTGGTTTGAATATTTTCCTGATATATAGGAAATACCTGTTATTTACAATACTAATTGTGCTTATTTTTCAGCACAAGGTTTGTATTATATCAGCTGAAGAATTTTCGTTAGAATATGTGAATCCTAAAGTGCACTGCATAGCTGTTTATAGGAGCACTCATGACAGAAGGTAACATGGGTTTTTTTTAATCCTTTCTGCTTTCTGAAAGATATTCTGAAAGGGAGACCAGATGGAATTTAATGCTTTTTAATGAACCTTTGCTCAGTGACTGAAAGATGGCTCGTAAGCTACTTTTACAAGGTAGAATTAGTAAAAAAGTTGAAATGTTGTTAATTCTGGCCTTTTCCTTGCCTATCTGAACTACTGAGTGCTAATACACTAGAAAACAAAAGTATTTCATTTGCTGTCAAATGTGGTAAGTGTCCAAGTTCAAAGAACACTGCTCTTTTTGCAGCACGTCTTGAATTATCAGGCCTGAAATATTGACTGTTCTTTCTGGAGTTTCATTTTGTTTCAAAATGGCTTTAATTTCTAGTTGGTTGAGGATACAACTGCCCTTCCAAGCACCCCAAATTCACAGATACACCAGCAAAACTTGGCATTCCCAAAATGTTGAACAGATAGACCTCCACTTCACAAACAATCCATTCCCTTCTCTACCTAACTCTGATCCTGTAGGACAAGTGTGCCCTCAGCACTCATCAGGCACAACGGCACTAGGTGATCCTTCTGCTCCATATTTGTGTAGGATCAGCAGTTAGAGCACACTCACACATTTGGATTGACTCAGGCTGATTACCCCTTGTTACTGAAAATAATTTTCACTTCCCAAGTAGTTAGTTTCAGGTTTTGCAAAGCACTTGCTCTGTCCTGTTGAAGGTCTTCCCCTTCCTGTTTTGTTCTTTGTGCCAGAGAGGAATTAGCATTGCGTTTTCTGAATTAGGAAGTCCTACATTTCAGCTCCTGTTAGTCTTGCCTGGATTTCCCTAGTGATTTTAGTCTTAAGACTTTTTTTCTGATTGATCTGACAATGGGGAGAGCCTCAAAGTAAAAGTGAATGTTATTTGCAAGACTTCAGAGGCAGAAAGTGATTAGGTGGCTAGGTGCTAGTTTTCCAGATGGTAGCTCTTAATATAATGGCTGAATTAAAATAGAAAACAGAAAAACCCAGATAGCAAATTGGATACAAGTATGCAACTGTACTTGGCTTGCCAGCCTGCATAGTTTTGAATTTCAGCTTTAATGCTTCTGTTCAATCTTTCAAATGAGAGTAGCTTTCTAATATGGAAGGTACTTGTCCTTGCATGATAGGAATTTTGCATTCGTAGGCATATATACTCCAAGTAAAATGGGGTAAAAAAGCTGGATGCAAAACATGATTTACAGTAAAGCTAATGTAGATATATATAACTGTTACTTGCTTGTTTTTTGGTCTCTTTCTATATTTGTATATTTTGCTATATGTTTCTGTTCCATTTTTAAGACCAATACCTGGCATAATTTTTGCTTTCCTCAAAGTATTTAGTATTCACCAAGTTGAAAGATTCAGAATCTTGGCTCAGTTTAACAGTATTAGAAGCAGATGTTACATGTGGTTTCCTGCACAAGCCTGGCAAATAGATCTCAATCTTGGTCCCGGAACACAATTGCTATTCCAGTTCCTCGCTTGTCCTGAACAGAGTTATCATTGTCTTCTGCGTACCTACAAGAAGTGAACAAACATCAGCATGAAACCCTCAAATAACATCTTCTCCTGAAGTCTTGTAAAACATTTATCTCAATCAAACTCTTAAGAATTAAATATGCCAAGTAAAAATTGGTTAAACACAGCAGTGGAAGAATTGGGATGCTTTCAAGGAGCACTATTTTGGCTTCGGTTCTACGAATATTTTGAGTACATACTTAACGTTTAAGTACATAAGTAATCCTACTGGCTTTGGTGGGAAAACTTACATTTTTAAAGGTTATACTACATAAATATTTGTAGAACTGAGAACTCGGTGTTAGCACAGACTGCTGAAGACAACTAACAGCATCATATAACATTTTTTTAAATTGTATTTTTAAAACTCTTGGTTTCCTTAGAAAACTCTTTTATTGATAACTATTTAGTGAATAGTGAATAAAATCAGTCCACATACATTTTCCCCTTAAATTAACTCTGTACCCATTGCTTTCATTTACTTTCTGACCATGTCCATAGAATTCCAAAGAGTAATAATGGTTACTATTGTACTGTTAACTGTATTACATTCTACCATGTTAACTTCTGGGATTTGAATGCAATTTCTTTCATGGTGCTTAAGGAATGTTCCCAACCCCAAGAGTAATTAATATTATTCTGTTTTTAGTGTAACATGCATTCCCTCAGTGTATGAAACTCCACCAGCAACTTTGATTTTGGATGCATTCAGGGATGGGAAAATCTCTGAAGTACAAAGAAATATACTTCATAGTCCACTGAGTGCTCCTTTATCTTCTGAGTCAGTTGATGGAGTCACCTTGACATCATTACAGGTAGCTCATATTTTGAAACTACTATTTCTGAAGTCACAAATGATGTTCTTAGAAAATTTCTTTAGATGAAGCATTCTAATAAAATAAAAACTAAATGAAGTGATCAAAATAACACTGCAGACTGAGTAAGCCACGAAGATAATATACCAAAAGAGAAACAATGTCCCGGTTTCTTTCTAAACTTATATCAGTCTTGGAGACTACAGAAGTGCATTATATGTGTTTGACATGTTAACAAGAAGGAGCGTGTGAATGTAATGCTGCAGCCTTTAAAGTTATTGTTAACTTCCTGAGATATGCCAAGTCCTTTCTCTACTGTTGCAGCTAGGAGATATATAGCAAAGTTGATAAAAACAAGAATATTTCACAAAAGAAATGTACTACTAAAGCTGTTCTTGCTTCTGCAGAACCAGGTAACCATGGCTGGCAGAGTGCCCCGCTTGGGCAAATATGTATTTGTGGTACATTTTTATCAGCCAGCACATCCAACGTTCCCTGTGCATGTGCATGTGAACGCAGGACACGTGTGGTCAGGTAGGAATCCAAATTTAATCTAACTCCTTTCTCTTCTCAGCATTTTGACACACTGGTCATTGTTTGGCATTACACTTCTAGGTTCCTTTAATGCTTCATTCTGTCCTCATTCTTCTGGCTGTCGGGATCAGGTGATTGCAGGAAACCAAATTGAGCTTGACATTTCTGAACCTGAAGTCTCTGTTACAGTAATGATACCTGACAGAAGAATGCTGGTTTTGGTGAGTTTACTATGTAAGTGTACTTGAAAATACTCTTGCAACTTCACTAGCCTTTTAGAGATAGGTACAAGGATGAAAGCTAAGAAGAAAGAATTTGATTTTTTATGTAGTATTTCAAATTGTTAGGATCTTGTACACTGCTTTTGTTTTTAAGTTTTTAAGATATTATGCACTGTTTTTATTGTATGCTGCTTTTAAAGTAAATTTGAGGAGGAGGGAGGGGATATAGCTTCCTAGTATGTTTTCCTACCTTTTTGTTAAAATGCTATATTTTTGGAGGAAAATCCAGTACTCATAAAGAAATAACATTAAAAGATATAAATGCCTCAGCTTGTTTGTTTTTTGGTTTTTTTTTTTTTCCTGAAATGTACAATTTAGCTTTTTCTGTTTTAAGAAAAGTGTCTTAGTTGTTCCAGCAGACAACTACAGTTACAAAATTCTTGACAAAAAGACGATGGACAAGTCATTTGATTTTATCACCCAGTGTGGAGGAAACAGTTTTCACATTGAGTAAGCATCACTTCCTAAAAAACTGGGCATTTGAAAGCAAGCTGGTATTTAATATTATTTTCACTTCTTATTAAAAAAAGATGAATAAAAGCTTCATCCCTTTGCTATGTTAAAATGCTTTAAATGGCTTATGCTGGCCCATTAATATTGCATGAGTCATTTTTCCATAACTTTCTATTGTAAATGAAATGTAAAGGTAGCTTTATTGCTCACAGGATGGAAGAGGAAAATCTATGTCATCTTTCTGTCTTTGGTATTTCCATCTTTGGTATTTTGCTTGGCCTGCTGAACTAATATGACTCATATACCTACTTTCTTTGAAAAAATCTCTTACCTACTCTTACTTACTTGTCTACCTAACGATCAAAATCATTTACTACTAATATAATTAATGTAAGTATGTCCTTGCATGCCATCCTTGTTTCAAAGAATTGTTTGAAAGATAGGACTATAATTTAGAGAACCACTTCAAAGTATTCTGATAGCAATTTCCAAGTTGCAGTACTGACGAAATTTGTATTTCAACTTAAACAGCCTAGAAAGATCATCAGCCTTTTGTAAGGATTCTGCAAGATCACTTGTGGCTTTCTACAACAATGGAGCAGTGCCATGTAATTGCCACAGCGAAGGTTCCATGAGCTCCACCTGCAGCCCTCTGGGAGGACAGTGTATTTGCAGACCTAACGTCATTGGGCGTCAGTGCAGCAGATGCCAGACTGGCTACTATGGATTTCCATTCTGCAAGTGTAAGTACATGCTCTGGCTTATTCAGTACTTGAGAAGACCTTAGTTATTTAATTCTCTCATTTCATTGCATAGGCACCACAGCTTCACTCTTTTTTACAGGGCTTGATCCTATGGCGGGTTGGTTGAGCCATCTTAGCATAGCTTTCAGTTTAATGCAGGGTTAAACTCATTCCCTTTAAGTACACCTAGTTCAAATGAAATGTGTCTTCATGTGAATTATCTGATTAGGACTTACAGTTTTGCTGGTTAAAATCCATATTGCTACTCAGTTAAATGGATTTTTCTGCACTGACTGCTTAGTAGTTGCTGTGTTAACACTACTATTAACACTACTTTATCTCAATTTACACCTTCAAGATTTTCTGTTGATAATCAAGGACACATAGTATTCTTAATTCATCTCATTGTGATATTGTTCTCAATAGCATCAACAGATCTGTAGATCACGCCACTAGTCCTCATCTGCCTTCCATATATTATTCTGTTTGTTAATGTTGCTTTGTAGAAGTGATCATCTTGAAACCAAAACTATTAATTGTTTAATACTTGACAGTTTGGGAAAGTCTGAATTCAAGTGACCAATCCATGGAAAAGAGCCAGAGTCTCAAGCTACTCTTTGGAGCTACAGTTATATCACATAATCATGTTCCATGGCCTTGACTGATCTCACTCTCATATCATCATGATAGCTAGAGTTAAACAAGCCACCTAAAGGTTGAAAATTGTGAAGGAAAGAAAAGAAAAAATGTAGTGTGTGTTTGTTTTGTATTAAGATTTTATAAGAATTGATCATTGTAAATTGAGATGTGATTGATTTGTAGAATGTTTTCTTTGACATAGTATGCAACTGTGGGCAGCGTCTTTGTGATGACGTAACTGGCAAATGCATTTGCCCTCCTCGAACTGTGAAACCAAAATGTGAAGTGTGCGAGAAACATTACTTTGGCTATCACCCTCTTGCTGGCTGTGAGAGCTGCAATTGTTCAGAAAGAGGAGTTGTTAATGCAGCAAGACCAGAATGTGAAAAAAACAAGGGGCAATGCAAGTAAGTTTGGATTATGTGCATTATACATGCTGTATGAGTAGTTTGCTTCGCTCTTCTTTTTGGGTATTTGGAAAACATGGGAGGATAAAGGGAACTTTTACAATGATAAGCAGAAATATAACTGATTTTTGACAGTAGGTAGAAGTCAGCTGTTACAGGAATACATGCATTGCTTTGTGGAAATCTGGTTTGTGTGAGTAACTAATGGTGGCATTTGAGATACCCAGGCACGCATTTTGTTTGCTGGGGATGTGTCATGTAAGCTTTTTCAATGCCCGGATAGCAGTTCACTACAGACTGGAACTCTGACATATTCATCGTGGTTATGTCATCTCCCAAATTCTTAAAAGCTTTGCATCTGACATTCCATAATCTAAAGCGTGTGTTTAAATCCTGTAATGTTTTTAAGGACTATAAAACTTAAGTTTTTGCAGTGAAGTTTTAAGAACTAATTTCTGTTTATTTCCTTGGGGAGATAAACAGCAAGTATGCATATGTGAGAGCCCATAGGTTGCATAAGGCTGAATTTGATACAGTTTAATTGGATTGTATATGCTTTTGCAGAGTCCTACTGAAGAAATATAGTCTTTCCTACTCTGCCGTTAGTCCCATGTATATGACAGAGAATACTCACTTTCAGAGTTCATATTGGAGTTCTATATTATTTCCTGAAATTGAACTGTTTTTTCATGTCTGTTGCTTTTGCATGAACTGAATAATTGTTTTATCCCAATGATGAAACAGGAAACTGTTTTCATAGATAGAAATCAAGATTCAGGATTGAAGCGTAGCATATATGGAACAGGTTCCCTGGGAGGTGGTGGAGTCACTGTCCCTGGAGGTGTTTATGGATAGAGTAGGTGTAGTACTTAGGGACATGATTAGGGGGCAATATTGGTGGTAAATGGACAGTTGGACTACATGATCTTAGAGGCCTTTTCCAACCTTTATTCTTTTATATTCTGCACTGATACAATTTAATCTGATGGGACTCTGCTTTCATTTCTCCCCATAACTTATTCTTACATGGGCAACAAAGCTGTACAAAAATAGATCAAATAATTCGGTCAAATAAAATCTAATACTTTAAAGATAGGGCTTAGCACGTTTCTGCTTGAGTAAAGCTGAGGATAATTTCTGCAGAAATAGATTTTCTGTCTCAGTGAAAAGCTGTATTGCCTGATTGTAATGGTGATATCTCTAACATGCAGCCTGTGACATAAATGAGATGACAGCTTACCGGTTAAAAAAATATATGTATTCTGAAGCAAAATCTCACATTTGCCAAATATTTTTGGACTGATTTGGAAGTATAAAGCCAGCTACTGCATTCTGATCAATACTTTTCCTTCTATGGATTACATGAAGTTCATAGTCCCCATCTAACTCCAGTTATTTATGTGTAGGGGGAATGCATTCAGAGAGACTCTGAGAAACCTCACCCATTGTTTGGTGAACTGAGTAATTGTTTTTGTATTTTACGTGAAGTGCAGTCTGCCTTGTCCACACACTTATCTGTTTGTTTCCATATGTTTGTAGTGTAGTGCATGTATAAATTTGGTGCTGAGAACCTAAGGAAACTCCATCAAATCTCTGATTGTTATAAGAATGATGTTGTCACAACCAAAACATAAAGGTGGTGATGGAAGACATTCTTTATAAGTGGGAATTTACTATCTTGAAATCTTTAGGCTATTAAAGGCAGATTACAGGAATAAGCAAGTTAGTATAAACAGAAGGAAGAAAGATCATCAGACCTACAATTTCATCAGTCTTATCAGTCTGTAAAAGTTTGTCCCAAAGACAGGAGGAAGGCTGCCACAGAAAGATATTTTAGGTTGTCTCAAGCCTTGTTTTCGTAGTTTGGCGTCTTTTGAATCACCTGTACTTCACTCAAGTAAATCCTTGAAAAGCAGGCCCACAAAAACATAATGAGGTTCACTAAGGCCAAGTGCAAAGTGTTGAACTTAGGTCAGGTACAAGAATCCTAGGTACAAGTACAGACTAGGAGATGAACTCTCCTTAAAAGCAACCCTATGGATAAGGACTTGGGGGTGCTAGTGGAGGAAAAGCTGGACATAAGCCAGCAGTGTGCTCTTGCAGCCTGGAAGGTCAACAGTATCTGGGGCTGCATCAAAAGAAGGGTGGACAGCCGAGAGAGAGATGATTGTCCCCCTCTACTTGGCCCTTGTAAGGCCCCATCTGGAGCACTGTGTCCCAGCCTGGGGCTCCCAGTAGAAGCAGCATGCAGAGCTGTTGGGGCAGGTCCAGAGGAGTGCCATGAAGATGGTCAGAGGGCTGGAGCACCTCTCCTATGATGAAAGGTTGAGTGAGTTGGGATTGTTTAGTTTGGAGAAGTGAGGGCTCTGGAGGGACCTCATTGCAGTCATCCAATACTTGAAAGACGCTTACAAGCAGGAAGGAAACTGAGGTTTTTTTGCACATAGATAGTAATAGGACAAGGGGGAGTGGATCAGATTAGATCTTAGAAAGAAATTTTTTGCTCAGAGAATAGCAAGGCACTGGAACAAGTTGCCCAAGGAAGTTGTAGATGCCCCATCCCTGGAGGCATTCCAGGCAAGGCTTGATGAGTTCCTGGGCAGTTTGATCCTATTGGTTGGCAACCCTGCCTATGGCAATGGGGTGGAAATTAGATGATCTTTGAAGTCCCTTCCAACTTACGCTATTCTATGATTCTGTGAAATCCAAGAGATTCAGCCATCACTGTATCCCTTGTGAACAGTTGCAAACTAACACAAGACTTGTGTCAAGTTGATGTCTCCATAATTATTCATAAGACTGGAATTCTCCACATTTTTGTTAGCAGGTGAGTGCCTTGGAAATGCCCAGTCACATCCTCTAGATATAAATCTCCCAGGTGCTCTTATCTGTATACAATATTCATGTTTCACTCTTTGCTGTATAGAGTAGTTCAGTGATGCAAGCACTGATTTGCTGCAGAATTCTAATTCCATTGTGAGCTTTTATATCTTTCAAAATTGAATCCCTTCATAATTTCCATGACCACTATAAAATGTTGCAGTTCTTCTCACCATTCGACTGGGAGCAGTACTAATCTGCTGCTGTTTCTTCATGAAACTTAAAAGTTTTTCATAGCCATGCGATTGCCACAAAAAGCCACCATCCTCCCACTCGCTGTTCCTGCCTCTCTTGTTGATTCCCTCCTGTGTGTTTCTTTGTTTGATAAAGATGCAAACCAGGAATAAGAGGACGGCAGTGTGATCAGTGTGCTCCAGGTACTTATGGTTTCCCAAACTGCATACCGTGTAATTGTAACAGAGATGGAACGGAACCAGATGTTTGTGATCCTCAAACAGGAATTTGTCTCTGCAAGGTCAGATAAATCAAATTATTTCTGCATTCATAGGCATTGTTTGCACATTAGTGGTTATTTCAGATTTAATGGTGGAATAGTGTGTGCTGATCATTAAGAATTAAAATCAGCTGTAGAAAAGCGCACCTTGTATGCGCAGATTATCTGCATTTATTTAAATGAGTTCAGTATCTGTCGGTTTTACAGTTCATCTTAGTTTTTACAGGATGTTACAGCAACATAACAAAGACATTCATTGATTTACTGAAGCAATCTGTACCCTGCACAGATCTGCTCTATGTATCTGCATCTCAGCTTTTGGACGTTAACCAGGTCCCAGGCTTTTTTTAGTTATATTATGTCAGTTGACATTTCACCACAGCATTGTATCCAGGAAATCTTCTTTTGTTCTGATTTGCATAATTAGATATGATAAATGTGAACTTTCACAAGTGACCTTTTATATTGTAGGTTTCAAAAAGCCAGCAGGAGGGTTTTGGCAGGGAAGTTACCAGCTGTCTCTGACTAATAGGTATTATTCAGTGGTTAACTTTATGGACTGTAAAGACAGCTCATAACTAAGATAGTCTCAAATAAGTTGGTTCTATTTGTATTTGGGATATGGTATGTGCAGACAATCACATTTCATTCATGTTTCCATGCACTTAAATAAATATACTTTCAGATTTGTTTTATGTGCAGGAGATTTTGGGGGCCAAAATCAAAAGGAAAACTCTGAGAATTCTTTCAACCATGCCTTAACAGGAGAATGTTGAAGGTGCAGAATGTGATATTTGCCGACCCGGATCATTTTATCTGG
Source organism: Phasianus colchicus (assembly GCF_987193195.1). Classification (NCBI taxonomy): domain Eukaryota; kingdom Metazoa; phylum Chordata; class Aves; order Galliformes; family Phasianidae; genus Phasianus; species Phasianus colchicus. The sequence continues at coordinate 49,274,017 of NC_143438.1, forward strand.
ACCCTTCTAATCCCAGGGGATGCACCACTTGTTTTTGTTTTGGGGTAACAAGCAGCTGTCGCAGCACAAATCATCGTCGAACCAAGGTGTATTTGATATTTTTTTTCTTTGCTGTCATGAACCTACATTTATTCCATTATGGAAATGCCAGATTTCTTCTGAAATTGCAAATATTTTTTATTAGTTGTGAAGGATGAGAAATGTTCTGTAAGCAATGGTGCAGATTTGGTGCAGCATGATTAAATCTTAGGTATAGACTGAATGTGCCTTTTAGTTGAAATGGCCCTTTTCCCTTTTTTGTAGCAAACTTGAATTGATGTTCAGGAGAGTTCGTCTAATGGTTACCTAAGACTGTTTTGAAAACCTATCTATCTGTTCATCTTACTACTCTGAGATGTTCTGGTAGATAGGCATCATACCTTCTTTTCTCCAGTATAATAATAAATAGCAGGTTGTATAGTCCTTAATGAAACAAGAGCCAAAGTCTAAACAATTTCCTCCCCATGTTATAGTGTTAGTTAAGCTTAATAGAAGATGAAACAAACTTTTATTTCCTTTTATATGTTTTCAGTTTGTGGACATGAGAAACTGGCGCTTGGAGGCAATGGATGAAAATATTGACATTCCTGTCACTTTCAATCCAGTCAGTAATAGTGTGGTGGCTGATGTTCAAGAATTGCCTGCTTCAGTGCATAGTTTGTACTGGAAAGCACCACCATCTTACCTGGGAGAGAAGGTAAATGACACACGACTTTTTGTGTATGTGTGTGTCAGCATTGTTGATAAAGAGTCTCTTTGTATTCCTTGGATACTCTTTTCTCTCTTCCCTCACTAGATTCTTATCTGCCTTTCCTGAAATGCCAGGAATCATAACATGTGACTTCTGAATAGAAGGTTGTGAAAAGCATGATAAGGAACTATGGTTTAGAGAGCTGGTACCTTAAGGTACTTCCCTGACACTCAGAACACACAGAGCTTGCCAGTGTGCCACAGTATACTTTAGATTCTCTAGAGTGTACATATCCAACCCACTAATTTTATGGTTTTGCTGCCCTCTTTTTTTATATATATTTTAATAAAAATAATAATTAAAAAAAGATTTGTTACTTATGTATGTTAACTATATTATATTTTGTACGTGGCTCAAGACAATTCCTCTTCACTCAATGCAGCCTAGGCAAGTCAGAATGCTGGACACCCATGCCCTAGAGTGATTCCCTCCTGAGCAGACTTCCAAAAGAATAAAAGTTCAGCAAAGAATAAAATACTCAGCAACCAATAAGGAAAAAAAAAAAAAAAAAAAAAAAAAAAAAAAAAAAAGAAAGAAAAAAAAAGAAGAAAAAAGGAGAAAAACCCTTCTCTTTTAGTATGTTGGTGGAAAGGCTGTTGAAAAGGATTGAAAGGCTGAAAGTTGTATTACTTGGTTGTTGCATTACACCAGCCAGTCCTAGCTTCCTTCTTTGTGCAACAGTGTGCAACTGAAAGTCTACAGTTGCTAACCAGTTGTAGGACATACAGATTTTTCAGATGCAGTTCTGATATCACATATGAGAAAACAATGAGAAAGGCATGGTAGTATTAAATAGGAAACAATTTTTCAAATTCCTCTATAGTCTCCATTTTAAGGAGTAGACCAGTGTTTTTCATCCTGTTCTCCTGAGCTTAGGTATAAATACCTTTGAGTTGAACAACACATGTAAACTTTCTGTTCACATTATAAGGCTTCTTGCTGCAATGTCCAAAAACAATTTTCTGAAGTAATTTCATGAAAAAGCATACTTCATTTACTATGATGCTAATCCAAACAAGCTTCTTTTTCCCATTACAAGATGTAAATTGATCTATTATTGCTTTTAAACACAGCTACAAAGAACAGTGCTATGATTTTTGTATTCTGTGTCACAGTATCAAACCAGGCATGCCATGTCTGTTTTGTCTGTAATTCATCAATATATATTGAAACAAGCAGAGTAAATGCTGATGTCTACCTGCAGAACTCTATAACCTGACAAAGCAATTTTTCACTTGTCCAAACACACAAGTTATAAAAGCAAGCAGGAAAGGGTTGAAAACAAAGTACTGTATCTGTGGCATGTATCTTTTCATTTTTTCTTCAAAAATGAATTTCTTACTTCTCTAGAACTGAGAGTCAAATTTCACATATTTCACTTATAGCTTATGATGTAGAGTTTATTAGCCAAAAACAAGAGTTAACAAAGTATTTCCAATTCTGGTAAGTGCTGCTTCTGATTCTGATCATTCCCTTTCACAGTGGCTGGAAAATCTTTATCCTTAGTTCTGTATGGAGAGCACACTTCCAAAGGGAAGTTTGTAAATTTCCTGTATATACTTTAGGCATAAAATTCTCTCGTATTTATGTAGTGGATTTGATGATGTAATCTTTTCCCATAATCATGAGGGAGAAAGGAAAATTTAAAGTGTTAGCAATTGCTGCATGAAAAGGAGATGTTGGTAATGGAAACAGGAGATTTCTGAATGCAATGTTCTCCATCACAAAGACTGCAAAGGCTCCTACATGGGTGTTGGAGAGATCAAGACATAAGAAGCACCTACTAGCTCCTCCAAGGTTTGTGTTTCAGTTAGCACCCATAAAACTTTATAGCAAGCTCTTCTTGGAACAAGAAGTGTTCAGACTCTGTCTAGAGTCTTTTTTTATCTCTATATAGTATATTTTAAACAGAATTTCTCTACAACCCAGAGAAGCTGTTTGACAGATGATTCAAAGATGCTTGCCTAAGTCTTTGTTTTATGCAATGGAATGTTAATCTGGTTTGGTTTGAGGCCTTTTGAGGTCTTCTATAACTGAGCCAAAAGGTGGTTTCAGCTCAGCCTGCGACAGTGGTCTGTTATCATCTTCTTACAATAGAGCTGATGCCAGTAGAAATTGTATCATCTTCAAAGTGGAACAAAGATTTCCTGTTTGGATTCATATCAGGAAGTTAGGAAAATGAGTTAGCCAATGAAATTCACATTCAGACATGATTAGTTTGCCTTATCCATGGCTGTTCATTGGGTATAAACGACCAATTTAATTATCAGTCTGATATCTGCTTTGGATGAGCTTTTGTTCTGTAGTCTGGGGAAGAGCAGCATTTATGTGATTATGTATTTTTTTTCCACAACACAGATGGCATGAATCAAGATATAGAAATAAAATGGCACTGGTAACAGTCCAAAGAACACTGTCAGACACTACTCAAAGTAACATTAAATGCACAAAGTAACCAAAACAAATAATATTTTCATCCAAACAACATGTATTTTCACATTTGGCCTAAAGCACAGAAAAATAATATATTGTTTACAATTCTTGAAGTGCAGTAAATTTGAATACAAATTATACTAATATCAAGCAATAGCATAGTAGAGTATTTCATATTATGTATGTTTTGTTCCAGCTTTCTTCATATGGTGGCTTCCTAAGTTACCAAGTGAAATCTTTTGGCTTACCTAGCGAAGGCATGGTTCTTCTGGATAAGAGACCTGAAATAAAACTAACAGTAAGTTTTGAAACAGTTCTTAGTCTTGCAAGCAGTACTCATACCATGATTTTTTTTTTACTTGACAGCTGTGGCAAATTTTGTTCCTATATTACGCTTAACTATTTATAGCAACTTGCTACTTGCTATAAAAGTGATTTTATTGCATTTTGCTCAAAGCCATCAACATGATTCTCTCTGATACCAAGGTAGCATATTATTAAGCATAAATAACTTCAGAACAAATAAAAATTCAGATGAATTATTGTTTTTTTAAATTGCCAAGGCAATATTTTTGTTTCTTGAGACCATCAGAAATATTAATTCAGTGTTCTAGGATTCTTACTATGCCTCATGCAGTACCCAGTCATTTGGGTAGCAGGATGTAAAGTCAAAGTGTTTCTCAGTCCTATGTTTGTATTCCTTTCTGCATGCCAAATTTTTCTAACACAGGAGACTATGAAAATGCAAAAAAAAAAAAAAAAAAAAAAAAAAAGTTTTTACTTGGAACTGGTAACTAATTTCTAACGGCAAGCATTAATCAAATTATCTTGTGTTTTATTTAAAGGCAAGAATGTCAATGGGTCAAAGCAGGGAAAGCACTTCTGACAATAAAATACAGTAATCATTACTTTTCTTGTTATGCTTTCCTTACAGAATGATATACAATTACTGTTAGTTTTTATTCTCCAAATAACAAGAATAATGCACTTTATCAAATTGTATTGCATGTGAACACTTTGCTATTTTACTGCTTTTTGTGGCAATGTTATATCCTTACTCTCATGCAGGGCCAGCAAATGAAGATTGTTTATGTGGATCCTAGCAACCCTCTGCCTGACCGTCAATATTATGGCCGTGTGCAGTTAGTTGAGGTGAGAAATGGAAATGGAATGGCCTTCCATTTTCTTCCCTGTGGTACATAAAAATTTACAGGTAATATATAATTAAATACCAAATACTTAGTAATGTTAACATAAATTTCAGTACTGCAGGTCATAAATACAGACTTTTTTCTCTCTTTACTCCCACATTGAACCTAGCTTCTGTTTCATGCTATCTAGTTTTAGCACTTCTGAGTTAGGCATTTTGTCCAGCTTAGTCCTTAGCACTCCCTCCAAAGCCAGTGGTGTAATACTGAATTAGTCACCATTGGAAGATGACTCAGTGCAGCCCCGGATGTGTACTTAACAGGGATCATAGAATCAGAGAGTGGCTTGGTTTGGAATACACATTAAAGATCATCTATTTCCAACCCCCTGCCATGGGTAGGACTGCCAACCACTGTATCAGACACTAGATCAGGCTGCTCAGGGCCTCATCCAGCCTGGTCTTGAACATCTTCTGGGATGAGGCATCTGCAGCATCTCTGGGTAACCTGTTCCAGCACCTCCGCACTCTCTCAGTGAAAGATTTCCCCAACTTCTAGCCCAAATCTCCCCTCTTTTAGTTTAAAACTGATGGAATGAATTGTTACCTTTTCCTCCTATGAATCTCAGAGGAGTCTAGGTGCTTAGTTTAGATTGGGCCTCCAACGTCTGTGGAGGTGAAGCTGGCAAGGATTATTCCTTCCTTAAATCTGTGCACAGAAAATCAAACTGAGTTATTTCTGTCTCATATAGGTGAAAAGATAATGCATCTATCAATTTGGATGACTGAAGAAAAACCTATATGCTGCTTCATTTTTGATACCTCAAAGCCATATGTACCTTGCAAAGCACATCTCTTTTTGTACTCATTATTCCTTTCTCTTCCTATCCTGTGTTTACATTCATGTTCTTATTTTACTGATGTTTGCTACCCCCACACCACTGGGACTGTAGAACTTTGTTCACTTTTTTTTTCTCCTTTTTTTTTTTTCCCCCCTGACAATCCTGTCTTCTTTGCAGGTTCTCTTTTTAAAGGGCTGTAGGGCTGTGCTCATGTTGTATCATTCATGTGCAGGGAAACTTCAGACATGCCAGCAGCAATAACCTTGTATCCAGAGAAGAGCTGATGATAATCCTGTCTAGACTGGATGCCTTACACATCAGAGGCCTTTACTTCACTGAGACTCAGCGGTTAACCCTTGGTGAGGTTGGGCTGGAGGAAACGACCAGCACAGGAAGTGGCAGCATTGCATACAATGTAGAAACATGCTCCTGCCCTCCAGAGTACGCCGGTGACTCATGTCAGGTAGGAAATGTTTGCCTTCATACCACACCATTACCTGCTGTCTTGCCTACAGCTATACATACTAGTTCAGTTAGAGGAACAGGCTAGTTATTAAAGTACTTAAACATACTTCTTTTAAGTGTGTGCACTTTTGATGGCTCAAATACTTTCACTGTCTAAGTAAAGACCTGTAAGGCTATTCAACTCTTAACCGCCTTTATGGAATTGTAAATGTCATTTTATGTGTGTAAGGCACTATAATGTTGTCTAAGGGAAACAACCTGGATACTGTCCTATTCTGATAATGACTGATGCTTTTCCTATTTTTATTGGAAAATGTTTGAAAGTTGAAGTTAACATATTTGCTAAACCGTTTGGAGATATTTTTCTGAAAGAGGATGTAAACAGTGCAAAATAATACTGCTATCTGAAGAATGGTGGAATCATAGCCATACATAGTTGTGTATTCCATTCCTGATGCTGTTCCTGTAGATGTAATTGTTTTGGTTGTCACTTCACAGCAGAATAAAGTACTGGAGAGATAAGCAGTGTACAAAGTGCACCAATATGAGGAATTATTCTCTCAGAAAATGGTTGATGGTTGCCATAAAGCAACAATTGCTGTGCTAACCTTACAAACATTTTTGAAATGAGAATGAAAGAATAATAGCTACACCAGAGTAGCTGCAGAGGGGCTGAATAAAACATTCACAGTTGGCTTTTGTCTCCTATGTGCATCCACTGCTCAGGGTAGCTATTCATCATCTGTCAAATGTCATTTTGCAAATTTTGCTAGAAACTTATTTTTCACACATCTGGTGTTCTCTGCTATGTGCAAAATGAGAATTGATTGAAGTCCCTGCTGCTATCCCATTGCTTTCAACATATTGCCTGCATTAAACTGAGGTGGATATTTTTTTACACGTACTGATGAAAATACATAGCCAAAGGAAGTGATCAAGACACTCACCTGGGTAATTCGTAAGCACTGTATGTTTATGCAGCGTTACTCAGGCAGTGATTTACTGTGCTAATCATCTAGCTCTGTCTGACTGCGTTAGGTGGAGAGAAGGTGATGCCTGCCACACCCTGAGTTCGGTATATATTGAGCTGCAGGAACTGCGGAGTTACTTGTTAACTTCAGGAACTGCAATGTGTGCCGTACAACTTGACTCACGTATAAAGTTTAAAGGTGGGGCCCATCTCAGCATATAGCCTCATTAATCTGAGTCAGAAGCTGGAGAATAAGGGAGAGTATAAGGGAACGTGTGAATACTGAAAGAATACTGCATGTTAACAGTTGAGCTGAAGTAAAATGATGGCCCAAGCTGAGGGGCTGAAAAGCATAGGCTGGCATGTTGTTGCTTTAGTAGCCATGGGATGTTGTTTAACACAAGCTATGCAGCAGAGGTTATTGTTTCCTCATCTTCAGGATAGAAGTCAACAGCAACAAGTTCAAAGGGATTTTTACCTGAGACAGGTAATTTATTCATTTTTTTTCTTCCTTGCTTTCTTCCTTCATTCTTTCTGATTTTTAAATGATCCATTTTTACGACAGGTAAAAGTAATAAGGCAAATCTTCTTACATCTCATAGTACTTTGCTAACAAAAGTATGTGCATGTAGTTTCTTTTAAATTGTTGTTTACTAGAAAAAGATCAGCCTGAACTTCTATGTACTTGAAAGTTCTTAGAGTTTTCTCTTCACGGGGAATAAATTTTTCAGTATGAAGAATGTTGCTTCTCAAACAACTTGCCCACGCACTCCAAATGTGTTGGTTTAAAGTTTAAAGAGAATGTAAATAGGAAAAAAAAAAAAAAGAAAAAAAGAAAAAAAAAGCAGCTGTGTAGTTTTTTTTCCAAATGCATTTTCATACATTTCTAGAACAAATGTTTCATTTTGCTTTCTGCAATAAGACTTTCAGTAAGGAAAATCTATATGCATTAGAACCTATATTTTACTTAGTCATGCTGTTTAATGTTTTTCAGCCCCTGGTTTCTGCAAAGCTGTGTATACTGACTCCCTGCTTTAAAAATATATCTGAAAAATTCCAAGTGGGGATGCTCATTCTAAATAAAGTCCTTCCTCATACTGAAGCCAATATAAAAAGAACTGTTGTTATTGTTAGTATTCTGCACACATTTTTTTCCTCGTTTATCCCATATGTGAGGAAAGCAAAGATGCCACTAGCAACTGTTGTTTAAACAGTGATAACTCAGTATTCCTTTTGGGATCTGCTTTGGAAGAGGTGATTTGTTGTTGTTGTTGTTTTCTCCTCTCTAGTTACGTGGTTAATAAGTTCTCTGGTTATTTCTGTCCCTGCTTGAATACTTTTCTCTCAACCAACTGTGGCACGTGATTTGAGGTGCTGTCCCTCAAACTCTTTGCTCTTCAGATCATTCCCATCGGTCTTGGTGGTACAACTGCATGAAAAAAGATTTATGGCTTTGGAGTTTCATGGTGACTTGTTTTCAGAATGTTATTCTGGGAGTTACAGGTGAAACGTAGGTACAGTGCAGAACTTCATCACCTGCGGCAAGAATCTGGGAGGTGTTTTCTTCATGGGGAGCACAGCTTTCTGCTTGCTTCCAGACAATGTTTCACCTTCCTTGTACCGTGCCAACTTAGTTACTACTGAAAAAATTTAGGAAATAAAAGGTCATTTTCAGTGTTGTGGGTGTGCTAGGAAGATATTTTAGCAGAGAATATGGGCATGAATTTTTGAATTGGTCTGTGTATGGTCTGTGCCCAGGAAGAGTTCCTTCTATTTGCCCGCCCTTCCCTTGTACTTTTCTACCCATGCCAAGCAAGCCTCTGTTTTTTTAAAATGCTAGTTAATACTTACCTGATGCAAGTTAGCAAACTGAATGTCTCTTGATTCATTCATAATGTTCATTCCTTCAGTTCTACCCCCTGCTTAAACCCAACTTTGATCTGATGTGCTATGTTTCTGCTCATGTGCTTTCAATAGCTGAACATTCTTTTCATGCTTCCTGCGGCTCTGGGACAAGCCTGTACTTAAAAATTAGACCGCTGTGTGTTTTGTAAGATCACCAAGCTCTTTGTCTAAGCATGGCTTTGTCTAACTCCAGGTGGGCTTATTTTGGAAGTTATGATGAATTAATGTAAAAGATATATCATGGAAGTATTTCCAAGGAATACACAGCAGTTAAATTAGCATCAAGATTTCACATAACCACTGGCTAATGTGTGAGACTTCCATGTGTTCATCTTTGAGAACATTGTGGTAGGAAACAATATTCAATTCTTTTTCTGTGGTTTAAAAGTCATGTTCTATACCTTTGTACATAGCCACAGGAAATGTGTTCTCCTCAGAGGTCAGAGTCAAAATTAAATTGCTGCTACCACAAAGTGTAGAGCACAAGGCACAGAAACCTCATTACCTCTGTTCTTCATTGCTATTTGCTGAGTTAAAAAACTATTTAAGCAATAATATGGACTCAGAAAAATTTGTCAAGAAATATACATCTCTAGTCCTGCTTGGAAACGGCAATTTCAAAATACCCATTCATAACCTGTAAAAGTTTCTTTCCACAAATGGTCACTGTTTTTTGTTTGTTTGTTTGTTTTTCTCTCTGCTGACTGTCTAGGAATGTGGCCTTGGATTTTATCGTGAGAATAAAGGATTATTTACTGGACGCTGTGTCCCCTGCAACTGCAATGGAAATTCAAATAGGTGCCATGATGGTACTGGAAAATGTATTGTAAGTAAATATTAACATTCAAAAAATGATTTTGAAAAAAATCAGAGAAAAAGCATGTACCTTACTGCAGTACAGAATGTGCAGCATTGCTAAATTCCTAGCAACTAAAAATACCCCTTCCTGTGCCTCGTTCTTTGAATCTTATACTGCTAAGGAGCCTAAATTGTATAAACATTTATGTTATGCATGTTTAACATAACTGTGGGTGGTTAGAACCATTTGTACTCTTTCTTTTGTTTTTTTCTTTTTTTCTTTCCCTTTCAAAATGTCACCAAATTGGCACATACGTAAATGTTTTCAGTTACTTACAGTAATTTTGGAATCTTATCCTTGCATATGCAATCTTCAGTTTTATAAATATACACTAGGGTTTGCTGGGGATGACAAATAGTGTATTCGTGCACTATTCTTTGCAGAATCTCTTGTTTAATCAGCATCATTAAATCTCCACTAATACAAATTTACAGCTTAAAAAAATAGCGAAGTAAATGATAAAGGAGATAAAAGTTAGATTAATTAGAACATGCCAGCTGTTGTGGAAGATATACTGGGGCAGAGTCTGCTCCCTGGCATACCATGCTAAAGGTAAAGCAAACTCAAAGGAGCTGATCAGCCCTAGTAACCTAGGGAATGTGAGTTTTGGCTGACTGTGCTTCTCTAGCTTGTATCTACGACAGTCCTTTAACAGTTTGTTCTGAATAAATTTCTACTTGAACTTTTTTTTTCCACTAATTTTTTTATGTACTGTCTAAGTGAAAACAAGAACCTCGCCAAAATCTTTCGTGGTTTGTTTTCTCTGTTATTTCTTCCTTGTTCATTCTGAATCCATTCTGCCTGCGGTGCATTCCTACGCATTATGTAATTCCCCTCGACTTTGTCTCAACCAACCCTGGTGTTTCAATGGAAGCTGTAAACCAATTCAGCACATTCTGGCAAATGACTTACAGTCTGCTGCTGTGGTGAGGCTGGGCAGGCCATGACAGGAAAGTGCTGCAACAGAACTATAGAGTTGAGGAAGTTTTAGTTCTAATGAAAATTATGAAGCCAGAAAAACACAAATTTCACATTTGCCTCATGAAATATGTGCTTTAGGTTTCTCTTTATCCCTTCTTCCTCACATCTGGATCAACTTTCAGGTAGATAGAACTAAATTGACACTAAATTGAGACTTGAGACAAAATTTAAGGCAGGCAAAGTCACCTGGTATAATGTGGTGAAAAATGAAAGCCTCGAGGGCCTGTATTTCCATCATGAGCTTCCATCCAATAAAGAGCAGGTTCTTCTCTCTATGCAAGAGCCATCAAACAAAGAGACCTGTAGCAATGCTAAGAAGGCAGCACAGAGACATCAAGTTTCTGGCATATCTGGCATATCTCATTCCTGCCCCTCACCTGGAGCACTGGACTCAGTACCTTCCCACATCAGCTGCTCTCCACTGATGGCCTCCACAGAAGGCTATTTGAGCTAAGCTCCAGCCAACTCCTTGTGGCAGCAGTAAAGTGCTCCTCAGCTAAGGCAACAACTAAGCTGCTGTATGGTGGTGGAAGGACAGGAGTGCAGTGCTGCCCTGTTGAATGGGGAAAAGGATGGAGGATAGGAGGAGGTGTTTCTACTGAGGCCCTAGCACACTGTATTCTGGCACCCACATGGGTGTCTGGAAGTCAGCTTAGAGTCTGATTTTCGGAGTTTGCAGTACTGGACAGCAGGGAGATGCTGTGACACCAGAGCTGTCTTTGCTCTCCTCTCCCACACAGGCTCTAGGAAACTTGAAGGAAGACCTATGTGGGAGTTGCTGCTCTGTCTTCATTCCTCTGTGCCTTGGGAGCACTGGATTATCTTCTTCACTTTGTATATGCCATGTAACCAGAGGAACACCATTCAGAATGGCTTATATATGTGAAATACCTTAAATTTTTTTTCAGATATGTATGGAATTGTTTCAGTTTCTATAAACATTCTTAAATGATAGTATCTTCATATTTCTTCAACTTCCCCTAGTTAAATGCCTCATATGTGAACTGGAGCTTTTCCAGTTCTTTCCCAGAGCTTTTCACAAGTGAGCCTTGAATCAGTCCTTGAATCAAAACAAATTATGGGATACTATGGGCAGAGTCTGGGGCAAGAACTGTTGATGTATTTGAGAGTCTGGGTGTGAAGAAATGTGAAGAAGAATGCAATATAAGAGCAAGTGGGAAGGACAGAAATGTTGTTCATCTGCAGGGGAAAATGTCCATCTGTTGCAAATCACAATAATAGGGCCCTCAGCCATAGCTTGAAGTCAGTGTCCTTGCAGTGGGAGTGCAGTCTGCTCAGTGACTGCTTCCAGGCAGTTTCCCACATTCTTTTTCACTTTATTAGTAAACACTCAGATCTGTGGAACATTGGATTAGTCTGTTGCACATCAAAGAAAACAGTTGTAGAACTAGGGAGCCTCATGGATGTTGGCTACATGGAATTTATATGGCTGCTCAAAATGTATTTCAACAACTTCTATTTTAAATTAGGACCTCTCTAGATAAAGCAAAAGCAAGTTGGTTATCCTCTCCAATAAATGTGTTTGACATTTAGACAACACAAGGAATAAGCATGTTCTTAAAATAAATTACAAATTCCCACAATTTTGTCATGGAAAAATATTTCAATTGTATCAGTTTTAATTCATCTTACAGGCTTTTCTTTTTCTTATTTATTCCAGTTATTTCAGGTTAGAAATTATGTGTACTTTGGTGAAAGTGCGTGAAATTCAATTCTAATCTTAATCTGAGAAGATATTTAATTTTGATAGTAATTTCATGGGATTTTTAAGAATGTTCATGAGCTCAATTCATTGCCTGTTTTTGAATTATCTGTCTTCTAATTAGTGTTAAGATGCAAAATTTAAAGTTGTGTTTAAACTGAATTTTTTCATAGATACCATTGAAATACCAAGAGTGTGTATCAAGTGAATGATAACTAACAAACTGTGCATCTGATTAAATTTCTTATATTGTACTGCTTGCTTATCTGTTGCTTTTTCATAATAGTGAATAAAATGTACTTCCTCCAATTAGAGAATGATTAGGATCAATCTATCCTGGTAGTAAAAGTAGGTTAGTGAAAAACGCTTAGTTATGTGGAAGGAAAATAATGTATCCTCCAAGTAAATTTGCTATAATTATTTAAAATAAAGCCATATTGAGTAGGAAAGCACTGTTAACCATCTTGTTTGTTTTCTTTTCAAGAACTGCCAGTATAATACTGCTGGGGAAAAATGTGAGCTCTGTAAAGATGGTTATTTTGGAGATGCCACTCAAGGTTCCTGTCGGATATGTCCTTGCCCTTATACAAACAGGTACTGTAAAATATTGTGAGAAGCCAAGCAGGGGGTAAAAGGTGGGGAGGGGGAGGAGGGGGGGAGGGAAGAACAAAATCCTGCTAATATGAGAAGATAAGGATATTTCCTTATATTCATGTATCACCCAACATAGTGGGGCATCAGACCCACTTGAGGTGTTGGACCAGCAGTAACTTGGTATTCCATCTCATGGCATTGCCTGTTTTAATAAGCTGAATATTCCAATTCTGATTCAGTTGCTGAAACACACAGACATGCTGCTGTGACCTGGAAGATCACCAGGCACTTGTAGTGTGCCTATTCACAATAACACGAGTAACTTCTTAGTAGTGAGTAAGGCAGGGTGGAAGTATTTTCCATTACTAAGCATACTTAGAATCTTTTTTTAATGGAATGCAAAGTGGAAGTTATCTTTAATCTCATGTTTAACGCCATCTAGGTAGGAGATATGTGGCAGTGATGAAAGAAGCCTTTTTGATGAATTCAGAAAATTAAGATACAGAAGATAAAAAAAGAAAACACACACCAGGTAGCCATAAGTAACAGATCTATGCTAGCAGACAATAGTCAGCTTTTTCGTTTATCAGAGAACTCTTCAGTACATCTGTTTTTGACAGCATTGGCCTCTTCTGCAGGTGCTTGCCTGAGGCTGAAAGAACATATTTTCACTCATCTTTTGGCTTAAGAGTGTTGAAATATCTGAAGAGGCCATGAAACCTACAGTAACTTTATAGATGCACACTAAAGTGATAAAGAACATTTATTATGTAAAAAATGCACTCCACCTGGCATTACTGGAGTTGCTTTATATGACTGTTCATAAGTTAAAAAATGAAAGTAGCAAACATGACCTATCCCCTCTTCACCTCCTCCCTTCTCCTTACCAAACACTGGCCAAGCAGTTGTTTTCCTCTCAAGAAAAATTTGAATCTAATCAAGTCTTCCAGAAAGAACAGATAAAAATTTTCATGTTATCAGAAATATTCCCCAAATTGGTGTGCAACCCCATTCTGCCTAAGTTTAAAAAAAAAAAAAAAAAAGAAGAAAAATGCTATTAGATACATAAAAGTAACCTCTAATGTTTCAATCCATTTAAAAAAAAGAAAAAAAAAAAAAAAAAAGCTATCTGAACAGGAAGAAACTTTATTCAGCACCCTTTATTCAGGGTATTGATTCTTGCCTGGTAAGATAAAATAGCTGCGTAAAGTTGTTTTATTTTACAGCATTATTAAAGTTTACTTTAGGTATTTCTTTGGGTAGTGAGCTATAATACCCAGCCCAGAGGGCCAGAAAATCATTGTTTTTTGGTCCAGGGATAGAATTTCAAGGAAACATTGGAAAGAATTCAAAGAAATAGTCAAATCAATTTATTTGGAGAAATGTCTTCAAACCTGAAGCAGAGACATTTAGACTGGATATGAAGAAAAAGGTTTTTTTATGTTGAGAGTTAGGGAAAGGGTTGCCCCGTAACTTGGTGGGTGCCCCATCCCTGGAGACATTAAAATCAGGTTGGATGGGGCTCCATTCTAGCTGTAGATGTCCCCGTTCATTGTTGGAGAGTTGGACTGGATGATCATTAAAGTCCTTTCCAACACAGGTGATTCTATGATTCTGTGATGTATTGATGATTAAGTTAGCTGATGCAATGAAAAGCATTTAATCACAAAATCATTTATTTTTAGCCTCTAGACTGTAAAATCTGTTTGATTATGTTTTCACAAAAATATTTGGGTTTCTTCTCACAGGTTTGCAACTGGCTGTGTGGCAAATGGTGAAGAAATTCAGTGTCTCTGCAAAGAAGGCTATACTGGAGTTCGTTGTGAACGGTAAGTGACTTGATTCTCAAGACCAAGGTCTTTGAGAAGCATCATAAAAGGAAGTCTGCATTATGTATCATTGTATGAGTGTACGTAATATGCAAACACTTAAGGAATATATATTTATATAAACAGCTGCTATAGTGCGGTTCTGTTGCATAATTGTAGGTATAAACTCTCAACAGTCTCTTAAGAAAACCATTCTCCAAAGACTGGTAAATACACAGTTTTTACCAAAAAGGGAAGTGTCAGCCTCTTGCTGAAGTGCCCTGAATGTTGCCTTGTCCTTCAGACTGTCTGATTATAACAGCTCCCACTTAATTTGTCCTTGTTACAATTGAAAACAATTTCCCATTTCTTCCAGCATACCTTATGGTGCTTCAGTGTTCTTAATTAGTTGCCAGTAGCAACTGTTTAACATTTAACACCATACCCTTCACCCTAAATCATTTTGATGCGCTTCCCAGCTGGAGTGTGCAAACACAATACTGAAGCCATCTCTTTTGCTGGAATGGTACAACAGTTTGACAAAGCAAAGGAGGTACTGCATAGTTATTTATAGCAGAAAGAGGAAACAATTCTAGTGAGTTTCAAATCTGAGAGGACTTTCAGCATTTCAGAGTTGTCTGATTTGGAAACTTGAGGCCAGTGAGTCCTGATGTATCTCCTGAAGACAATACCACCAGTAGCACATTATCTTGTACTTCAAGACTGTTACATTTGACATCTAAGCTGTAGGTTATAAATTTTCTCTTCCAGATCTAGCCATACCTCAGCTTTTGGTCTCTTGATTTACATGTTACTACTCCTATAGATCTTACAGCAGAGTTACTTTGAGGAATACTATCTAGCAAGACCAGACAATGTATTTAATCTATAATATATTTCAGGGGGCACTCACACAAACTGCTTTGCTGACAGATGGCAAAAGGAGGTATCACCCAAGAGATGGGTGGTAATGTTCAGTGCCACTGCTGTTTGAAAACTCAATGCATATTTGCAGTATGACCCTAGTTAGTATGTGATTTCTGGTGGGATCACAGATCAAAATGATGTTGTTGTCCCAGTTAGGTGTTGTAAAATTCTCTCATTATGTATGTATCTGTGTGCATTGTATTTTTACACATGAGATGAATTATTCTTACACAAGTATTGTGGGAGTTTTTATTTTTAGAAACATTTCTGCAGTACTAGGAAAGATATTTTTAACATAGTGCAGTGGATACTGCAAAGCAAAAATACCTTCGTTTTGTGTAAGTCGAGGCGTGAAATCAAAGTTCCTGACAGTTTCTTCAAGGGAAAGACTTGTTTATTTTTGTCAAGTGAAAGTATATTTGACAAAAGTGGGTTCAAATATTTAATGGGAAAAAAAAAATGTCCTTCTTTATCTAGCTGTGCTCCAGGATATTTTGGAAATCCACAAAAATATGGAGGCTACTGTCAGAAATGTAATTGTAACAATAATGGACAGCTGGCTAGCTGCGACCGCCTGACTGGAGGTATGTAAGGGTCTATGGATGTGGAAGGTACTGTTGTTTTCTTTCAGAGAAGCAAAGAGGGAAGGTACTTAAGTTGAATGGAAAAAGAGATCTCAACTTAGAATAAATGTAAATCATTTTTAACAAAATGGAAGGTTTCTTAAAACATAAGAGCAGAGCAACATAGGGATTTTTCTGAGTCATTGAGTTCACCCTTGTAAACCATTTTATCATATATTTCCCTTCATAAATAATATTGATTGTATTTTGCTCTTAAGTTCACAGTCATGTATTAGGATTCCTCTTCTGATGTTCTCAAGTCATATCTTGCCACTCTGTGTTATGAGCTTATGAAACAGATCTTACAAATGCTCAATATCTCTTTTTTTAATGTATCTGGGACAGATTAGTGATATATTCAGAGTCTGCATCAGACACTGCCATCTTAGGTATCCAAGCTAACTCTGTTAACAGTGAGTCAAACATCTTACAAGGGCTGTTTTATAAATCCTGCTTCACCTATATGCAATCTGAGACATCCTTGGTATTTCCAGTATCAGTCATATGTACACTCCACTACTACTAAGCTCTTAAAAGAATATAATGCCAGAATTATAATATTATACCTGCTTTATAGATTACAGTTCTGAAGTACAGGGCTCTATCCTGCATTCCTCAGACTGACTTTACCTCAATTCACCTCAGTCTCCTCAGATAAGATACTAGTTTATATTTAGAAACACACAAGCCACTGCACTTGAAAAGAGCCTTGATTCTCCCAAGTTTTTTTTTTTCCCCTGGTAAAGTTACACTTTTCTTTCCACAGATGCATCTTTTCTTTCTCACGTGTTTAGTGACGTGCCAAACTAATAACTCCTCATATTTGCATGTTATTAATTTCTCTGCACTACTGTTCATATTGCATTACAATGACTGCAAGGATCACCTTCATTTTCTCTGGTCACAGAAATTAGGAGAACAATGATGTGAACTGCTGTTGGCACCTGGTGCAATTTTTTCAATAGGTAGTTCTCATTTTGTATTTCATTGAAGTAATAAATCTTCATTATTTTTATACTTCATGTGGAACAGATCCAAGCAGTGTTTGATGTTTTATCATTCCATTCTTCTCGAAGCAAAAGTTTGCAAGGACAAACTAATCCGTAGGGCAGAATTCAACAAGCAAGTTTCTTTTCAGTTTGATCAGATGGAGACAGCCATCTCTTTCTCCACATTAGCAATAAAACCCTCTGTGATCATCAGCACAGCAAGTTCTAGCAGGCTTCTATGTGCGTGATGTTCGGCACTTGGCCAGATCTATTTTATCATTTCTTGGCTGATGTTGTTTGTTCATGAGCTGTAATAATAGTTTTATTTAATTGGTACTTCATGGCGACAGCTGAAATGTATCTGGTGTAAGCCTGAATTATACAGCAGCAGAACTGCATATATATTTGCATTTAGAATAATCTCCTTCCTTCTCTTAAAAATACGTTCTTTGTGACTTGTCTTCTTCTGGCAGCAGCACTCACTACTGATAGTGTTTAACTTTCTGATGACTTAATGTGAAAGTACCAAAGGAAACGGCACAGCGAGGCATTTTGTTCCAGGCTGTTTCATGCTGCTGTTAAATTTCACATTCCATTTTATCACTGTATCCGCTCACAGTTAAAAGCTGTTGTTGACTGTTGGCAACAGCAGCCTATGCCAAATGCATCCTTTTAATTCAGAGTAAAAGATGTGCACAGCCCTTCTCGTTTTCAACAGGAGTTGGCAGTACAGGGAGTTTTGCAGTAGCCAGTAGGACCAGATCTATAAAGGGAACTTGTACATCAAGACAGGGAGATTCCCATCCTATATAAAGGCACTTTTACAAGCCCTTTCCAATCCTGCCTCCTAGAAGTTAGAATCCTGGGTTATGATTGTGCATACACCTGGAAGGTATCAAGCTTCTTATAATGGGATTTGTAAAACAAGCAAACAAAACAACACACTGAACATATAATTGCTTGTGCTAGCCTGTTGGGAAGGGCAATGAGGGCAATGTCTGTTGCATACTACTTATATCTATGGCCCAAGCACCATGCCTAAGTATAATGTATAGTGCCTCCTTCCATGCATAGTCTGGATTTCATTCAAGGCTGATTAATCCCTTAAACAAGCAAGCTGGAACACATATGAAAGAAGGCTATAAGTGTTTCTCAGAATCTAAAGGGTAAGACATCCTTGTGGGAATTAAAATTTGTGGTTTGGATGTGGATGTTAAAGTAGTTAACTGTTTTGCACCATGTCTTGTGTAAAATGCTTTAACTAATAGGCAGTATAGTCTTGGCTCCTGTCACGGTATTTTTATTCTAGGCAAATCCTAGGAATACATTCAGTGCTCAGGGATAAAAAAGATGTTGATCTCATCAAAGCATAGGTGAGACCTGAATTTTTAAGCATGCTCAAGCCTTATAGACATTCTAGCTTTTGCATAATGGACACGGATTTATGAAAGGATAGCACAGTGGTTTTAGTATCTGCCAGATGAGAAAAATGAGGGTTAAAAATGCAGTCAGTAGTGGAAAGCTTTAGTAACTGGTGATTGTCTTTGGATTTCAGAATGTTTCAATAATGAACCAAAAGATGTGGATCCCAATGAAGACTGTGACTGTAAGTAACAACACAAAATTGCACAAAGATATCTGCTGTATTTTGCTATATACCAGTGACTCTTTTAAGAGTGACAAAGTTTAAAAAGAAATGGTGGTGTTCTGTAATGAATGTTTTAAAAGCAAAGATTCAACCAAACAACTGGCCAAAAATGATAAAAGAAGTCAGCTAGCCAGATGTAGATGGTGTCTTCTTTCTCTTCATTTCTGGATTTGATACTCTCCTTAATACTGTGGGCTTTGTTGTGGGCTTTGTTATTTAGAGAAGGTGACAAGCATCGAATTTCTATTGCATCTCAGTCGTTAATGTGTTCAGTGAAAAGTTCTCTGCACAAATAACTTTAATATGTATTGTTTTCCTCTGCTTATGTTCCCTTTAGCTTGTGATAGCTGTGTAATTACATTGCTGAAGGATTTGAGCACAATGGGTGATGAACTTCAGCTGATTAAGTCCCAGCTGCAAAATGTCCGTGCTGATGCCAACACACTAGAGCAGATGAGACAATTGGAAATACGCGTCAAAGACTTAAAGGTACTGTAGAACAAACTGAAAAGTTGATTCAGATGAAGCAGATAAGAGTTGAACGTAGGAATTCATGCCATCTTTTTATTGGCTTGAGGGAAACACACATTAACTTTGGATTTCAAATTCTGAACTCCAACAGCACTGGGTTTTTTCACCTATGGGAAGAGGGTTATTAGTTCAGCACTAAGTAAGGGACTTGGCATCACAGGGCCTGCTGGCCTTGACAGCTGTATCTTTGAGGTTTTCCTGTAGGTCTTTTCTTCTGGCACTTCATGGCTCTGCATGACCAAAAAAATAAATTCAAAACCCCAAATTCAAATTTCCAATGCTAAAAATCATCCTTAAGGAATTTTCTTCAGTTAGAACAGCAGTTGCTGTCCTCACAGAAAGAAAAGCCCAGTTTTGGGGCAGCAGTTGATCAGGTTTGATAATCACTCAGTATCTCCTGTGTCTTGGTGATTCACTGGATTTTGTTTTTTGATTTCTTTTCAGGTCTTACTGAACAATCACCGTTCTGTTTTACGTAACCAGGGCTCAAAGGCAGATGAATTGGAGAACGAATTCAGTAAGCTAAATCATGATGTAAATGCTCTCCAGGAAAAGGTAGGTGACTGACATATTAATTTAAACATACGCACCCCTTGACTATATATTATTAGTTAAATATCTCCACATATTTTTAAACTTTTTTTTTTTTTCTTTGCTAGGCTGAAATGAACTATAAAGCAGCTGAGATGCTCTTAAATAATTTTGGACAAACTCATCAAAAAGGAAAAGATTTAGTTTCAAGAATACAAATAGTTGTCAATAATATACAAGGTAAAAATAGTTTGTAGCTTTATAATAGGTTTTGTTTCATTAATTCATTGAAACAATATTCTTAATTAAGCATGGGAATAGTTGGGTTTTTTTTGTTTTGTTCTGTTTTGTTTTTGTTTTTTTTAGAAATGACAAGTTAGACCTAGCTGCAGAATTCACTCTTCTTATTAGGAATCTAATACATAATGCTACCTTAGGAGCTTTCCTTCCCTTTTGAGTGAATAACTACAGAGAAACTTTACCAGTGGAAAATCTAAGGCATTTAATTGACTATCCTAACTTCAGCTTAATTTCCATCTCTGTTGCTTTTATAGGCTTTCTTAAATAAGAAGCTTAACATAATTGCTGAATTTGGTCATTCAGGAAAAACTTCATGGCTGATGTCGTCTTGCTAACACGGATACTTTTTAGCTTAGTGCAGGTAGTGCAAAACAGATCTACTTCATTAAAGGATTCAGGAATAGGCATGTCTTTTTGGAAAAGAGACCAACCTGTCATTTGAATCTTCTGCATGGTGTGCTCTCCTGTGACATTGCTTTTTTTTTTTTTTTTTAAATTCAGTGCTCTTGGAACAAATAGCTGGTATGAACTCAGAAGGTAATAATTTGCCCTTGGGTGATGCTGCCAAAGAACTGGCTGAAGCTCAAAGAATGATGAGAGAGATGCGAAATCGCAACTTTGGCCAACTGCAAACAGATGCAGAGAAGGAGAGAACAGAAGCTCGGCTGTGTAAGGGCTTGTTCTTTAAGTTTCTTGCTCTCTAGAAAGATCAGTTTTAAATCTGAAGCATTGTTGGCTGTTTGCGATGAAGAATACGGAGAGGGACAATTTGCAGTGTATTGCTGGGACTTGTAGCAGTTAGCCAGAATGAAAGCGGTAGTTCTGGAGGAGATTGAAAGGCCTTCTTACTTTGTTTGTAATAAATTGAGTTGAGCTGGGGAAGAAACCCAGTAGAGCCCTCTTTAATAATAAAATGAATCTCAGTAAAAATGTAGCCAATTATACATAGTTAGCCAATACTTCTGTGCATTATAATATATATGATACAGCATATGAGGTTGTTACAGAGAAATTACACTTGTAGTTTAACAACAGATTTTAAGAAGCTCTTAGAGTAGTACATGGGTCAGATTATACAAGGATGGTTGGGCTAGTTTTAGTTTTCTGTTCTCCCATTAACTAGTTGTAGTTCCATTTTATGTTCTCCATATGTAGTTGGCTGGGACATTCATAAACCTCGTATTAATAACAGTGAGGTCAGCACAGTCACAGGCTTATCTCCTAACAAGCACTGTAGTTGAGAAATGTGAAAGATGTGATTGATATTAATTTCCCCTAACTCTGAACTCTGATACCTTCCAATCAATAACTATTCTGTATCCTAACATCTAGGCATTGAAATGGACACTTTGAAAGTGTGATTCATTTGATCTATTTTATGTTTCTGCTTTCTGTGAAACAAAGCATGACTGAATCTCAGTTGATTACAGAGGAAGCTTTGATGTCTAGCTCAAATGTAGATGTCTACACTGCAGGTGAAATTAGTGATGAAACAATTCAGTATTTGCAGAAGATTAACTTCATCCTTATTTAATTTAGAAATAGCCAAATAAACACTGGTCTGTGCTCTGTGTCTGCAGCAGCAAATTTGTGAGCAAATTTAATCCAGTGAGATGCTGAATAGTATCTCTGCTACAGTAACACTGGATCCAGTGCTGCAAAGAACGTTCTGTAACTTCTGCAACCCTTAGTTTTTTTTTTTCTAACCCTATATGTCAGACCTTTCTGACGGTGGTTTGTTCCAGTTCCCTTCTTCTCTGAACAAAGCTTTTCTTTCTGGTCCCAATAATTCAGTACTGGCACGTGTTAAGAATGAACTGCAGAAGTACCACCAAGAAAATCATGGACTTGTTAAAATTATGAGGGATTCATTGAATGAATATGAATCCAAACTTACTGATCTTCGTGAAGCTCTGAATGAAGCAACAGGACAAACCAAGCAAGCTGAGAACTTAAACAGAGAAAATGGAGTTCTATTGGAAGACATTAAGGTACTGCTGGGGTTTGAGAGAATAAAGTTAAATTTCAGGAGATAAAACTACTTTTAATTGCCACATTTGACTGTACAAAGCCAAGTAACACTAATTCTTTAGACTTATTTTCCCAAGATCTCTTTTCATCTTTTGATGTATGTATGTATCACCAGGTATAAATATAGTCTGCTCCCACTTGTGACCTTTTGATGTAATGAAACAGGGTGATAAGGATGCATTTCTGATGACAGGGCAAGAAGAGTCTCCGCTTGATCATTATTCTTTAGTTGCCACTGCTTTTGTTTCCTATTCTATATCAAATGGCTGGTTCTGATATACATCCCATAGTAAGTTTCTTGATGTAATTGGCTCCAAAAGCTGTAAAGGTGAGAAAAATGTGTCCAATACTGTTAAATTATTTGACATTAATAGTCCACAGAACTGCTTTTGAAGTCTGAGAAATGTGACAAGAAATGTGACAGTGTGCTTCCATTCCTGAACTCTGCTTGGTTTCTTTCAAGCTGATAGTAAAAGAGATGTGAGTGTGCTTCAGGATGCATTCTTTTCAACAAATTGTATTTTTCCTGAAGTGTCACTGTTTTATAACACTCATGTGTAGCCAGTTTGCTAACACTGCTTGAGCAAAATAGTTTATATGTTCAACTGTTCTTTTAAATGTTGAATTGCACCTTTATGTGCATGGACTATACAATATGTGTATTGTCTGAGTGTGCACAGTTGTCTGAAAAGATGGATGCATCTGTTCATGTCGTAAATCTGCTGCTACACTTCTCAGTTAGAGACTTTTTACAATGACAGAAACACAACTGAGGAGAGTTTAATACCCTTACCTGCAATACCTCTTGTCTAATTGTGTGTAATGCTGTGCCATTACCCTAGAGCTACTCTGTGAATTGTCACAATTACTGTTCTGGACCAAGGACTTTAGTTTGTTTTCCCAGTAAGGAGGTAAAATGGGGAGGGTTCACACCTCCTTTTTAGTGACATCCACAGATGAATGGATGACTTAAAGATCTTATTTCTGCCTTTCAGGGAACAGAAAAGATCTGATTTGTTGCTTGGAAGGTGTGCTTAAAGATTCCAGGTTTGCAAGCACAAACTTTAAAATGATCTTCCCTGACTGTTGTTCTAGGCTGACATGTACTACTTCTAGCTTGTCTGAGCAATAATAACTACTATAATAACTACTGTGGTCTCCTGCTCAGCTGCCTTGGCGAGCTATGTGCTATACCAGTGCAAACTCCCAAGTTCTGTCACTATTCTAATCCATAGGATTAGATCCTAGACTCTACAGATAAACGCAGCAGTAGCATCTTTGGAAAAAAACCCTGTTGTGCTCTAGGTAATCTGTGTGCCCTGATGTGCTCACAGATGTGATTTTCCTGCTTCTTAATTATAACCCAATCATCTGATATTCAACCATTTATTTTTCCTCAGAAACGAATTGATGAGACAAACGTACAACAGAACAGCATCTTGGATATTTTGAGTTCTGCCCAGACTTCCCTGACACAAGCTAACAGTATGCTTGGATTACTGCTGAAGAGCAAAGAGGTATTGTTAACCTTTTTAGGTTAAGATTTAAAAAATCCAATACTTTGCTGACACTTTAATGGGTAGCTGAGCTCAGTGGCTAGGACATGAGCCTTGTATTAAAAATAAATAAATAAAAGGCAGTGATCTCAGCACATTCTATAAGTAGCCTGCCTGCATAAATTTCAGGAAGAGCAGTTTGTTAAGGGTTGCTATGTGTCTGATGTAGACACTGAGCTGTGGATACCTGGAATTTGAGAGAATGTCTTTGAGAAATACCATAAGTGATTGTGCTATTCCTATATTTCTTTCTAGGCAGTTGCTTCCACCTGAACAATATGCTAGGCTAAAGAAACTTCTGACTTAGTACAGTAGTTTTTGTGCTTCTGTATCCATTATATTAAAAAGATAACATAATGACTAGCAGTTGTTTCCAACAAATTCCAGAGTAGGTTGGGAAGGGCTATTTTTCTCCTTAGTCTTCTCAGGGGTGAGACTTACATACCACTGATGGTGATCAATTTATTTATTTTCTTTATAAACCTGTAGGAATATGAAGGCCTGTCTGCTCAGCTTGATGGAGCAAGGAAGGATATGAATGGAAAGCTCACAAATGGCTCCTTATCAGCAAGCAAAGAACCTTTGGTGGTGAGGGCTGAGGAACATGCCAAATCTTTGCAAGACTTGGCAAAACAACTGGAAGAGTATGTTACTGTTCCTGTAAATGAGACACTTTTGCACATAGTGTTCACTGTTGCAAAGCTTTGTGTGTAACTTCACTTGCTTTAAAGACCATTTGCAAAGTTAGGAAAAAAAAGTCATTTTTTTTCTGCTTCAGCACAGATGTTTTTTTTTCATCCCAAACCTAAGTCATCTTGCACTTTTCCTGATCACAGGAAATATAGCTCCATATTACTGTACTAATTATTTATTAACAAGAGAGATTGTCCTCAGGTAGAGAGCAGATAAATGTTGTTTATGGTATATTTTTTTATGATGTTAATTCCTTTATTTGTAGTCAGGGATACCTTTATGATGTCGTTGAATTGGGGTAAATAATTGTAAGAAATGTTAGCAGTGTTTTCAGATATGCCTTTTTAGCTTTACTGAGGAAAATAATCCTATAGTTTTCTCATCCTTCAAGGAATCTTCTGGAAAGGCAATATGAGAAAAAAAATGAGAAATCTGATATGAATCTGTTATTTCTCCTTTACTTGTACTTTATGTTGGAAATATGAGTGAAGTTTTGGAGCCTTTCACAGTATATCAGGACAAATGGAAGAAAGTAAAATCCTAATATTTTTTTTTTCTGTGCAAGTTGTTTGCATTTTGTCATCACACCAATTAGAATTGTCTGTTGTTTCTGGCTCCAGAGCTCATGCACTATTTCTTTGGCAAAAACACAAGTGATCTTGAAGCTGCTCCATTGTGTGTGTCATCTACCACTTCCGTAGAGTACTGGAGCAGCCTGAGATCATCTGGAAGCCACTGTTCCCTAAACTCTTCTGAGCTGACCTGTGTTTGGGAAGCTGCAATGAAGGAGGCTTATTGGCCTTGTGCCCTGGGGAATATTCCCCATCCAAATCAGTTAAAGACTGTTTGGAGGTCTACAGTCATATTTTTCCAAGTACTTGAACTCTTCCAAGTTCTGAAGAATCATTTTGTATATTGAGATTTTCTATTTTGAAATCAAAGTTCTAAATGAAAAATATTTCCTGTATTGGCATTAATTAGAAAATACTTGGTTCAGGTCTCTTCTCATAGTCCACAGTCTTTGCAGAAGGCTACATTTTTTTCACCCTTTCCCGCACAGAATAAAGAACAATGCCAGGAAGGATGAGCTGGTAGGCTGTGCTGTGGAAGCTTCTACTGCCTATGACAATATTATTAATGCCATCAAAGCTGCAGAGGAAGCAGCCAACAAAGCTGGGAGTGCAGCTGACTCAGCTTTATCAGTAAGTACCTACAAGCAGATAAAATAATGGTACAATAAGTGTTGTTTGTTTTGTTTTGTTTTTGTTTTTCTACTCTCTGAGAAGCACCAAAATTGAAGTCCTCTTTGTCTTGGTATGTTGTATTGACTTGTGGCCATTATATGGGGAAGCTGCTATTCTTCATGTTCATCTATTTGTCTTGCTTCAGCACAGTTCAGACTTGCTACTGCCTTTCTGATGAGGCTGTCCATCTGAATGCTTCTTGTCCATTTCAGTGCAAAATAGAGTGATGAATAAGGCAAACCCAGGGATCATTGAGAACTCTTTCAGCTATTCTCTTTTACTTTGCACTAGTAATACCCATAAGCTCTTCAGCAGAGAATTAGAATCTAACAGCTAATTGGTGTTTAAGGTATTGTTCTTTGTATAAAATCACTGTCCTTCTATAGCTGTTTTTATAAAACTGGATTGGGCTTTCTCTTTTACTCTTTGAATGTCAGAATAATTATTAAAGCAGTCTTACAATCCTATGCTTCTATGACCAGACTGTGAAGAGAGAAGACCTATCAGGAAAAGCTGCAAAGTTGAAAGCTGAGAGCACTACACTCTTGAATCAAGCACAGGATACTGAAAGGACATTGAAAGGTACTGAGAAATAAAGTGAGAATAGAAATGTTATCGTAGACTCACAGAATCATTTAGGTTGGTGAAGACCTCTAAGATCACCAGGTCCAACCATCAACATGACACTGGTAATTCTACCATTAAATTACATCCCGAAATACCACACCTGCCTTTATCTTTTAAATACCTCCAGCATGATGGGTCAACATCAGAAACTTTCATTAAATCACAAATCTTTACAGTTCCACAAAGCTCTGTAGCATGTATTTTATCAGAAGAGGATAGCTCCATTACTGTGGGACACATCGTGATGGTTATTTCTAAGAATGAAAAGACAAGAAAGTGAATTTCTCACCTTTATTGTGCTATCTATATTCCTTTGCAGCACTCAGGCCCAGCAAATTCTTAGACCTGCACATGTTTTACAGTGCATTCAAGCTGCACAACCCAGCCAACAGAGAGGTGATATTTCTGTATAATGTTCATAAAGGACCTTCACTGTTTTGCAGCTATTGGTCCAACCCTCGAAGACATAAAGCAAAGACTTGGAGTTGCTGATGGAAAGAAGAACACACTACAGATTGATCTTGTTACTCTTCAAAATAATCTCAATGGGATAAACAGAGGTCAGTTACTCACTTGTCTTTTGCCTCTTTCACCAGTTACTGTAAGAATCTACACATGCATTTTTGTGCCTTTCAGATGACATTGATAACATCATCACCAGTGCAAAGAACATGGTAAAAAGCGCCAAGGACGTGACAACTAATGTACTGGATGAACTGCTCCCAATTCAGGAAGATGTGGAAAAAATGAAGGGTACCTATGGAAGCACACAGAGTGCTGGCTTCAATAAAGCATTGACAGAAGCAAACAATTCAGGTTGGTGTTGTTTTCTATTGTGGATTCTTGCTATCTGCTTAGTCACTGCTAATCATCTAAAAGTTAGCTATCTGACCTAAG
This sequence comes from Phasianus colchicus, assembly GCF_987193195.1. Lineage (NCBI taxonomy): Eukaryota > Metazoa > Chordata > Aves > Galliformes > Phasianidae > Phasianus > Phasianus colchicus. The sequence goes on from NC_143438.1 coordinate 49,301,131, forward strand.
CCAGCACTGTGATCTTCCTCTACTGCCAATCAGAAGGAGCAAGCACTGCAGAAGGTGAATTAGTCTGTGTTAAAAGGTAATATCATGGCTCATTTCAGAAGACTTGGAGGCCTGTAATCAGTGGTGTACCTAGAGTTTCATACTGGTTCCAACACTGAATGACCTGGATGGTGGGGTAAAATGTACCCTCAAAAATTTTACCAATGACACAAAACTGGGAGGAGTGGCTGTTATGCCAGAGGAATTGTGTTGCCATCCAGACACAGTTTCTGCAGGCTGGAGAAATGGGCTGACAGGATTTTCATGCTGTTCAAAAAAAGGAAAAGGAAAGTTCTGCACCTAGTGAGGAAGAACCCCAGGCACCAAGACATGCTGGGAGAAATCCAGCTAGAAATCAGCTCTGCAGAAAAGGACCAGGGGATCCAGCAAGTTGGATGTGAGCCAGCAGTGTGTCCTTGCAGCAAAGAAGGCTGTAACATATGCCTTACTAGGTCAGACCAACAGTTCACCTATGCTGTTATTCTTTCTCCAACAGTGGCACAATTGTTCATTATCCTCATCATTATCTCCATTATCCTAATGAAAATAGTTCTGTTATCACCCTATTGCTTTTCTATTATGTATTCATATCCCAAATTTATATATGTTTTGCTCCTCCATTCTACCCTTAGTGATGTGGATTTTTTCCCATTACAGTAAAAAAACTGACAAACCAACTTCCAGATCTGTTCAGCAAGATTGAAAGTATCAATCAACAGCTAATGCCAATAAGCAATATCTCTGAGAATGTAAACCGCATAAGAGAGCTGATTCAGCAGGCAAGAGATGCTGCAAATAAGGTCTGTCTTGAACATTGTAATCATGCTTGTGTTTCGGGCACTGCAGTGCTTTTGTTCCTCTTTAAAGATCATTTTGTTAAAACATTTGCAAAAGATCAGACATAAATTTAATTTAATAGCATAACCCAGCACTTAAATTTACTATGTTGATGAGAAGCATAATTCATATGTGGGAATGGCTGTATGCAGTAGCATCCAGTTTCATCCTTCTCATACAGTCCATTTTTCCAGATATAAGATTTTCAGATCTTACTTATTCAAGAACCATTTTTCTTCCAGTTACAACGGGTTAACTTTGGCAGTAGGGGGCAGAGTCAGTTCTGCAGCCTTAAAGGCAGGGATTTCTACTCGTTTGTGGCCAGTGGAACGCTGGCGTTTCCAGAAAACAGCCCTGTGCTTTTGTATCTCCATCTGCCTTGACATTTTAGGCATCAGCTATAGGCATCTTGCCCTTTCGCCATTTGAGCAACTGCAGTAGTTGTAGTATCAATGGGTGGCATGGTTTCAGATGGCAGCAGAAACTTTACTGAGGTAAACACAAATAACATACAGTGTATGAGAAGAATTTGTGACTATACTGTAAGTAGCAGTAATAGGGTATGTATTTATTATTATCAGAGGTGCATTACAATTTCCAACAGACAGTCAAGTCCAGAAAAGTAAAGCACTAAGATAAGTATGTAGACATGTAAATAATTAATGGACTTGCTCTTTGGAGCCACAAGGCACATCCTTTCCATTACATGTAGTGAAAGTAATGATTATTCAACAGAAGTGAGGTTAAGGCTGGTTAGTGACTGGAGTAAAAAAAAAAAAAAAAAAAAAAAAGTGCCGTGTTAAGTTTTGGAAATACAGAAATACAGAACATGGTATTATCCATTCTGTTTCCTAGTTATATTGTTTGGTATGATCAGAGTCTAAATCTTTAGTGACTGATAGTAAGTAGGTTACTTAGCGATTAAATAGTGAAATAAGTAGAAGCAGTAGTAATAGATATTTCTGAAGTATTGAATTTTATTTTTCTTAACAGGTTGCTATTCCTATGAGATTCAATGGCAGCTCTGGTGTAGAGGTTCGACCTCCAAGCAACCTTGAAGATTTGAAAGCCTATACTTCGCTTACTTTTTTTCTCCAAAGACCTCAGAAAAGATTAGATGCCCCCCAGAGGGCATCAAATAAGTTTGTATTGTACCTGGGCAATAAAGATGTAAGTATATTCTAAAATGTAATTTGACTTTTAGAACAGGCAACGTGCTTTGAGAAACAGATGGGAGAGAATTATTTTTACTGAAGTTCATAGCCACTGATAGCCTTATTTTTTTAATAATTGCCATTATATGGAGGAATAAATATTTTGTGAAGAATAGTTCATTCCTCCACTGGCAAGCCAACTTACTGAGTGATTGACTACTCATCTCTTTGATGTTTTGCTGTTTAGCTCCTTTGGAATTTATTTCTCAGTCATAAATATCATCATACAGTCTTGTCAGAACTATCAGTGTCTGCAGCAGTCAGCACAAACAACGTGGCCCTACTCCCACTTCTTTGGCTCTTATTGTAGTAGCACACATGACTGTGAGTTTCTCTTCTGGTTACGAAAAAAATTGTCAGTTCCCCTTCAGCTCTTAATTTCTTTTCTGAATATGCAGAATAATACAGAGTTGCTTGTGCATTCTGTGCATTCATGCTTGCTCATTTTAAAAATATCCTGCAATGAGGTTCTTAACAACATGTTTTCAATTCTTGTTTGCAGTAGTTTCTCTAGTGAGTCTTGTTCATATGCAGAAAACTGATAAAAGTAATTATGCTATATAGACTCTCACCTTTTTTATCCCCTAATAAAAAGAATGCTCTGTCCAGAGAAGGGCAACAAAGCTGTAAGGGGACTGGAGCACAAGTCTCATGAGGAGTGGCTGGGGGAATTGAAATTGTTCAGTCTGGAGAAGAGGAGGCTCAGAGGGAGACATTATTGCTCTCTACAACTGCCTGAAAGGAGGTTGTGGTGTGGTAGGAGTAGGCCTCTTCTCTCTCATAACTTGTGGTAGAACTGGAGGGAATGGCCTCAAGTTGCTCCAGATGAAGTTCAGGTTGGACATTAGGAAAAATTTCTTCTCTGAAAGAGTGATCAGGCTCTGGAACAGGCTGCCAAGGGTGGTGGTTGAGACACCATCTCTGGAGGCTTTCAAGAAATGTTAAATGTGGTACTAAGGAAAATGGTTTAGTGAGGAAATACTGGTGGTAAGGGGTGATTGGACTGGATGATCTTGGAGGTCTTCTCCATTCTATGATTTCATAAGTCAGCTTAGTAGGAACTGAGTGTTGACTGCATGCTGTTCCTAGCATCTATTTTATTTCATGAATGTTGCATCTAAATTTTTAGTAAATGCTATGTTTTCATGGCCTTAGCTGGAAGATGTTATAGAATTGAGAACTACCTTAATTTTAAAGCTTTTTATGTTACAAACATAAAAAGCCATGCATGTCTCTTTGGTTAATTTATAACCATACTCTCCAAATCAGTGCAATGCATCATTCATTAAATTACACAGCTGACTAGAATAGAATAAAATAGTTAAAACAGAAGGAGCCCAAAAGGATCATTGAGTCCAACTGCCTGAACAGTTCAGAGCCAACCAGAAGTTAAAGCATATTATTAAGGACATTATCCAAATACCACTTGGGCACAAACAGGCATGGGACATTAACAACCTTGTGAGAAAGCATGTTACAGTGTCTGTCCATTCTCACAGTAAATAATTTTTTTTCCTAGTGTCCAGTCTGAATGTTCCCTGGCACAGCTTTGTGCCATTTCCAGACGTCCTATCATTGCTTACCAGTGACAAAAGATTCATACAATCATAGATTGGTACCTTCTTGTCCATTTCCCCTCCTCGGGAATTTGTAGAGAGCAATGAACTAACCTGCTGGTCTCTCTTTCTCCAAACTATTTATTATTCCCAGAAAAAAACTGATGAACTTAATAAAGTTCTCATCATTGGGTGGGTGAATTGCTTTATGACTCATTCACAGTATGATGATGTCCCTGAGGAAGGGCTGTTACATTCTAACTTCATTAACATTAGTCATTTATTAATGATTATTTGCTTTGCTGTTCTTAGGCTTCTAAGGGGTATATTGGTATGGCAGTAAAAGACGGTCACCTCACTTGTGTCTATAACCTGGGAGATCGCGAAGCAGAAGTTGTTGTGGAACCGCTTGTGATGGAAAGCGACACTGAGGAAGCCATTATGGATCAAGTTAAGCTTGAAAGGTATAAGATCCATAGCACACAACAGTCTTTTCCAAAACTTGCTTGGAATATCTTTTATTAGTGTGATGTGATATTTTGCCTGTTTGTTTTGGTTTTAGAATTTACCAGTACGTGAAGCTGAATTACATCAAAGCAGCAACCTCAACTTCTCCAGTGTTTGAAAACCCTTTGACTGCAAACAGTGGAGATGGAAACACTCTCCTAAACCTTGATCCCAGCACAGTTGTCTTCTATGTTGGAGGATACCCACCGGATTTTAGGGTACAAAGAGTCATTCAGTCTTTTAAAGAGATTTCCATGTTAATCATTCTGTTACTCTTACAAGTAAAGGTTGGAATTAGCAGTCTTTCAAAGACTATAAAAGTTTGTTCGTTCCAGCAGGAATAGGGTGAGTGCAAAGAAATGCTACTTCCTGCAGAAGCTACCTGGCTTGTAGTTTGCTGGAACTCAAAGAAGGGAGTGACTTGGGAAGTGACTTCCCAAAGAAGGGAATATGATGGTTTTTATTCTTCCAAGGACACCATGAAACCTGTCAGCCTGCTGAGTATTCTCCCCAGTCCACTCATTTGATTCTGCTTTAAATTGTGCTGCAGTGCTCCTGGGGTGGTATCAGATGGTTTGGTTATTATGTCCAGAGATACAATAATTCCTTAATATTAAAACGACACATTCTGTGTCTTACTAATGTTTGCAATAAGTCCTAGCACTCACATGTCAATGTAAAATTTTGTCAGCTGATGTTGACAGCATGTTTTTTAATAACATTGTTTTTCAGCCTCCACGTAAGCTAGACTATCCTCATTATGAAGGCTGCATTGAATTGGACAACTTAAATGAGAATGTTATCAGCCTTTACAACTTCAAGAGGACATTTAATCTCAATACTACTGAAGTGCAACCCTGCAGAAGGTATGATACAGAGGTAGAGAGATTGATGGTTCTGTGACTATCAGAATTTTGTGTCTTTTAACATCCAGAAGCATAAGCACTTGTAGTTACATAATGATTCTTTTTTCTAAGTCTTGGTCATTAATATGTATCATAGAGGAAATCATCAGAGTTGGCTTGATTCACATCTATAGCAATCTATAGTCCATTGGCCAACAATTTAAATGATAAAGTAAATCACTAATTATTTTAAAGTCAGGTTTTTCCTCTCTAAAGATCATATGTAAAATTCATAAAAGCCAGTGGAAGGTTTTTTTTTTTTTCTTTGCTTGGATTAGATAAGCTGACCCTGTTAGTGGCTCTGTACTAAATGCTTTAAATTCAGTTTTTTAAAAATGTTAATGACAGTAAGTCCATGTGGTAGTAGATTTTACTCTCATATATTCACGCCTGTAACACTGAATTATTACAGGTATAAAGAAGAGTCTGACCAAAGCTATTTTGAAGGCACTGGTTATGCCAGTGTCACATCTAAAGAAACAAATGCAAATGTACCAATACGCTACGAGCAGACAATTCAGACTACTGCAGATGAAGGCATAGTGTTTTTTGCAGCAAATAAGGTAATGAAATGCTTCTGCATTGTTTAGAGGTCTAAGAAGTTTTTTTTAAAAGTTCATTCACATGAGAACACATTAGATTTACCTACATGTAGGTTGATCTGAAAGTAAAGCTTCCATGGAAACCACAACAGCTACAAAGAGCACAATAACACTATTTAGTAGAGAAAATTCTCAGCTATGAAACACTATTTTTTTAACATGCACTGATGCCAGCAATGAACAAGAATTTGCATGCTGTGCTCATAAAAATCTGGACCAGTGGAGGTGACCCACTGTTTTAAACTCCTATAACAGCTTTGTTGCTAGGAAAATATTGCCCATGCAGTCCATTTTTCATCTGCCTGAACAGGTTGAAATCAGAAGGTGCCAAATCTGGACTGTGTGGTGGGTGTGGTGGGACAGTCCAGCCAAGCTTGGCAATGTGCTCCACAGTCTTCAAACTGGTATGAGGCCTGGTGTTATTGTGTTGCAGGAGAAAGGTTGTCATCTTCTCTGGCGTGACTTTCGAGGTGTGAACCTTCATCTTAGTTAGCCTTGCAATGGAGCAGTCAGAGTTGATGTCTGGGTACTAGGAAATCCAGAAGGATCATCGCTTTCCTCTGATGTTGTGGGTCATTATCATAAAATAGGAGGCATTACTTTCAGAGCAGCCCTAATAACTTCAGTAAAGTTGCTTGAAACTGTTATCTTTGTTCAAATGGCAGATGAGTAGATTCTGCTAGGTGTTCAATTGCGGCTGAATACTGACTTTGTCAAAACTAACTGAAAATCGTTCTACATAGCTCCTCTGATAGGCAGTGCACAGGATTTGGGCTTGGGTGACACAGGGAGGGTGCAACTTGAATCAAACCATTTTCAAAATACTGAAATCCTCCAGAAGTGCAAATGCTTTTTTTTCTCAAATCTGGACTAAGGGAGAACATAGGAAGTGACATGGTGACACCACACCTGTGAAAATTATACCTGTGAAAATTGCTAAAGAACGGTAGTGATTCTGCTTATGTAATAGTATTATAGGAATGATAACTATCACCGTGATATTGTTTAGTAATATCTCAATTCTGTTGAGGTAAAAAGAAAATCAGTAAACATCCTGAAATGAGAAAAAGTCCTCTAGAGATTTGACAACTACATCTTGAGCTGATACTAGATCCGTTTGTAAGATTTAAGTATTTAAAATTAGTCTTCTAAGTTTCACTGTGCTTGGTTTTATGCTTTTAATCAGAATAAGACTGAATCAGCTAAACAACTTCATTACAATAGTTCATGTGACACTGACATAAATATGAAATATTGAACAGTTTGTGCTTTTTCTTGCTGCAGGATCAGTACATCAGTGTGCTTATTAAAAATGGCCATCCAGTTTTTAGATACAAAATTGACTCTGAGCTTCCAAAAGAAATAGAAAACAATGTGACATTAAATGATGGGACGTATAAACAAGTAAGTCATTTTAAACAGCTGAATGATTGTTGTTTGCAGAAATATAAATTCTCTTGAAGCTAAACCTTCTGTTGTAAAGATTTGTTGTGAAGTTTTTGTGTTGAGGATTAGTTCGGATGCAAGCCTTTATTATGTTTACCTGTGAGTAAATTTAGTTTTAATAGAGCAGTCTCCAAAGGATCAAGCCTTTTGTGACAGAACATTGCTTTATGCGAAGAGATCTGTGATCATTGCACACACCAAAGTTATTTTAATACTTAGGTTTGTGCTTTTTACCATATAAAGGTTTATTTCTTCAGAGGTTACTTAACAGTAACAGAGGTTATTTTTTCGAAGTCTTTGTGTTGTTGCTGACTTATTTAGCTTCAGTCCGGCTGTTTTGTAGAGCTACTAACATGAAATCCTAAAGACATTGTTAAAATCTCTGATTGCTGCTTTGATTTGTTCTCCCTCTTCCCCTTTTTACATTTTCAACTAAGTAGTGTAGGCTGCAGTGACTGCTGGAAGAAGTCTTTATGCTGCTCTGGGCTAAGTTCCTTCCAGTCAGCTGACTGTCCAGCCTTTGCAGGAGGCAGCAGCTCCTGAATCTTCAACTGCAAATGGAAGGCGATGTTTGAACATTAGGAAGGTTGTCCTAAAAATACACCTCATCCAAGTATAATAAACTTCACCTATTGTTTGAATAGTCGAGCATTTTGTGTAGGCATTTGTTTTGATTAAGTCTCTAAATTTTGCCAAGTACCTCTGAACTAGTGCTGCTATTCTGGTTCAGAGCAATAGTAAACAAGAGGAGAAAAAGAAAAATTCTGTGTCCTACTCTTTAAATGTAATCTGCTCTATCTTGCTCTTTGAATGTAATATGCTTAATAATTTTGTTCCTATTAAGTGAAGTAATTCTCATTGTTCACATATTTCAGATTAGAATATTGATTGCCCGAAATAAGAATATTGTTTATGTCAGCTCTGATATTTCAGCCAACATTAAAGTCTTTGATTTCACTAAATATTATCTTGGTGGAATTCCATCTTCTCTACGGAAACGGTGAGTAGCTATAAAAAGACTGTAGTACTTTGTATGGTAAGTTCATCTAAACTCTTTCCTTAGGCAAGTTCTTTCATGCTCTGTATTGTGTCTCACAATCATAATCAGTGATTTTTGGCTAACGGTGAGTTTGAGTGTACCCTGGGGAGCAAGTTTGATCAGTATGAAGTACGTTTGTGCAATAAAGATTGCTCGTTTTATTTTTCTATTTCTTATATTGCCAGCATTTACAGGTTGTTATACTGGTATATCTGTTTTGAAGTAGCAGGCTACTGAATTCTTCTTCCTTCCATTCCCTGAAACCAGCTTTGATATAACCGTACCTCCGTTCCGAGGCTGCATGAAGAATGTGAAAAACCCTAAGACTGCATCTGTTGTTTTTGATGAGACTGTTGGTGTTAGCAAGAAATGTTCAGATGACTGGAAGGTAAGTAAAAGCATTCTTTTAAAACGTTTGGTAAAGTTCATAGACTCTGGTTTGTCTGTAAAACCTGGGCATTGTGTTGCTCATATCAAAAACTACCCTTGGTTATCATGTGATGGTAAAGAAAGAAACTAGCTGTAGTGTGAAGATTCAAAGAGAAAGGAGTCTGCACTCCTGCTATGATAGTTTGCTCCAGTACATAGTTCATCCTCTTAATACTGTATACTACTAAGAATTCACATTTACATTTGTTGGCCTCCAATTGCTGTTACTGATTGGGCCAGAATATGTAGTCACTTAATACTACTCAGGGTCTTTCTTCTTGTTGAGGTGCTTATGCTTCATAATTAAGTCACTTCTCAATCTTTCTCCTTGACAGAGCTAAGCTTCCACTGCAGTCTCTCATAGAAAAGCAATTGCTCCACTCATGTGTGTTGTGAAATCTCCTGTACACCCATGAGTTTTTGCCACATTCCTTTTAAAATGGGACAGTGTGGCTTTTTCAGTGTTGTCCTACCCAATGCTGCATGGAGAAATGAAAATTAACGTCTCTGCTTCTGCCTATTGCTATTTACATGGTGCATGACCACGTTTGTTCTTTCTCCTATGGCAAGATGTCCTGACATTTTCATTCCCTCTGTGGAATGTAAGCCTTTCACAGACCTATTACTATACAGGTTATTTCTCTGTGCAGAAGATCTAGCCTTATTTCTCTTTCTGTGTTTGTGTAATCTCCTATATATTAAAAAACATTTTGTTCAAAATGGGCCAGGTATGATCTGTCCTATGACTTGCATAGCCTCAGATACATAGATCATCTACATAGCTCAATGTGTACAAACCATTCCTCCAGCTGCTCACTTTTGCATTCTCAAATGTGAAAACTTTAAAAAAAAAAAAAAAAAAAAAACTTTTATGTCAATGCAAACAGTAGAGATGAACAATGTGTTGTGCTCATCTGCCCTCGTCTCCCTGTAGAGCTTTGCATATCAGAGTTAATGATACTGGAATGCATTCAGTCTGTCTGTTCTATACTGGAATTTTGTACTTGCAGTTTGCCTTGTGTCTAGTTCAGGTTGGAGCTGCTTGCAGTTATGTTGAGTAGTGCTTTTGTTGTCCCCTATTGCCAATTCTTCAAATTGGAAGGAAAAACACTGAAATTGTTCTCTCTTTCAGCTTGTCAGGTCTGCAGCTTTTTCCAAGAAGGGCACACTGAGCCTGAGTGCTGCAAGTTTCCCATTTCCCAGAGATTTCCAAGTTGGCTTTGGCTTTCGAACAATGGCATCGACTGGAACACTCTTAAGTTACAATCTATGGGTATGAAACATGTTCAGCTTAGAATATGTGTTCATTTTTATTTCTGGATCAGTCATGTTTGTTTGTGACCATGTCGGTCTGTCATCACTACTAAGTTTTACATAGATTCCCATATTTTAAGGCAAGAAATAGCTGGTATAAACATCTCTAGATGCTGTCATCTTGCATGTCATAGGCCGGAGAAATTCATCCTGTCAATTTCTTCATTCATACAACACCTAATTTCACGAGTAACTGATCCTTAACCTTGAGCATTCTGTATCACAGCACCCCTATCCCAGTAAGGTAACTGTTGCCTAATACAGTTGGCTGAAAATATTCTGAGTAAAACTGGCCTTCTCCCCATGCAAAAATCATACTGTGATCAAATATGCAGACGAAAAGACTGATTTGGGCCGTGACCTGTCAAAAAGCAGGAAGGTTCAAGAAGAACACTATTCTTGCTGGCTGGAAGAGTAGATATGCAAGTACACACTTGATATTTAAGAAAAGAAAAACTGAGTCCTCTGGTTATTGTTAAAACAATTCAAACAAGTATTTTAAATAACTGCTTGATTATTTAAGAGAGATTTTAAAATATGAACTATATTAATCATAAAGAACTGGCAGTAAAATCTAGTACTAGATGACTGTGAAATGCAGTTTTAGTCTAAGAAAATTTCTCTTCCACAAGAGACCACAAAGAACTTTATTAATGATGATATAATTGAGAACTAAAAGCATCTGCATTTAAGGATTATTTTGTGCAATTCTTTTTTAGCCTAATATTCTTACCATCTATCTGAGCCCTGGCTTTGTAAATGCAAAGATAGGAGAGAATGAGATGAAAGTGAAGAAGGAGTATGAAGATGGGTCAATGCATTATGTGACAGTAACAAGAAAAGCTGACATGTAAGTCCAGTCCTTTATCTGAGTGTTTTATATTGTAGTTGGAGAAAGATTAAAACGTTGTCTGACTTGTAATTTGGGTATACAGGAGCAGAGCATGCTAAAATAATGAAGCAAAAGGAGATTTTTGGACATTGGGTGTGCATTTAAGTACCTGTGATGTTTCAGCTGACATAAATATGAATGTCTTGTTTATTGAGTTTTGTCTACTTGTTAAACTGGAGCTTCGAAGCTCTTCCACTTCCCCATAGCCTTTATATATATCACTATGTTAGAGGTGCATCTAATGTAGGTCCAGGCTAAAGGTCCAGAGAAGAAGCTAATATTGTCTGTTTTTTTCAGTCGTGATCTATTTCATCGATATCAGAAAAATCAATTTACAGGAGAGCTCCTAAGCCTCACTGATTTCTGTGCCACACATAAAATGAAATAAGTGCTCATTACAGAGGAACGTTTTGAATAATTGTAACTTTGGATAATTATAACTTTCAACATTATCTGTACTTGCTGCTGCTAATGTGTTAAGTGTGCCGTTTTGATACAAGGAACAAAATCTTATCCTGTGGCTGTCAGTGAGAGTTTTCAAGAATTTCATTTGGAACAGGATTTCATTGTAGGACTGAAGGACTAAAGACAGCCCTCGCTCAATATCTATTACCAAAAGGCACAGTAATTTCACATCAGTTAAATTCAGTATAAGTTTTTATGGAAAGAATCCCAAAAGTAAACAAATGAAGCTCTAGTGTATTTACAGTGTAATGAGAAAACACGTCAGTCAAATGTTTCTTTTTTAAGTATATATTTCATTCAAATTCATGAATGTATTTCTTTATATTTCTTTATATTTCATGCTCGTTTTTTCTTTGCTGTTTTTTTCAGAGTAAAACTGCTGGTTGATGATGATCTTGATTCAAAATCATTTGACTTTCTGAGGTCACAGACGTTCATTCAGCCTATAAGATTTGGTGGAGATGATTTTGAAGGTTGCATCTCAAATGTTTTTATAGAAAGGTATTTGGCCTGATAGACTTTCAGTTCCATACTTTTTTGTCTTGTTTTCTTTTTAAAATCACATTAAAGATGCTTTTTTCTAAATTGCTTTTCTTCTACATGTATGAAACTTTCATGAATATTTAACTCTCTGCCCCACAGTATTTTCTAATCCAGACAGTATTAACTTGTAATTAAATCTGTTGTTCAGATGTAATGGAATTTTTGTCTGAAACAAGTTCAGGTTCTGCTCCCAGCTCTACCACTCTTCTCACAGAAAATGACGGGCAAGGAGTTTCACTGCATTTTCTCAATTGTAAAGTGTTTTGTAATTTAATCATTAAAGATGCTCCGTGTGACCTATGAAATGATGGTATTATTTAATAATATTCTTTATCCACAAAGGAAATTGGTGTTGACAGTCTTCCTGATTTAATATCAGAACTGCTTATTAAGTTGTGATGGGCCTTATGCTTTGACAGCTCTCATTACAATGTCTAATTTGCACAGGGGGGTAAATTACTGTGTTTCCCTTTTTTTCCTTGATCTGCCTGGCTATGCGCATACTAACGAGAAAAATTGCATTGTCTGATCCAGAAATCAAGACTGCTTTTATTAATGCTCATTTCTGTTTAAGTAGATATCTTTTAGTACATAAGACTGTGTTTAGAAGAGATGAGAAGGAAGCATCATAATTTGGATTATTTTTTTGTTTTGTTTTTAAGCCTAAAAGGAAATGGGCAGAAGTAGAACAAATGTGAATACTTTTTGCAGTGTTGAATGTAAATTTTTCATCAAAAGATCAAAATTGGTATTTTAACACTGGGAAATCCATTATGTACAAAACACAGTTTTACAGTATGTAGTTGATTACATAAGAGAAAAGGTATACTGTGTCACAGAGCTTATCGCTTTCATCACTCTAGGACAGGTCAGCTCCCTGAGGTTCAAAATCTCATGAATTTTACTGCAAAAACTGATGTATCCCTTGGAGCTTGCCACCAGTATGAGAACCTTGAACCAATGCTGCTGAAAGAATTCAAAAATCCACTCAGGTTTAAGATGCTCAAGGTATGTCTGTTTTTATGTCATCTTCACTCTATGTTGATGCTGAGGCTTTGTCTGCACAGCCATGATTTATAGAGCCTGATATTACTGTTTGTCTTCCATCTCACTTCTGAATCAGATTCTCTTTGTGTTGAAGTTCCACACAAAATCTATACTTGCTCAAGAATGAGAATAGCTTCTCTGTCATTTAGAGAAGGGCACTGACTGCCTCAGGTGGAAATTCTTGTGTAGATCAAATTTATTATTTTATGCTCACCCATAGTAAATGTTTTGATTCTGTCTCCCAGGATGAAAAATACTTTGATCATTTGACATATTCTAATGTGCAGCATGACCAGAAAAACTACACTATACTAACTCAGTTAAATGTCAACAGTGAGGTGTATCTCCTTGGAAACACCCCCAACAGTTTTATATCCTACACGTTTTCTTCATCTGCACCTATGGACAGGTAATACAAATATTATCTCTTCACCTCCCAGTACTTGAATCTTCAAAGCTGCTTGAATCTGTAAGTGCTGAAAGCCAGGATTCTTAGTCCTGTAAACATCTTTCGGCACAACAGAATAGTGATTCTAAAGGTTCAGGAAACTGTCTTTTTCCATACTTCCCCAAACTATGTAGATTGGCTTGGATATGGTGGGCAGCTATGTTGCATATTGATCTCAAGTTCTAAGCCTGAATAAGCCAACTTTAATTCACATTCAGAAGGTGGGCAATGCTGTGATTCCACCCAAAATATCTTCTGCATTTCACAAATGGAGTTTCACTGGTGCTTTTCTTGTGAGAATACAGCACCTGACAAAATAGACATATGTTTGAGTATGCTTACTTTCCACTACAGGTTACATTTTTCTGTGGATATACGTACTCGATCATCAAGAGGATTAATAATTTTTATGGAGGGAAAATCTGAGAACTCTTACACGGCTCTCCACATTTCAAAAGGACGTTTTGTCTTTTCATTTGGTTCTGGAAGAAGACGAATCAAAATCAAAACTAGTGTTAAATACAATGATGGACAATGGCATACTGTAAGTAGTATGACACAGAAACTATGTTAAACCATGACTAGTGTGTAGTAGGCACAGTCTGAATTTCTAAGTTATTAGGCAGAGGCAGGGAAGAAAAAACTGAAAGCATCCCTTGTGGTGATCTGAAGTTAGTTCATTTGCCTCAAAGCTCATGTGATTGACAGGTCTCTGTTAGGAGAGAATTTGCAGAGACTGACGGTCACAGCATTATTTTCAGTTTAAATATTTCAACATCTCCCAAACGGATCACTAAGATGCAGAATACAGTGAGGTGCCTAGCTCAGGCAGAATTCTGATTTCAGTCATGCACAGAGTGAGTGTGGAGTGACTCCATTTGCAAGTCCAGCAAGATGACCAGAATCCGAATCTCTGACAGTTTGAATGGTTGACTTGGAAGATGCTCCTGGTTTTTATATCATCCTGATATTCAATTGAAATATCTTATTTATCCTCTTCTATTTCTACTTTTGCTAGTTTCAGACTATCCTGAAAATATTCCATTTATACTGTATATGATTCACTTTTTAAAAGCACAGTTTTTCAGTTGCTGTTTGGTACACTAGCTTTAATGGTTTTCACTGGCATTGGGGTTTCTCATTCTATTATTTTTGCACCCTTAAAAGGTGGTATGTGGCAGAGATGGGGAGAATGTCCTCCTGGTTGTTGATGGTCTGAGGGCTCAGCATGGAAGATTAGGAAGATTAGCAAGAGATTCCACCACTGACATTAAGCCACCAGTCTACCTGGGAGGGCCACCATTGCTGAAAAGACAGGTAAAGAGCTGATGCAGGCACCTCTACACACTCCCCAAGCTGTACTGATTACATGCACAAGTGTTAATATGAAGGATTTCCATGTTGAAAAGCTTTAGTAGACATTTCCAGGCACTGACTGAACACCTGAATATTAATGTGAAATGTGTATTGTTCCTTTTACTTTAAAAATTAGACAATTAAGACAAACTAAAATAAACAGCCTCTTAGGAAACGGTGTACTTGAGATCTCACAACTCCCATTGTGTTGAAACATCATTAGGAAATATCTGTGCTGCAAGCAGGAGTTACATCAACTCAAATTCAGTTCTTACTGTAATATTTAAAGCACTTTTAATTGCCAGATCTCTTTTCACTGCATCAGAGAGCGGGTTTAGGTACCCTTAATGACAAGTGGCTGTCTACAGTCCAACAATACAAAAGATCTAATGGATAGTCTTACTAAAAAGATGGCCATCGTGCTTTGGTATTCACGTTTTGAAACATGGTTTCAGAATATACCAATGAAGAGTTTCAAGGGTTGCCTGAGGAATTTTAAGATGAATGGAAAAGTCATGAACGCACCTCAGCAAAAAAAGGATGTGCTTCCCTGCCTGGATGCTCCCATGGAGATGGGGATTCATTTCTTTAAGGAAGGAGGATACTTTGCTGTTGGTAAGTTATGTAGAGATTATGATATATACCTTAAATGTGTATGTATGAGTGTAGAAGGATGTTTTCTGTATGTATTTTTATGATGATTTCCAGTTATTCCTCTAACCACTCTTTAACTCTCCACAGGTAATTTGCAAATGGGCTTAGATTTTCGGATTGTATTTGCCATTCGTCCAAGGAGTTCAACAGGTGTACTCCTCCATTCTGGAACCAAGCCAGGAAATTACTTGACTATTTACATGAAAGAAGGAAAGGTAAGAACAGGCTGCAATCCCATTACAGCTGTATTACCCTCATTCAGGAGGGAGGAGTTCTGACCTTGAACTCTGGGCTTATGTATTACGTTTGTCTCCAGGTTTAACACTGTACAACTTCCTTAGAGTTCACTATCACTGCATAGAAAATTAAGCATTTAGCCTGTCTCTATGCCTACACTACCAGATTCCGTTGTGTGCACACTAGCTTGCATGTGTTTTCTTCACATGTCAGCAGTAGGGCACAGTCTTCATTTTCTCAGGCTTTTCTTGATATTGTATAATCTAGAGGGATAATACCCTATGCAAAAACTACCCATGTCTCCTAGATTTGCTTGCAAGTTACTTCTCTAGTTGACAGGTGTGTCATTAGTGTTGATTTTTTGTTTTATTTTTGGCTTTTTTTTTGTAATGTGATAGCCTCAGAATCTGAATTTTGGACCGCAAAACTGTTGGTTGTGCTTGGTTCTGTAGAAGCCTCAAATAAAAAGATGTCTCTGCTCAACAGAACACAAAAGCACATAGAAGCAGGGGCACCAACAGCTGGGAGGCACTTGAGGATGAGATCAGACACTTTTTTCAGCAGTAACTCAGATTCATGCTGGCTGTTAGCATGGACAGGATGCAATAGGAAGTAATAACAGGTCAATGGAACACCATCAGAGGAACCTGGTAGAAAATGGATTTCAGCATATCAGCTACTTGGCCATTACCAAAAGAGAAGATGATGTTAATGATAAATAGCCTGCTTACAGGGAATAAGGAGAAAGATGTGAGAAAACACAAGCAGATTCTTGTTGGAGATGTCATAATAAATAATCAGGCTGCAAGCTCCCTGAGTGAATTATAAGTAGACCAAATTATGTGAAGGGCCAGAGAAATATACTGCAGTGATTCTCTCTGGAGATGTGAAGTGTGTAGGTGACTGCTTTGGAAATGGAAAAGTAGGTGTAGAAGAAAAGACTTTGATGCAGAAAGATTATTTCAAAACCATTAAAAGCATTAAATAAGATGTATTTTTGCTTTTAAAACTTGTAAAATATTCGTTCTTGAGATTCTGCTCGGAAAGTTTCTGGATTAGGTATACAATGACTGACTCTTAAACTAGGTGAAGCCTAGCCCTCCACAAGTTCAATAAATTACTTAAATTACTGTATTTTTCTGTTCCTTTCTTTGTGGTAACTTAACCCAAAACTGTTTTACAGGTCATTGCTGCTGGAAATGGTAGAGCTGGAGAATTCCAGACATCAGTCACACCTCAGCAATCTCTGACTAATGGACAGTGGCATACAATCGCAGGTATGTTGTATCACACCAGTTATTCTGAAATTTGGAAAGAAGGGTGGGCACAGAGCATTGCAGCCACAGATTTTAGTTGATCATTTCTTCTCTGCTTATTCTTAAAGCGCTCTTAAGAACAATGTAAGTGTTTTGTGTCAATTCAAGACTTTATATAAGAGGGCTTTTTTTGGTTGTGTTTAGCCCCAGAGTACCTACAAATGTCAATCTGACTTTGAATTGAAATGAAATCTATTTTTCCTACAAGTTAAATTTTAAGACTTTTCATGCTGGTTTAAAATAGTGTCCTAGCTGGTTGGTTCTTCAATAGAGTTGAGAAAGAGCTCTCATTTACTTGTTCCTTTGCAGTCTCTCAGAAGATGAACACTGTGCAGCTAGAAGTAGGCACAGAGAGTAACTACACCATTGGACATCCACCTTTCTCTCCTGAATATGTGCATCAGCCTCTCTACTTCGGCAAAATTCCAGGTAAATTATTGCTGGTTTGTTTTTTAATGTATCTACTGGTTTTTCTTCCTTTCTGAAACGAAAGTTCTGTTCATGCATTCAGTCCATTCATGCATTCATATTGTTCTTCCTCTTTTGAGAGCTTCATTTTAGTTCATCTTTAAAATCCTTCTTGTTTTATTGACTTTATCCTTCTACCTCGTTGTAGCAAACTTGGACTCACAATGGCTTCCAGTCAAAGATCCGTTTTTTGGCTGTCTTTGGAATATTAGCATCAATGGCAAACCTGTCTCCACCAAGAGAATTTCAGAGGTTCATGGAGCTGTGAGTTTGCGTGGGTGCCCGGCCACGTAACTTTGCTCGTACACGCATCAGGTTGGGTCTGCTGAAGTACTGTGTGAATTCGTATCTTGTGGGTTCCCCTTTTGCTGCTTGCTGTGTCACAGAGTAGTTGGTAAGAAAATGAATCCTTTGGATGTGGATTGCGCCAAAGCAAATTTGAAGTATTGGCTTTGATAAAGTCCCTATTAAATGTCATTGATTCCTGGGGTAATTCATTGTGTCTGTGAAAACATGCAGAAAAAGGAATTGTATATACCCTGCTGGGTCAAATTCTGCTCTCATCCACAACAGCATATAGTTGTGTGGAATTCCAGTGTCTTAATTTCAGGAATTTGCCTTAATGCTAATCTTGAGAGCAAATATGATCCGCTGATGTAAAAAAATTTATAAAAATATTGGATTGATGAACAGAATTTTTATACAGAAATGTACATTAATGTTAAAAAATAATAATATAAATGGAGTTTGAAGCACTTTAAGGAGTGAAACTCTGAGAGTTTGTTGAAATACTAGAACTTCTGGAACCAAATAAAAGCAGTATGTTCTTAAAGCCACCCATTTTCTTGCCTCGTTATTTTAATCCAGTATTTCTTGTCCTTTTTTCAGACACCTAAATCCAGCTTGCTTTATACAAGTAATTCTGTAGCTTTAAGGATCTCGTTTGCCTGGACAAGCAGGAGTCTGTCATCATTGCTTCTTAGAATTGTGTCATCTAAAAACCTCAGAGAATTTTTTCTTGTAAGCTTCTTAGCCAAAAGTTTCCTCGATCGATTTTCTTTCTGATTAAATGAAGGCAAGTTAGATTATGAGCAGTATTTGCACATGCTGCAGTTCTCAAGTGTGAATTGCAGGATGAAAACAGCCAGACTGTGTTCTTTGACATTCACATCTTTGCACCTGATCATGATCCGTAGTGGAGTGGAGGAACCCAGTTTCTATTTTTCTAAATACAGATTTGGCCCAAATAAACTTGACAGGGCTTCTCCTTTCTCTGTCCTTGTACTTGTAGCTACAGATCTTTGGAGTGGGATGGCTGTCAGAAAGCTGTTCACGCAAAGTCCTGCAGTCCTTCTCTTCTACAGCAACTCCATGGTGCAGAGGGTTCTTAGCTGCAGAGCTACTCTGCAGGAATGGGATGGGGTGAAAGCGAGTGGGGTTGAGATCTTTAAGCAAGCAGAGGAGTGGCACATGAGGGGAGACCCCTTCTGTCTGGAGACGCTGCAGAACCCCTTCTCCTCTGTGGCAGCCTGCCATGTGGAAAAGGAATACCCAACTGCCTGGAGGAGTTGGATTTGGAAATCATCTCATCAGAGAGCAACAACCGATTTTTCTCTATACTTGATTCTATACTTGATGCCTTTGAAGTAACCGCCTCCCTTTGAAGTACATTGAAAAATATTTAGATGACCAAAAGTGAGGAAATTTTCATTTTATTTGCTGGCCTTGCCTGGAACTGATAATTCACAAAAAAAAAAAAAAAAAGCCTTTTCTCTTCTCCACACAGAAGAAGTGAATACAGCAAAGATGTTTGCATCACAACTTGGAGCCAGGCCTGGATTTCAATTCCCTTCCATTTGATTTTATTTTGTCAGAACTAGTTTTAATGCTGATAGAATAAATTAAAAATGTAAGAAGACCTCAGTAAATCTATGGTGTAGTAACTAGCAAGTATCAGCTCAATACAATCCTAATACATAACAACAAAGTTGGAAAGCCCCCAGTTTTCAGGGTGGTTTGTTTTCTCTCCTCCATGATTGCTTCAGTTGTATTGTTTCCGAAGAGTTGGGCTGTCATAAGTTGTTGGCACAATCACTAAAGGCCAGCCAGAGATCTGAGCTTTGTACCTGAACATGGCCAGCTGTGTATCAGGCTGATGAACTCTTAGTAGAAAAAAAATGACTCAGAAGAGTCAGCGGATAATTTTTACACGAGGGAAGTTGTCCCATTTAGGTCAGTCTCATGAAGAATTCTCAAGAAATCCACATGCACACTGAGCTGTATTTCATGCATTTCCTGATCCGTGCTCAGAATATCCTGAGTTCACTTACACGTGAAATATCTTTTGAAAAATAAGAGATTGAATTAAGTAGTATTTCAAGTAATTAATGGTGCATGAAATTTCAGTTGAGAAGACATCTTTTGTTCCAGTTTCACCAGGAAAGATCTCTGTTAGAATAAACAGTTTCCCCAATGCACTGCAGACCAGAAGTGACCAAATGTTGTACTAAAATGGAACGTTAAGTGAATAAAAAAGCAAAGTGAGCCTTGGATAGACCTTCTGTCATGTAATTTTTATTCTTATAAATAGTATTTCCAAGGCTTTCATCATTTGAGTGTTGGCATTTGCTATTTACTTCCATGTATTATTTACCTCTTTTGACTATACCACTTCAGATGGTCCCCTGAATCTATCAATAACTCTATTATAATAAAAGTAAATAAATCCCACAAGGGTCTTTTCCTCTCCTTTCTTATTCTTTAATCATCTTTACTATTTGCAATTTGAGCCTCTAAGTAATGCTAATATTTTAAATTGCTAAAGCTCTCAGTCTTGGCCATCCTTTCTAAGCCTGCATTATTACTCATCACCTGTATTCAAGGGTGCAGCGGTATTACAGACTGAATTTTGTTTCTGTTGTTCACCTTAAAAATAATAACAAAAAAACTTATATTCCAGTGTCTGTTTGTTCCTCTTTCAATTCAAGCTTTTGAGGAAGGTTTTGAGAAGCTTTATGGGGAAATATGAAACACAGTGCTCAATGCACTGCAAGTACATAGCTGAATAATTGGGCACATTAGCACTGTGTTTAGGTTGACATGATGACTATTTGAATGGGACATCTATTACATAAAGTGGGCAGATTGCTTCTCTAGACTAAATGGCATTGGTTTTGCTATTGCCTCTCTTATCTGTGTAAGTATCAAGAGCAAAGGGTTCTTCTCCATTAATTTAGATTAGATTCAATGGGAGCACGTTACCTGAGGTGGATGACACCAAGTCAGTGAGTTCCCATCTATTACAACTATAAAACGCAGCCAAAAGATAATGGGAGCTGAAAGAAGTTAGCAGAGCTAACAGTGGGAGTTGCAGGCAAACAAAATGAAGTAGGTCACAGGGCATTCTCAAAAGAAACATATGGTTACTGTAGGAAAAAAAAAGTGTGTAAATACAAGGGAAATATAATTCACTCACTACTTATTAATGATATTATTACTTCTGACTCTAACAAACAAAAGTATCCCAGTGAAACATCTTTGGAGACTGCTTGAATACTATGCTGCTGCTGTGGAGCTTTCTTGCAGATGCAGAGCCCCCATGCTTTTACTTCAGTAGGAAGCAGTGTGAGTTACTCACTCTGCTTTTGCAACCGCTTGTTAGGAAGGGCTCCTTCTTGGAGCTTTGCCTCTTCTGGAGTCCCTGGTGAATTACTTATTGGTTGGTTTGTTGTTTTTTCCACCCCCTCTATTTCCTTTTTTCTCCTCATAAAACAGCGGTGTAGCCTGAAAAATGTGGTCTCACTAAGAAATCTGTAAATGCACTGTGACTTTGTAAATGAGCTCAGGCCATGCTTTTTTGCCTCTTACCATTTTCTTTGTGGTTTCCTCATTTAAACAACTTCAGCATCTTTCTCCAGTGATGTAAAGATGATGTCCAGTCTTCTGTATATTTATCTTTGTTTCGTGTTCCAAAAATACACCAAATGGATGTCCCTGGCAAAAGGAAATGCTTTATGTTACAGGGGGTAGTGCCATAATAGTACGGTATAGCTGCACTTGGGACATTAAGATTTCAAGATGTAAGCATAAACCTCCTCTGCGCAGCTGGCCCAGACATCCCAAAACAGCAAGAAGCTGCCAGAATTGCACTGAAGCATCCTCTGAGTATAAAGAGCTGAAAGCAGAATAACCAATGAATTTTGATTTCTCTGTCACTTTTTGGGACCCTCTG
The DNA here is from genome assembly GCF_987193195.1 of Phasianus colchicus. Classification (NCBI taxonomy): domain Eukaryota; kingdom Metazoa; phylum Chordata; class Aves; order Galliformes; family Phasianidae; genus Phasianus; species Phasianus colchicus. The sequence continues at coordinate 49,322,676 of NC_143438.1, forward strand.
TAGCAATGAAATCAAGTTCTGACCTGTTTTCATACCATGCTCTCTCTCCTGTTTTGCAACTGGTAGCATGCAAAATATTTTTTTTAACACCCATCTACTGCTACTTTGCAGTCAGCCAACTACTGTATTTTCTTACAGGTGGTTCTGAATGCGAAGCATTCTGTGAGGTGTAGCTTCTTTGTTAGGTTATCACCTTCTTGTTGATAAAAATTGAGCATTATTACATGGGATGAAAAGACAGTTGGCATCCATGAGCTTTTGTCTCTGTTCAGTTATATTTAACTTGGAACAGCAATGGGTTTCTCAATTGTGCATGAGCCTATGCCAAAGATTCCTGTCACAGAACTGTGTGCTGCTAAGAATGAATAATTGCATGCATGAGGATCTTAGTTCTTCATAAATTAATAGGGAAGGCAGCTGTCACTATTAGAATTTAAGCCTGGAAAAAACTTTTCAGATCTAATTGTTCAGTCCTGAATTGATAACAAAGAGCAGTTTTAAAGTATACTAAAATAAATGGCTCTGTGTCCAGCTCTTGCAGACACAGTTGCAATTAACACTGTGTTAATAGCATAACTATTATGTTATTCTGAACATGGTTGTGGGCAGCTGGCTGTGGGTGACTTGGCTTGAGCAGTCAATAGACCAGATGACCTCAAGGGGTCCATTCCAAACTCAGCCCTTCTGTGGTTCTGAGCCAAGTTCTATCAGTATAAGATACTTCTTTGTATAGAGGATTTACCTTGTGAAGTAATGACACTTGCCACAAATCTTATTCCTAGCCCCTTCTGATTACTTCCCAATGGGAATTGCTTTCTGGATACTATATACCTGGAGGGTTAGCTGTATTCTCTATCACCAATTCCTGTAGCTAAGGCAAAGCTTCCCAGGAATAGAACTTAGCTCAGAGCAAGGTGACAAGTATGCAAGAAAGTTCTATCTTTCTCTTTGCTATATTCAGTTAAATCAAAGGTAATGGCATACCCCTGGAGACAGAGAAACTGAAGTAGAGAAGAAGCTAAAGGCGCTCTGGGCAATTCTCCAAAAAAACGTGTAGGCATGATCCAAAGTTCAGTGCCTTAATGGAAAGATGTAACCACTGCACAGGACTTTGGCTCATACACCTTATTAAAACATGCATAAGGCTCTATGTACAGTTTATAAAACTGCACTCAAATTTATTGCCAAGCTTTATAGAGAATTTTTATTGCAGATTAAATTGATTATGCAATAACTGGCAAGACAGAGGCTGCAGAAAACCTGACATAACCCTTTTCTCCATAAATACGCATGAATGTAAACTTTTCACCAATACAAATGGTGTTCACAGCAGCATTAGGGATGGAAGTAGGGAGGCCAAAGAAATAAACTGTGAATGACAGGTTTTGGGATGAGGGTGGGACTGCAGGGGTGTCCCAAAGTGACAGCCATGAGCCCATTCCTCTGACCCTACCTGTCCTCAGGCTCTTCTCTGATCCTTCACACCTGAAGAAGCTGCACTGGTCCCACTGTGCCTTTGTCAGGCTTAAAAAAAAAGTCTTTCTGGGAATTTTGTTACCTCTGTGCACAAAAGAAAGATGTGATTGTTAAATCTCTGTATACTGCATTTATCGTGAAAGATAAAATGAATCAACATGATACATACACTCAGAACAAATTTAATTCAAAACAGACACTACAAAAACACTAATGATCATAGCTGTTATTTAATTAAATGGGAGTGAATAAGTTAAACCTTTCAAAGAAAGGTTGAATGCCTTGAAGCAGAACAAAGGCCAGGTGCAGGATCAGTATAAATCAGCATTGCTTTATTGTTACCTGATAAGGGCTGTCAGAAGAAGGCAGTAGTCCTGTTTGTCTGGACTCCTGTTTCTGAGTGTTGGGAATGCAACGTGTAGATCTTACAAAAAGCGTTTTCCTACAAAGAGTTAAAAGAATGTTCAATTTTATTTCTGTGATAAAATACTGACTTCTTAGCAGTAGGAAAAAAAAAAAGCAGTAAGAACAGATGCAAGCCTAGACAGTGGAAAAAGACTTGTGATGAAGAAGAAAGAAAGGCAAAGAAGGAAAGATGAGCCTTAAGACTGCTAGGAGAGGAGGTACCCCTACCAAGGGAAATGCCTTGAGGAGAAAAGCAAGCCAGGAACACAGAGAAGTGCTGCTCTGCTGGACAGTCGCAGGCTGTGTGGAGGCAGCCAGGAGCCCAGCCTCTGCTCCCTTCCAAGTTACTGCTGGGTGCTCAACTCCATTCAGCCCACCTCAGCCCCCTGCTGCTGGCTTGGGCTGGGAGCTGCTGGCAGTGGCTGTTCTCAGGCTTCATCTCTCTCTACGGATGTACAAATCTGCACTTGGAAGTCAGAAAAATGTCAGGACAGGCCTAGCATACAGTAGGAAGGAATACAGCATGAAGCTGCCCCTCCTAGCCCCTCTTAGTTGGCTCTCCGAACCTTTTCCTTTTGTTTGTCATACTTTGTATTATGCCAGGGAACATCTGGGCTCTAGTGACTGCAAATGAAATATGCATACATGTAGCAGATAATTAAACACGTGTCCATCCACAGCTGCAAACAGCAATTAGTCATAGTTTCTCACACCCCTTCGTGCCTTTCCTGCCATCTCCCTCGGAGCGCCCCTTGAGCACTGTGCAAGGCAGAGTATTGTCCTCCTTTCCGTTTGTGTAGACAGCTACACGGTTGAGTTTAAACCCTGCAATACAGCTTTGACTAGCATGAACGTCCTCTGATATACGAATTTCTAGCAGAAACTGCTCTCTGTGTAAGATGTGATACAAGCAGCCCAAATGCAAATGCCTCTGCCTGCCTCCCAGCTGAGCTGGTTTTGTTCCCAGTTGTACCTTTCAACTGCTCACTTCCCACCATTATATCTTCTGTGCTTGAGAATCTCAGCAGATGCCCTTGGCAAAAGCGGGGTTCTCTCCTCCTCCTTTCAGCTACGAAGAAACTTACATTGACCCTGGCACTTCCACTCCAGACCTATGAAAGTCATTTTAAAATTATCCCATTGTATAAGCACTATGTCTGTCTTACCAGAGAACCCTCTGGCAATGGAGTTGTGGGCAGCACATGGTAGCCTAGACCAAGTGCCCTCATTTCTCATGTAATAGAGTCACATTCTCTAGACAGGCAGAACAGAAAGTGCTCAGGGCTACAACCAAGAGATAGCATTTAGGGTCATTTACAAAGCACAACTAAATTCTAGTTTGGTGAAAACCAAAAACTGCGTCATCTATTCCTGAATTATAGCCTCTGGCTTTACATCTTTTAATTTATCTGTATACTAAAATAGAACATACTAACAGGATAGGCTCTAACAAAGGCAATCACGAGTTGGAGAGAAAAGGACTGGGATGTAATCGAGGGGACCACTGTGCCCTGTGCAATGGTTAGACTCAATGGAACTGTATCACAGTCTGGATTACGGTGATTATTCCATGTGGCGTCAGGCAGTAGTTTGAAAGTATAACTGCAGCTTCAGAAACATATTAGGACCTCGCTGGAAAAAACATTTTTCTTCTCATATAGATTAAATGAAGCTGCCTATGTTTCAGTGGGGAACTCTAATGCGGGGCTTTTGTGAATGTCCTGTAACAGCAATACATAAAACCAGCCTGGCTGGCACCAACAAGCACTGTTACATGCACCTGCAATTCAGGCATAGCTATGCTTATGAGAGCACATTCCACCACCAAATCCAGACAAAAATGTTAAGAGTTTTACTATTAGCATCAGTTAACTCATTTTTTTATCTGGGATCCACAGAAAGTTCCAAGATATGTGAACCTTCTTGATTTTAAACAAATGGAAAGGCTAGACAAGGGCTTGTGTGGATATGACACTGCTCAGCTGGGACTTGTGATACAACATCTGCTTGAATTCAGTAAGACCCATAATGTTTTCAGAGTAGTACGGTTACTCATCTCACAATTCTATTTACATAAAAATTGGGTATCTACTCTAAGTTGTCCTTCTATCATCTGTGGAGGGGAGTTAGTTAGTCCACTCCAAAACGTGCACCCATCACCATCTTGAACATACGAGGACATGGCAGCAACAAATCCAGCTTCAAGCTCCCAAGGATCCATCTGGAGCAGCAAGAAGCTCACTGAATAAATTCCCTGAAGATGGATGCAGCACTTGACTACAGGCCTAATAATTGCATTGCTGTACTGCCTAGCTGTACTGCCAAGCCTCTGTACAGTTTTGTCAGCAGGCCACAGTGAAGAAAAGAACAAGCCAGAAAGAATTATCTTCTACTTCCAATTATAGGGAAGATATGTCATTGTAAATGCGTTTGTTGCTGATCCTTTCTAGTATTGAGGTACCCAGATAAAGTGCAGCCAGCTCCTGGCATCTCTGTATTATGATGCTGCAGTTCATCATGATAATTTGGTGCTTGGATCCATGGCAGTAGGTCTGCCAGCATTTCTCTACCTTCTTATTTTTCAGTGTCTTGGTGCTAGCACTGAAAGAAATCTCTATTGACTGTACTGGTTTTGTGATGAGCCAGACAAAGAGATGAGTTCATGCGTATCTTCTCAAATTCCACCTTACACCAAGGAAAGTAGTACATATGAACTGCTTTGTGTGCTTTATATGATTTGAAGCTTGAGAACCCAAGGAGAAAATGTAGGCTGAACCCTACGTGAAAGGCATGTAAAATAGATGTGAGATAGAATATATATTTCCATGTGCTTACAACCCTCTAAAAATAGGTAAGTGAAAGAGTTAATAAATGAAAGGAATGGAAGGATAAAAAGGGGAATGTTTTCTGGAAGCATTTGAGAAAAATGCTAATGGAATGAAAAAAGGGAGAGTGTACTGAAAAAAAATAAAAGATGATTGTGCTATGTCTTGAAGGGGAAAACAGGAAAAAATGGCCTGTAAAAGCATAGCTTTTGTCACTGTATTACTCTGCTTATTGCTGTGCATAACTCATAATAGCTAAAATTACGCAACACAGCTTAAGGTACTTACATGGTTGGTAGCTCTCAGCTTCACAAAACACTGTTGGTAGAAGAATAAATAGTGAGTCAGTACAGAACAAGTCACTTGATATGTGGCTTTAAAAGGCACTGTGCTGTTTAAGGGCAGGAATGCTTTCAAAATCCAAATACACTTAAAAAAATAATAATCAAAGGAGGGTATTACGTTTGTCATTCTGCTGATTCTGCTGTTATTTTCATTAGAACTTGGTAGCATGTTAAGATTTGCAAGTCCCTGTTGTGATTACCATTAGATGAACACAGAGTCTTGACGTTGCCATTTCCTTTAATCTGCAATGCAGCGTTTCTCTTGCTGAGCACATGCTCTATCTGCCACTTCTGATACCCACATTCTGATAGGCGTCGTTCAGAGGAATGTTTAACTCACAGAAATGTTTGTTAACTCACATACTTCCCTCGACTGACAAATGCCCAAATAGGAACATGTTACAAACCAGATGGGACAGAGAGTGTGTTCCAAACAAACAGCCTGTGTTTCCAGAAGTGGAAGAATGGGAAAACCTAATGGTAAACAAGGGAGAAATCACTTTATTTTAGAGAACAGAACCTTAGTCAATGGTACGCTCCTGCTGATTTCATTAAGTATCAAGAGATAACACTTGGTTCTGCTTAATTTCCTTTTGGAACTCACAATCTAGCCAGTCAAACATCAGCTTCTAGATTCTTAAATTCTATTTCACATTAAATGCCAGGTGCCAAAAATAATATCTTCAAACAACAAATACATACTTCAATGTCTGCTTTATAGTTTTACACATCAAAATGGAAAGAACGTTGTATGAATTCAATCAAATATTTATGATAGAAAAACTACTAGAATAAAAATGATGTGAGCACACATCTACCCAAGCTGTCTTCTCCAGAGAATGCTGCAGCCTGAGTGTATATAAATAGACATACTGTTTGAATACATACTTAATAGAAGATGATCTCTTTGCTGTAAGTTTATACAAATAGATGACTTTTTTGCATCCTCTAATTAATGGTACAACTAGTCATGTGTTCTTGAGAGAAGCAAAAGTGTTCAGACCAAAGCCCAGGTTTTGCAGATGAGAAGTTACTATCCAGAAATAAAAATTCTGATATCTGGGGTAGCATCTGTCTCTCAATATGCTCTTCTGGCTTTTTTTCTGTCTTATGATACATGCTGTAGATCATACTGCCTCTTTTAAAAGCCAGTTGCCATCTCTATGTGTGCAAGCCTCAGAGAAGAGTTTTGTAAAGAACAGAGCACTGTGTTCCAGGAGACAGGATTAAACTCCGAAAACATAAGGAACTGAAATAATCAGGGACAAAGATATCAGTAGCTAACAGAGCACATATGCAGGGGAAGAAGCTCACCATCTTTGTAGGCATATACACTGCTGGCAGAGCTGCTGAAATGAATGTAATCTGCGTGGTCTGTTCCAGTTATAGAAAGTCAAGATGCTTTTGTCTGAGGTGGTTGTAAACTGCTGAATCTTATGGCACCAGTACTGAAGCACAGACAGGTACAAAGTTATTGTACATTACAATAGATATGAGAACCGATTCACAGAGAACTTAAGAACGACTTGATGAAAGAGCAAGGTTTTCTTGTTGAAAGTGACACAAGGTAACTTTCAGGTGGCCATGGTTTGTGTGATCTTGAAGAGGAACCTACAAAACCTACAGCAAAAAGAAACTGAAAATGCAACTGAAGAAGGACATCTGCACAGGAATCCACACTTTGCAATTTTCTGTAATGCCAGGAGATTCAAAGTTCTACCTCAGCTCCTTCACATGCCTTCTTCTTCCTCACAAGCTGAGCTCCAGGTGCCTTTCACAGCCAAGTGGCAGCTGGTCTCTCCTTCATGTTTTCGTTTTACCTCAAGAACTGGTCATGGCAGTTGTGACTACCTGGCTACCTTTCAATAAAAAGACCTGGATGATGTATCTATGCATAAATAACAACCTGCCCACATAAATCTGTGTTTTGTGTCATAATAAAGCTGTTGTCAATGGGGTCTACTGATTTTTCCTCACTAGGATTTTTAACCAAATATTCCCTGCTCTCAGAAAGGTGAATTAAAGGGACTGCAGATTTCAAAACTGAAAAACAACCCTGAAGTCTAACATGACCACAATAACACCTCTGTAACCCAACAGAGGCCATTCTACTTTTGCAGTGAAGGACAGAGGAATAAGCAAGTGGAAAATGTTAAGATGCTAAATATAAAGTGCATGTAATGCCAAAAGTTCCAAACAAAAGTAGAAACGTAAGAATGTTGTCGACAAGTAACATTTACACATTTCAAATTGCATTATGCATCAAGCAGCTTGACACCTTTGAAAAAAATATTTACTGTGAAACTAGTAAAAGGAAAATATGCCTTAGCAAGACATTATTTCATTCTAAATACTTAAAAATACACTCAACAAGGATTTCTGATTTCTAAACTAAGAGGAATACCAGCACAAAGGGCACTTACCAAGGCTGCTACATTTGCTACAGGCTATCTGTGGCCTTGATGACTACTCATTTTTTAACGTAAATTTGAAAGCACAAAGGCCCATCCTTAGTCACTGGGCAAATGACTTGTTTGTGAGCACTACACATATAGTGTAGTGTATATACACACATACAAGGGAATATATTGAGATAACTCCTTTTCAAATATGTCAGAACTTTGAAATGGCTTCACGCACAAACAAGAAATGCAGGAAGACTGGAGAGAACCTCCAAAGCAGATCAGCAAAAAGGATTAGATGTTTAAGATTTATGTCCTGCTTGCAAAAGATCAGGGTGAATGAGTTTGTTATTTGTTCTAAAACAAGAAATGCTCATAGGAACCCAACCAACTTTCCACAGTATCAAACCAAGGGTTTGATAATACAAACAAATAACGTTTTATCCCAGTATGGGCAGCCTACCTCACCCTCTCATACACCAAGTCACTGAGCTCACTAGTTTTCATTTGCTCTTATCCCTCTTCTGTAGCAAAGATACGATCAATTGTTTTCAATACTCACTGGAGGAAGAACAAGAGGGAAATCTAATTTGCAGACTCTCAATAGCAAAAGTACTTTAAGGACATTTAGAGAAAGATTTGTCTGTTATGACCTACATGAACTCATTCTGACTCCCAAGAAAGGACTGGACAAGAATTAGCTGATTTCTGATTATCACTTTATTCTTTGTATTTCACTCTCTCTGGAGTGCCAGAATGAGCAGATATTTTTGCAATCAAATATAGCTCTGAAGCCTGTAAGACGTTGTTTCTCCAAAAGTAAGACATCCTAAATTGGCTCTTAGAATTCGAGTCGGATGATGATTATTTTGTGTAGAAGCTTTCCCAATTAATTCTCATACAACAGGCCAGCATGTGGCTGCTGCCTCAGCAGAGCAGCTGTAAGTATTTAATACTTCTGCATTCCTTTGTTTTCTTTGGAACTGTGTGCATATGCTTGGTGATTAGAAAAATTCTGCAGGATAAAATAAGCAACACACCGAAACGACCTGCCACTTAGCATATTTTATATAGCAAGAAGTACACACCTTCATATGCTTGAGTAAAAATAACTCTGTGACCGCACATGATTTCATCTCATTATGTGACTGATTATATATTGGGTCTAGAGCAACTATATGTGTGGATAAAAAGAAACGTTATCAAATATAATCAAAATATTAACTATCATCACCAACTAAACAGCAAAAACTGAACAGCAGCACCAGCTAATAATGGTTAGAAATTGTTCTTACTTGCTCCATCTCACGTTTCACTTTCCTTTTAGACTTTACAGGAACTTTATGTCCTCTGACCCAGCCATCCCCATGACTTCTCTGTGCAAAACTGCCACAGACTGCATATTCTGACGAAACAAAAAAGAGAAGCCACAAACGAATGTTCAAGAGAGCAGGACAGAGGGATCGGTTGCTTTCCAATGGTAGCTCTCAATAAAGGAAGGGTTGCCTATGAAAAATAAGTAAGAAAAACTGAAAGTTTATGAGAGGAAGAAGCAGTAGATACTGGATTAAAATCCTCTGCCACAGGCAGAAATTCTTCTAACAGCTACTATTATAACACTCTTTAATCAGAGGAAAGAGTCAAGAGACCCAATTTCAGTACCCCTGGAATAATGTGGATGAAGAGGCTCGTGAAGTGTGTTTCATTTTACCAGGAGATGTATGCATGGTCCCTATTTATTGACAGAAGAGATAGTCATTTCAATGCATGTCCTTAGGCAGGGTTTATCCCTTAAAATGACAATAGATGTTAATAGGAAAATATGAAGAGAAAGCTCTGAAGATTAGCTTAGCTTTGTAGTATTGCTCAGTTGCTGTTCTGTGTGGAAAATGCGTGATGATAACAGATGTAGAGCTCACTACTCATTAATATTGAAGCGATAAGACACAATAGGGAGAAACCTTCATTATTGAGACCCACCGCTACCGTCTGAGGCACAAAGCACAAGAACAAGTGGCTTTAGCTGCTTGAAAATTACATTTCCTTAGAAATGTACTTAAGAAAACTTTGATATTGTTTTCCTTACAAAATACAATATATTCAAAAAGAGAGGATGCTCACTTTTGCGTATTCACCAGCTTGAGTCACTGACACAGAGAGCAGTCCTTCCAACAGCGTGCAGAATAGAGAGCTACATCCTTGATTCCTACACCCCTGCATAATTAGCAGTGGGGATGCACCTGATATTTAACTGGAATGGCACACCTTCCAAAGGAATTCAAAATTACAGCAGCTGTCTCTGCAGGTTTGTATTAGAAACTGAAAAAATGTGGGAGAAGTCTTCAGATTTTCACGAGTATTTTCTATACTTTATATGCATGTACAGTCAGGCTTTCTGCAATGCAGGAGAAATGCTAATGCAATCCTGAAAGATTTTACTTCCCTTTACTTAAATGAACAGTGACTCTAGCTTAATTGCTCGTGATCAAATATTCCAAATTCAGTGCTGAAATTTTATCTCCATCTTAAGAAGTGTAAATCGAATCAGGCTTACTGAGGTATTCCAGGATAGATGTAGAATTTTGGAACAAAATGGGCAAAAAGAGACCCAGCAAATCAGATTTAGGGCACTCTGAGCAAGCAGCAAGGGGTTGGATTGCCTCAACCAGACACAGTGAAGAAGGGCCTTGAGACAAGTGGGACTTAATTTATAGAGTGAACAAATGAAACTCAAAAAAATATTAGCATATTTCTTGTTTCTAACTCCTTCTCTCTGATGCTGTAGATAAATCTTTATGCTTTCTTTAATAATTGATTCCCTCTTACTACCATTTTTGCCATTCTCTGTGACTCATGGAATTTATAGTAGTGTTAAATTCCAGTTAGACTTATGGAGGAAAAATACTGCTGAAAAAGTTATTAACTCAAGGATTCTATAAAGATGACGACTGTCAGAAGCACAAAGACAGGTCAGAAGCTTGGAAGAGCAATTTAGTATCCAAAGGTACAGACTATATTGAAATATGACAACATTGTCCTGCAAAGGCACTATAAAAATACTACATTTTCATCTCCTATAGAGTGCAAAAACTGTAGCTACTTTGCCTTTTATCTCTTTAACAAGTGCTAAGAAAAACAGAGTAAAGATCTTGGAGAATTTAGACCAATTAATTTACTTACAGTACAGTTCTTGCTCCCCATCGTTAACTTACTGTATTGTCTTTCAGTGATTACAAACCAGTTTGCTCAATCTCTTTATATAAGAGAGATAACAGTAACATAGATTATCCAATGATGAACTGCATTGAGCTGTGGGGTAAGCGGAAAGCTGGTCACTGGTTGAACCTCTCCTGAAATTACTGGCTGAAATTCTTGTGTGCGCCTATCACACCGATGATGCCATGCTGTCGGAGATTAAAATATATGTATATAACAACAAAGATGTCTATAGTGTTGATATTGGGAAGTACATACCTACTTAGATCAGCCAGTAGAAGTAACGTGTGTCACACTGTTTATTTCTGTGCTCCCCAGACCATTCTTGGTAGGCTGAATCAGCAGTACCACATCCTGCATCTGAATAAAACTAACGGTAACCCATCACAAGACCTCATCTGCTGTTACTTGGCAGACTTACAGCCCTGCAGGTTTCTAATCAAGTTCTTCCAAAAAATGCAGTTCTAATGCAGTCCATAACAATATGGCAAGACTGTTGTTGCTACACTCTTACATGCAAACTGCAGGTGTCATACTGCTTCATTAGTGATGTTTAAATGCGTTACTTTTCTACCAGAGCAGCTGAAATACAGAACTGTTCTGCCAAGTTCTTGCACAGATTTAGAGCCATGTTTCTGGAGACTTGATTTAAATATTCACCACTGGTGTTTCAAAATTAATAGCTATCTATCGAAGAGTTACAAAAGCATACATAACAGAAAACATGATCATTGCCTTGCCTGAGCACAGTCTGGGTGCTAGAAGGAAGACCTCAAAGAATTCTTGCTCCTGAGGGCAAGAGCCCTGTAGAACAAAAAACCTGTAGAGAGCACACAGATCCGCTACACTATTACTCAGCCAGGGGGGTGAGGAAATAGGGTCTAGCTTTGGAAAAGAAGCAGGTGTTTCACAAAGGACTTGGCTTGTCACTGCCCTACAGAAATAGTACTCAGAGGTAGGAGTTTGCCTCCCCTATCCCTGATTCTCAGAGAACCCACAGGATTCGTTGCTTCCTGGCCAAACTGATTGTACATGGCTAAGGGAAATCAAAATATAAACCACTCCCTGCCCACAAAATCCTGCATGGGAGATAAAAATAAATAATTAAAAAAAAAGAATTACTCCTATATAGTTATCTGCAATGCAGTGCCCTACACACAGCTGAAACACTAAACTGCAAGCTGCAACTTACTTTTTATGAGGCTGCTTGATATGGGAGGCCAAGTTTCACAGATGAGCAATAAATGCATGGGAGAGCATGTGGTTCCCCACACCCTCTATGCTGACTTCCCGAAAGCCTTGGAGATGCTCTTTAGTAGATGTGCAGTGTAACAGAAGGCACGTTCTATTTAAACCACCTGAGTACCAAGCTTTGTCCAGAGGGGCTGGGAATCAGCCAAAGCACCTGATTAGTACCTGGCAGATTTCAGAAGGCTCCCAGCATTACAGATTCCTCACTTTTCAAAAAGCACCCTTCCAAGATGGGTTAGGTACAGAATATTTCCCTAGGTGGTGGCAGCTATTCCCATAGGAAATGTACAGAAATACTGCTACTTGATTCACAGGAAAAAAGATGTTTTTCTTGACTGGGAAAAGGGGTTGGTTCTAAAAATAGTTTGTGGTCCCATTCTTTTGTATTTTAGTGAGGAGGAAAAAAAAAAAAAAGAGCGATACTTCAATTTTCACAAGAGCAGCTGAGCTGTAGCACTGCCCTAGCTGGCAGGAGAAAGGCCAGGCTGTAGGCAATAGCCTTTGTCTCTACCTAAATTTATTTAAGCACAATAAAGAAATTGTTCTTCCTGCAAAGGGGGGGGTGAAAATATCACGTGTGAATTTTCAGTCCAGTACTTGGCTCTTTGGAGCTGGTATGGATCTATTTTTGCAGGTGTACATTCTCATTTATCCATTGTTTGGAACAATGTGCAAAACTAGGCTGAAGACAACTTGCAAAACGCTGTGGTTATTGCTGCCAGCTTCATGGGTGGGTTCACATTACAGCTAATACAGGTGTTGAGGGGCAGGGAGCAAAAACCCCAAAGCTGTTGGGCTTAGGCTGGGAAAGTCAAGAGCATTGCTCTAGAAACAAGTAACTGCAGTCGCTGCTTGAGTGAATGCTGCTGCTAACTAAAATCGCTATCCAAAAACGAAAAAAAAAAAAAAAGAAGAAGAAGAAGAAGGTTATTTGCTCTGCAAAAGGAAAGACACGTTAGGAGAGGTCTTAATTCCTTTCACCCAAAGGAAAAACCTAGTGGATCCTGTGGAAACCCTCACATCAATTTGCTGTTTGCCTGTGAGGAGGGTCGTGAAGAAGGGGTAAACGCTGCAGCAACTGAGGAAAGAAAGAAAAGGTAAAAATATACACATGTATATGTGTGCGTGTGTAAAGAGCTCCACAAAAGAACTCCCTCCAAGCTTACATCAGCGCCCGCTGGGGGTCAGAGGAGGGGCAGCGGCCATATGAGGGCGGCAGAGCTTTCTGTGAGGAGGAATCCCAACGTCATCCTCCTCACCTGGTCACCCTCAACCGACGGAGGAAGAGAAGACCCAGAGGCTTCCAGACCTCCCCAGCAAGCCCGCAACCCTTCACAGCAACTCCCAAAGCTCGCTGGCTCCACACAACCCCCGCGTCGACTCGCCCCTCATCCACCCAGCACAGCCACGGGCGGATCCGACCCCCCGCTCATTACCACCCTCAGCCCGCCGGCCGCCACGGCGCATGCGCGGTCCCCTCGGCGCCTGCGCGCTACGGAGCGAGGCGGGCGCCGCCGCGTTCCGAGGGCTGCGGGCGCGAGGCGGCTCCGCGTCGCTGCAGCGCGGGAGGGCGGCTGACGGGACGTGGTCGGGACGCGGGCACCCGGCGCCTTCCTCCGCGGTAGGGATAAGGGAAGGACAGAGCCGGCCGCGTCCCGCTGCCCCCTCGCCGTTATGGCCGGCTCGGAGCAGCCGCCGGCGCGGCGGGAGGACGGGGAAGCTCCGTTGCCCATCGAGGACTCGGAGCTGGCGCTGGCCGGCATCAACATGCTGCTCAACAACGGCTTCCGCGAGTCCGACCAGCTCTTCAAGAAGTACCGGTGAGCCCCCGGGCGCCTCCCCGCAGCGGCGGCTCTCGCTCAGCTGCCCCGGGCGGGGGGCGGCGGCTCCGCCTGCCCTCGTTTGTCTGAGCGGGGCCGGGGCTGCTGTAGTGCATCTCTTCTGAATAATTGATGTGCTCTGTGCGGCTGTCGTCTGTGTGATTAAAAATACCTCCGCTGGCTTAGAATAGCGCTTCGTCAGCGATGCTGTACTTCAGCACTGAAGTTTTATTTGCTAAAGGTGAAGCTTGGTGCGAAAGGGTGGCTGGAAGGGGACTTGCAGCTTCAGAACCCCCCTTAATAGCAGAGTGCTGCATCGCTGTGCACCTGCCACAGCCTTAAAGGTTCTGTTCCAGCCTTGGTGCGTGCTGCCCTGTTCCGTAGCGCTGCCTTGCTGCCAGCTGGTTCTGTGGTGTGGAGCTGATTGCAGCGCTGCAGGTGATGAGGAAGGTCCCAGCTCTCGTGTTGGCTGATGTCATAGGTTGTTGTAGGTATCTTTTTTTTTTTTGTTTTTTCTTTCAGGGTGCTAATTAAGGAAAACCTTACTGTTTTTCTTGCTCTGCCCTCTCTGTGGTTGTGCCATTGCTTTTTCTCGCTGATGTGAATCTAGGAGCAGTCCAGGAATCCTAGATATGCAGTGTTCTTATGTTGTAGAGTAATGCTTGGGAGTACAGTGGGTATGGTTCCTGTGTTCAGAATGCAGTTTAGTTCTCCCTGCGGTACAAAGAGAATAAGTAATGATGTCTTCTACAAATTCTTTTCTTGTTTATCTGTAACATTTGCTTCTATAGATCTCACTTCAGAAGTGCAGAAGCTTCTCTTTTTCGTTCCTTTTTCCAGATGCGGGCTTCTTTGTTTGATTTGTATCAAAAGGTGCCCTTTAGCTTAAGTGTATTGTTTGATCTTAGCCTTTAAACACTACCCACAAGGAGTAAATTGGAATTCCTTCATTAGATTAAGTGGTTTTGCCATTCATAAATTAATAATCACCATCTTGTTTTTTAAATGACTGCAAAAATCTCCAGCCTTGCCCCAAAATATGTAGCAGGTTCTTGCTGGAAACTGACAGCCCTTTATTGAGATGCAGGTTAGGTGTATATTGCAGTTTCATGTAGAGATGGGAAAGAAAATACAGCAAAGCATGCTTAATCTACAAATTCCAGTTCTGGAGACATTGGGGAATGGAACTTCCTTTGGTGAACAGCTTTCAGTTCAGTACTGAAAGCTGTTGTTTCAGACATGTTCTTCCCTACAAGGACTTAAGTAATACAGTTACGTGTTTATTTGCATACAACCCTAAATAAGAATGTTTTTGTTGGCATGCACTTGAAATTATCAAGTAGAGCCTATCCCAAATGGGATTGGTAGGCTGAAGGAGCAGCTTTGGGGAGTTCTCCATAGTTTAGTGTGGGTGTTTGTCACTTGCAGCATTAGGGCTCAAAGCTGTCTGATGAAATGCAGCTTTCTGAACTTAGCGTGGTGTGAGCGTGTGTTAACAGTTATGCCTTCACTTTTAGCAGTTATCATTTGATAAATGGAAAAAAAACCACAAAACATGCTGCAGAAACTTTTCAAGAACCTACAAGGTTACTTGTTTGAAAACTTAACTACATGCTGAGACTTTGGTTCTGTTAACCACGTTGTTTGATCAATTAGAATTGTTCCCTAGAAACTACTGGTTTTGCTTCTGCTTTTTATTTCTTATTTCATTACTACCTTTGTTACTTCCTCGCTTGCTACTAGAATTATCTTGTGAGAAATCAATGCTGCTTTGAGATAGTGGACAACCTTGGTGAATCTAAGGAGAGCTGACGTTCCAAAGCAAACTGAAACTGGTTTCTTTGCTACATGGTGCTTGTGGATCTTCTGAAGAGCTTTTTGAGCCCCACGTCAGTTTAAAAAAAAAAAAACAGCCCATAACTGCTTGTAATGCAGTTCTTGAGGAAACAAAGGTAGAAATTGCAGTGTAAATATAACTGCTATGATAAAATCCTGCCTTTGAATTGGTTGGCTTTGGAATCATTGTTACTATGTCATGCAGAGACATAGTTAAGAAAATATTGTGTCTTTTGATCTTTAGGGTTAGTGTATCCCTATTTAGAACCTAGAGAAGTCAGATGCAGCATATAGCCGGAACTGGATTGAATATCACTGTAAAGCCATTAGTCTTTTGTCAGGTGTAGCCTGTGACTTGTTTTTTGTTGAACCAGACTTGACAGAAGTTATGGGGGCTTGAAAAATCGTCTGCAAGCTGCATTGATAAGTGCGTACATTTTTTTTTGTTTGTGATTTTATTTTTCTTTTAAGAAGCCTGGATTCCCCACCTGATAGCAGTGTGGACTTTCTGATCGTGAGCTAAATATGAACAGATACAGTATTTTCATAGATCTGCAACAGATGGCACCACTGCCTTTAATTCCTTTAGCGTTATCAGTATAGATTTGTAGTTGAAATCAGAACTGGTATTAATCGATACTGGTATTAATCTTTCTATTCAATATGAGCAGCATTGACACCATCTTAGTTCTGATGGGGGTTAAACTGGTGGTGTGGAGGTTAACCAAGGACTTGGCATAATAAGTAGAGCCCAGAGCCAGCCTGTGGGATGGCATTGCTTTGGTGGACCACTTTGGCACTAGCAAGAATGCTGAAATGGAGCGTTCTTTCTGCATTCCTGTTCTGTGGATTCCTTAACATTTAGGAATAGAAGAAAGAGGCTAAAGGCGTTTTTTTGCTGAGTCTTCATTTTTTAAGAGCATTTTAAATTCAGAAATGGTTTAAAAAACATCTTCAGCTACAAAGGGAGAAGACTGTCAAGTATAATCAAAAGCTCTTTAACTGAACGTTGACTCACAGCATAGAGCAGAAGATTAGGGATATTATAAATCCAGCAGCCTTCTGTCTCCTGCTGCAGAAATGTTTGACTATTATGAATGGCTCTCGCTTCTGAGAGGGATTAATAAAGTTTTCAACTTTTGTGTAAATGAAAGGAGAAATGGAACGAGGTGGGTAAGTGAGATGTATACTGTAAGGTCTTCTCAGAAGAAAATAAGGACAGTGTGGTGGAAAAGTGATTCTAAAACAAAATGTGTACAGGTTTAAAGGATGGGCTCGATGAAGAAAAACATACTGTATGACCTGTTTGGGTGAAGGAGATCTTGCAGAAAAATAAAAAAATGAAAGAAAACAGAAAACCAAGAGAAATGCTTAGTACATGAATTTTTAAAACCTGGAGTTTTTTAAGAGGCAATGTTTTTTACAACAGATGAAAGTAAGCAATAAAAATACAAGGTGACATTAAGCCAGCATTGATCAGTAGGTAGATTGTCTCGCTGCTGTTGAAACTCTTGTTTATGGAGCTCGGCTAAGGAACGTTAAGAGGGAAAATGAAATGTAGATGTTTCAGTAGCTTCTCTAAAGATAAGGGCAGAAGAGTGGGAACTGACGTAAGTCACTGGGGTGAAGGCTGATGGCATCCTGACTGACAGCATGTGAAGAAGCCCTGAATGCCCTAATAGCAACCCGTGAGCTATTATTTATTATGGTGACAGAGGGAAGAGAGCAGCTGCTAGATAGAAAGGATATATATATATATATATATATATATATATATAATATGAAGGAAGCTGTTTTTAGCAGCAGTATCTTACATGTGTAGTACATGTGTATCTTAAAGTAAGATTTCATTTCTCAGGGTTAGTGCATTGCTCTAAATGGTGCATGTAACTAGAAAACTGACCTGAATATGTGGAGATCACGTTGAATGTGACGCAGGGTTTTTTGGCCTTCAAGTTGGAAGCAGGTGTTGCTGCCAAACAAAGTGGTAAAAAGGATGGAGGGGAGGTAAAGAGATCCATTTGCCAAATGGAACAATATCTGACAGTTCATGGATTGATGACAGAAAGGTAAACAGAAATCCGTGTTAGTAACTCAGAAGTTAGAAGGCAGACTGGTGGAGATTGTAGAAGTGTGCTAGTATGTGGGTCTTGGGTTAAAGCCAACTAACTTATTTTAAAGAAACTAACTTTGAAGGATGGCTAGCTATTTCATATGCCAGTATCTGCTGAAATGTGTACTCATGTAAAGAGCCAGCCTATGTCTGTAACCTCACAAATAATTTTTAGAATATATTTGAGAAAAATCTTTGGCCAAAGGAGTGGTATGTTTTTGCAGTAAATTCCTTACTGTTGGTGTCTGTTGCATTTCTGCTTGTTTTAAAATATTCATTAGCTGTTTCTATATTTATCTATGAACTTAGACAAATTCTTAATTTTTCATTACGCTTCCGTCTCCTACTTTGGAGGAGAACAATTTATTTTGTTTCATCCTGAGCATCACCTTCTGTGTGACTGGAATTCTTAGTGGGTCGTGGATAAAGCAGCAGTGCCTAGAGAAGCTGGGGGTTGTATTGGTGGGTTAATCACTCTATGTTATTTAAAGTTAAATGTGAGCTGGACTGTAGTAGCTTTAGAATCTAATGTATTTGCAGGGGAAATATTATCTTGGAAATGAATAGAGGAAAAAATACTGGGAAATAATTGATTTTTCTTTTAATGTATTTCAATTATTTTTTTCTCTCTCTTTTTTTTTTTTTTTTTTAACTTTTAGTGATAAAATAGGGCTGTATTGTCTCAGCCTTATTAAACAGAGGCTTTAAACTCCAGAATGTTATCATTATGTGTGAAAATGGGGCATGCTCAATGCCTTTCCTCTGAAAGTGAGTAATCATCTTGAAGCCATGAAAGGAGGTGAATGGCTAGGGATTTATTGGGAAAAGCAGTGTCTCATATGATATTACTTTCATATAGCTGGAAAAGAGATCTATTGCAATGAGTTTAAGTTTAGTAAGCTTAGTATTCACAGAAAGCAAAGGTGGGAACTTTGCTGTGATGCAAATGCTTATCACCAAGAAGGTGATAACAGTAATAAAAGAAATTATTTACCATTTGATCAGTATCTGTTGAGGTATCACAATGTATCAAACACCCAGTGGCAGTCTAATATCTTAAGTATTTCTTTGAATTGCTGAGCTTTTTTATCCTTGCCATCAAATGTGTTTGTTTAGAACACACGTGTGGGATTTAAGAAAGCAGTAATTCCTCAGAGCTGAAACAGTGTTTACTCCTTATTCAGTTTATGAGTTTTATATTCGTCTCATACGTTGCACAAGCTTGATCTTTCCAGCACTTATGCCTTGAAGAGAGGTGGTGGGTGCACACAGCTTCCATCCTTTAAAAAATACCTGAGTAATTCAGCTCTTTGAAAGCTGGCAAAAAGTGATTGGCTACCTTCAGTATTTAGAGTCTTTACTGTTAAGGTGTTGTGGTGCTTTGCAGCATCCCTGGAGTGTGATGCAGGTGAAACTTACTTGAGTTGCACCCTCCCCTCAGATATTTATGGACATCAATAAGTTTTCCCCCTGAGCCTCTTCTCCTGTAGGCAGAACAGACTCAGCTCTCACAACCTCTTCTCACAAGAGAGGTGCTCCAGTCCCTTCAGCATCTTGGTGTTCATCTGTTGGACTGTCTTCATATGTCATATTTCTCTGGGAGAAGTATGGGGGGGTCAAAGAACTGGACCCAGTGCTCCGTATGCAGCTTCACCAGCCTTGAGTATAGAGGAAGAATCACCTCTCTTGACCTGCTGGCCTTGCCTAACACAGCCTTCTCAGCAGCGAGGGCATGTGGCTGGCTCATGTCTACCTCAGTGTTTGTCAGAGCACTGCAGTCCTCTCCTGCAGGGCTACTTAACAGCTGGGTTGTCCCCAGTGTGTCGTGGTGCATGGGGTTATCTTTCTCCATGTGCAAGATTTGTTTTATCTATTTGTTGAACTGCATGAAGTTCCTGAGAAGACAATGCAAAGGACAGTCCACGAAACTATATGCATGAATTTGTGAGAGAAAATGTAGTTCACTCATTTCACTGTGGGATTTACCTGACCCTGACACCAGATTTTCCATTTAAAAGCCTTGTGACTGTTCTTCACTCAGTGGAGGTTATTGCTTCAAAGTGGTAAAGACAACTTGGATACTGCAACATCCCAGTGTTCATTTGAATTGAATTCTATAACTCATGTCCGTATCAGTACAGCTATTATTTTACTGTTAGTGTTATTTCAAATGCTGCTTTTTTTTTTTTTTAATCTTACATCTTTTGGGGTTTTTGAGAAGGATGTAAATTTGTGTCCTCAGAATACATTGAATGAAGGGTTATTTTCTTGGAAGTGTGCTTTTCTCAGAAACTTATTTTGGTTGTCTGTCATGTGGTAGTGGTTGCTGTGATCATACTGTATCGTTATCAACTTTGTCCTAGCTCTAGAGGTGAAGATAACATTAAGCTGTTGAAAAAATTATTTAGCAGAATGTGAAGATTGAGCACTAAACGCAGTTGTTGCTTAAAATGGACTTTAAGCACTGAATTACATCTACAAATGGTTTTCCATAAAGTTGTAACTGTAATTTCTATCCGTTGACTAGGTAGGAATGTGGTAAAGCATTCCTTATCCCATTTATCGTGGAACCATATAATCCTTAAAGTTGGAAGGGGCCTCTGAAGGCTGTCTAGTCCAACTTCCTTGCAATGAACAGGGGCACCACAGCTAGATCAGGTTGCACAGGGCCTGATCCAGTCTTGCTTTGAAAGTCTTCAGGGATGGTGCATCAACCACATCTCTGGGCAGTCTGTTCCAGTGCCTCACCATCCCCACTTTAAAAGATTTTATCTAACCTAAATCTAGCCTCTTTGAGCTTGTAACCATTTCCCCTTGTTCTGTCACCACAGACCCTGCTGAAGAGTTTGTTCCTTTCTTTCCTGCAGCTTCCCTTTAGATACTGAAAGGCTGCTATCAGGTCACCTTGCAGCTTTCTCTTCTCCAGGCTAAACAGTCCCGGATCTTTCAGCCTGTCCTCGTAGGAGAGGTGTTCCATCCCTTACATCATTTTTGTGATCCTCCTCTGGACACTGTCCAACAGATCCATGTCTCTCCTGTACTGAGGACTCCATATCTGGACGCAGTACTCCAGGTGAGATCTCACCAGTGCAGAGTAGAGGGGAAGGATCACCTCCCTTTAACTGCTAGCCACGCTCCTTTTGATGCAGCCCAGGATACAGTTGGTTTTCTGGGCTATGAGGGCACATTGCTGGCTCATGTCCAGCTTACCATCCACCGGTAACCCCAGGTCTTTTTTGGCAGAGCTGTGCTCAATCCTTTCATCCCCCAGCTTGTATTGGTAATTGGGGTTGCCTCGACCCAGGTGCAAGATCTTGCACTTGGGTTTGTTGAACCTCATGAGGTTCACCAAGGCCCACTCCTCTAGCCTGTCTTGGTCCCTCTGGTGTACTGACTGCACCCCACAGCTTGGTGTTATCAGCAAATGTGCTGAGGGTGCCTTTGACCACAATGTCAGTGTCACTGATGGAGATACTATAGAGAATTGCTTCCAGCACTGACCCCTGGAGATACCACTCATCACTGATTTCCATCCAGGCATGGAGCCATTGACCACTGCTCTCTGGACTCAATCCTACAGCCAGTTCTTTGTCCATCAAACAGTCCATGCATCAAATCCATATATTTCCAATATGGAGAGAAGGATGTTGTTGGGTGCAGTGACAGAGGCCTTACTGAAGCTGACATAGATGACATGAGTGGCTCTTCCATTGTCCATTGATGCAGCGACACCATCATAGAAGGCCACTAGGTTGATCAAGCACGATTTGCCCTTAGTGAAGCCATGCTGGTTTTCCCATGTCAGTTCCCTGCCTTCCATGTGCCTTCGCGTAGCTAAGGCAAATTTAGTTGTGGTACGACTAAGAGCAAGAGCCTGTAGCTGTGAAATTGCCATGAATTGGTTGCCAGACTTTCCTGGTCTCAAGAAGAAGCATCTCTAAGATGCAGTATAATGTTACACGTTGTGTTTTCTTGCTTCAGAGCCCACGTGTTCTGTATTGACAGTGCTTTTATATGGAATCTTTTTAAATTTTCAGTCATTCAATCTGCAGTGTTTTACCTCGTGCATTGCAGCGAGTGATCTTTTCAGAATAGTGATTTTTCTCTCATTTTTCATTGTCTGGGTAAGAATTGTAAGTCGTAGAGTCATAGAATGGTTGGGTTGGAAGGGACCTTTAAGATCATCTAGCTCCAGCCTCCTGCTATAGGCAGGGACACCTCCCTGTAGACCAGGTTGCTCACAGCCTGGCCTTGAATGCTTCCAGGGAGGGCACTGTGAGTTTCAAAGAATGAGCTGGGGAGCTGTCTTGAAGTGTACTGACAAATATCTCAAGTTTTCTTAAATCAACTTAGACAAATATGCTTGAAAATCTGTATTTCCTAAGTTTTTTTGTTTGTTTTATTTTTTGTTCTTATTTTAAAATGATTGTTAATTGCTATAAGCAGTTCAAAATCTTGTAATCCTGGAAGAGCAGTTGACTCTTAAATGTAACTACTGCTGTATTTGAATTCTCCCAAAAGAAATGTAAAGGCTTTCAAAATGCATGTGTAGGCATCAATATTTTAATATGTATATGCACTCTTAAGAACCAAGTTCTTACATCCTAAAAAGGCAAGGCAAACAGATATTTTGGAAGATGTTGGAAGAGCCTGCTCCTTTTGGTGTTTCTATTGAGGTGCTGGATGAGATGCTGTGCTGTTTCATTCTTCACTGTTGTGTTGTTTATGCAGTTTTAGCAGCTTTGCTCCCAAATATGCCCCCGAATTCACATCACTCTATTTGAAAATATCGTTCCCTTGGTAGGGAATCGCTTTACATCTGAATCTGATGTATTTCAAGCTTTTTAAGCTTCAGCAGCTATTTCTGTAACAGAAGGATCTGTGTTTATAAATATTGATTAAAAAAAAAAAAAAGAATAACAGTCTTGAATTGAAAATATTTTCATATGGATCACTTCTACCATTCGTTCTGTAGTTCCATGGTATTTAATTTGCATTTATACTTCAGTGAGAAGATTCCTATATTCCTTGCCAAGTCCTAAGGAACGCGTGGATGCTGCTTCCTTCTGAGAGCCAAATGTTGCTGCGTGTATTCCATCAGTTTCTGTGTGCAGAGGAAACAAACCCCTCCCCATCTTGGTTCTGTTTTGCGAAGTTTTAGTACAAGGCATAAAACTTTAGCCTTTTTTTTTTCACTTTAACCCGTGTTGAGATGCTTGAATTTTAATTTCTCCCTTAAAGTAACCTCTTGATCTGTGCCTAATAGCAAAGTGACAATTTCAGTGTGGATGGAAGCTGAAGAATGTGCTCAAGAAGTGTGATCTAAGGATTTTAATGGAAATTGCAACCTGAAGTAATTATTTATGGCACACCTTTTGGCTTTGTTGCTCTTTTCCCCCTGTGTTTTAAAAGTCTGTTGAGGGCGACGACTTTGAATTTGCTCCCAATGGATTTCAGTATGAAACACTGATTATCTACAGGTGCTGAATCAGGATTCTGACATGTTGTTTGAAAATACATCTAGGTATTTATCCCAGATTTGCCACCTTGGTTGCCTCGGCTGTCCTGCTTTCTCTCTGAATACGCAGATCTTGGGAAGCTGGAAAATCTTAGAATCATAGAATCACTCAGGTTGGAAAAGACCTTAAAGACCATCAAGTCCAACTACAACCTACTCATGCTACCCTAACTCTAACAATCCACTGCTAAATCATGTCCCTGAGCACCACATCCAATCAGTCTTTAAACACATCCAGGGATGGTGACTCAACCACCTCCCTGGGGAAACACTCATTTTATTTTTGAGCTTTCTTGAAGGTATGATGTAAGTGTGACTTTGTACATAAGGGCACGAGCATCACTATTTCTTGTGCTGGTCCATTGGGCAGCTGTGGGTGTGCAGTGTTGGTGCTGCAGTGCTTGTGCCCTTGAGATGTATGGTGGAGGTTACACGCTCTGAAGCAGAGTGGTGAGGCTGGGAACTGCATGCCTCGTGAGTTACAAGGAGGATGATGAGGTAGGCAGTGTGTGCTGAGAGTGCTGGAGGCAGCACGTTTAACTTGTGTAGCTGATTGCTGCCGCTCTTTATAACACAGCTGTTGGTAGGCAGCAGTCCAGATAGGGAATAATAGCAGAGGTGTTTCCTGGTGACTGTTCACGTTGACTCACAGCAAAGAAGAGAACACCTGATGTATTTTTTTAAGCAGCGAATTATCTTAGAACTGTTCCATGTAGTGGAGTAAGATGCGTGTTTTTTCTTTAGAATAGAGCAGCAAAAACCCACGTGCTTTGTAGCAACTTCATTTGTAACAGCTTCGGTGGCATATGATTTATGATTGAAATGAATTAGCTTTATGGCTGGAGGGAGAAGTGGGAATCTCTTAATAGACCCAATTAATGTTTGTGTGCAAGGTCAAAATGGTAGTGATAGATGGTGAAGAAGAGTAAAATCGGTGGATTTTGAAACTCTGGTACCTTGAAATTATTTTTTTTTGTCGTGCTTGAAATGTGTTTTCATGGCAGTGGCTGCTCTTAGTAAGTAAGATCAACAGCTTAATGTGCAAAAATTATTTGAAGATATATTCAAGTCCTAGTAGAAAGGATGAATAGGTATGCCCATGTATAACTATAATTTGCCTTTCCATTTCCATTACATTTAGCTGAATGATGCAACTCAACACCTAAAAAAGCCAACCCCACCAACCAGTCAAAAAAAAAAAATTGCCTACATGTATTTACTGATGTATTATTCAAAATCAAGAAGTGTAATATCAGTCTTTACCATAGGAAATGTGTGTAAATAGAGTTAATTGCTCTTTGTTTCCTTTACAGAAATCATAGCCCATTAATGAGTTTTGGAGCCAGTTTTGTCAGTTTTTTGGTGAGTAGATGGGAGCAGGGAGTAACCATACGTCCCTGCTCTTGTGGTTGATGTTGTGAATGCTTTAGTTTGTAAGGGTGGAGGTAAATGTTTGTATGTGAATGCATGACTTCATAGTAATGGATACTTTAATCTGTTTCTTTTTATGAGACTTAGATTTTTTTTCAAAGTGTTAGGTGAAGGGTATGTAGAAAACAAGTCTTTATGTTATATAAAACTTGCTTACTGATGTGGTTTAAATAGAGAGTAAATGTTCTGTGATTCAGCTTCTCAGACATATGAAATATTTATGTGTTCCAATAAAAGAGCCATAAGAAGAGCCTCTCTTATACGTGCAATAGAGGTATTATTAAAATAACATTCATAACATTTTCGTAATAGCTTTTGCTGTTGCATTTAAACTGTATTAAAAATGAGAATATCTTTTTAAAAAAGTGAGCAGATCTGAATTTTAGACTGTCTTTATCCTGATATTGCTGCTTAATGTTAGATTGCACCAGGAATTGCCAGTGGTGATATTCTTAAAGACAGAATTTATGCCATTTGCTAGAAATACATATGTTGTAAAAGAAGTTAACTTGAATTCTCTCTAATGTCTGTATGCAGTACAAGGAAAAACATTGATTAGGAAATCTGTGGTGTGCGACTTAGTTTTGAGTTAATGGAAAGGAGAGGAAAAGGGAAAGAGGAAGAATCTCCCAAGTTTGCTTATCTGAATTGATGCATTGAACCAATGTAACTTCACAGAGCAGCATCAGTGGATCTTGAATATATTTTGCTTAGCTACTGTTCTAAACATAGCTGCAGCACTCTGCATGTCTGTGTCATTCAGGGCTTTTGTTTAGTAAAGCATTAAGAAGTTGTCCCTAAATTCTTTCTAAATTTGTTCAGTGATAGTTGGTCTGATGCGTGTGTTCTTTTTTCTAATTGATTTTTCCTTCCTACACGTGTAGGAATGCTGGTTCCTATTACTTATTATGCAGTAGCTGTCACTTAGTACTAACTAGGTTACCCAAGGAGGTTGTGGATGCCCCATCCCTGGAAGCATTCAATGCCCGGCTGGATGTGGCTCTGGGCAGCCTGGTCTGCTGGTTGGCAACCCTGCCCGTAGCGGGGGGGTTGAAAATACATGATCATTGTGGTCCTTTTCAACCCAGGTCACTCTATGATTCTGTGACTTCAGAGACCCGTTTTTTCTATGAATGAGTTATATAAAAGCAGTATCTTCTGCATGAAAGCAAATGGTGCCTTACGTAACAATAATTGAAAGTGAATTTTCACAAATTCCTCTTGCACTGAATGCAGTGTGACAATATACTCAGTTTGATAGCATATGAAATTTTATTAAGACAAGGGGAGAAGGCTTAGTTAATACGATCTGGTTGGTTGTATGCTTTTGGTAAGGCACACTCAGATCTCTGGTTTGCTTCCTTGTAGACATATATGTGCTGATGTATGTGTTGATGTTAATACATTAATGAAAAAGGAAATTTTGTAGTCAGATTTCATGAAAGCTTTCATCAAAACTTCCTGCAGCTGTTGCAGGAATAGCAGTATTTCATTTTTATCTCCCAAATCTGTGTTCTGTTTTTTGGCAGAATGCCATGATGACGTTTGAAGAGGAGAAAATGCAGCTGGCATGTGATGACTTAAAAGCTACAGAAAAGCTGTGTGAGAGTGACGAAGCTGGAGTTATTGAAACAATCAAGAATAAAATTAAAAAGAATGTAAGAGCGTTATCTGTAAAATATGGAATCAATGTATTGGATAAATATTTCTGGATACTTCCCTTCTGTGTTTTGTTGTTTTGTTGTTTTTACTAGATGGTTTTTGATATATGAAGAGCAGTTGAGGTAAACAGTAAATGTAGAAAGTAAGTTGAACATCACAGTTTGAAATCTTAAGTGTCATAAAGTAGTCACATTTAAGCGTTTCCTCTTTTAAAGTGGGGTGTTATGTTAATGTTAGTAGTTATTTTCACAAGACCTCAAATTAGTGAGCTACTGGAGTTATTTCAGGAAGCTCATAGCCTGGCTGATACGGGCTGAGTTTCATTCGTACACACTCGAGCAATGCTCAAAGGATAAGATTGAGCCTGCATGAAAGTGCCAGGCATATTCCTAGGGAGTTTTCCCTTTCTACATTTTTCATTCTAAATAGTGAAGGAAGAATGAAGCATGCAGACTGAGAAGTAAGATGTGATATAGTGGATCTGTGCCAAAAAAAAAATATTCTTCTTCAGTTTTTACATTACCTGATAGAAAGTAATGAACCTGTGTGCTCCTAAGTGGTGCTGTGTTTTCCCTGCCCCTTGCCATGTGCTCCTTATGTTGCTCTTCTGATTAGAAACATCTTTTAGTTGCATGTCTGATGTGTTTGTGAGTGCGTTAAAGTTAGGAATTTAAATTTTTTCTGAGTTTATGTAAAATTAAAAAAAAAAAAAAAAAAAAGCTAGAAGCAAATATTCAAAGTTTTCTTACTTACTAATTAGGAGCTTGCTTGATGAGTTATCAAAGAAATTTCAGCATGGTTTTGCCCAAGAAAATGCTTGCAGTTGGTTTTGGATTTGTGAATTGTCAGGTTTAGACTAGTATTCTTTGTTATCTTTGCTAAAATTTCTGTGCTTGTGTTATTCCAAACAGGTCGATGGACGAAAATCTCCTCTCTCCATGATAGATCGTCTCCAAAGACAAATCATTGTAGCAGACTGTCAAGTGTACTTGGCTGTGCTCTCGTTTGTAAAACAAGAATTATCAGGTGCATTGTGGCTTTAATGTTTGTATTTGTTTTTTGCATGCTGTCTTTGTAGTAAAGCTTGACCTTATGATGGCAAGATAACTGCTCACATCAATTGAGTTGATTCTATTTTAAGAGAATAGTTAATCTGAGTCAAAGGGTAAGTGTCCCCATTTTGGTATGCTTGTAGAGGTAGTTTTCTATCATTGTATACGTACCAATACAACTTATATATCATACTATTACAGTTTACAGCTTTTCCATTTTTGGAACCGAGAAATTCACCTTAGATTGGTTGGAATCCTTTGCATATTCCCATAGAAGTGTTAGAGCAGTTGGTACAAAGGTGGTTATCATCTGTGTGCTACTTGTGGCCCTTGTGAGAGAAGAGGCTATAAAGAGCTGAAGCCCAGCCACTTGGGGAAATCTGTGTGTCCCATAGGCATTATGGCTCTGACAGCACAGATGACAAGATGGCAGTGAAAGTAATTTTAAATGAAGCATGTTCAAGTCTAAACTGCTGAATCACTTCTTACTCTTTGGTCACCCAAGTGTGTCCTTGCATGCCAAAGAGGTTAATCCCATCTTACTGATTACAAACCTCCTTGTCTCATCTGAAAAGCTGTTCATAAGGTTCTTCTTATGCACAATCCTAAAACGCTCCTTCATCCATGAGTTTACAGAGAAGGTGGTAAAGGTCATGTGGAAAGGGAACACGTTTGCAGGTTCTCATAAGAATTAGTGAACATCAAGAGGTGGTAGCCAGAGCAGGCTATCAGTGAAATCCCTACTGGTCAGCTGTAAGAAATTCGGGGAAATAACAGTAAGATCCTTTGAAACATTAAAATCTTCCTGTGAAGGACAGAGTTACTTCTGTAAGACAGACTTGGTTTCTTTCAAGCCAGATTGGCTAAAAGAAATTCAGGGTATGCTTTTGATTGCCATGTCAATATCTACTACTGCAGAAAGATTTTCTTATTTTTGATGCAGTTGTAGGTCTTTGCTTTTTTTTTTTTCTTCTTTTTCTTTTTTGCCTCCCTTCCCACCCTCCAACTCTGTAACTGGGTTGGGTACTATAACTGAGTGGTGTTTGTTCCCTTTCTCTCCTGTCTGCTACTCAGAGAACTGAAGTGGGTAGCAGAGATCCGCAGAGCATGCAGTATATTTGGGTTATTCTACTGAGGAAAAAATAAATCTGAAATCTTTAGTTAAAATTTGAAGCAGTTAAATGCAGTATCAGTGACTGTTAGTTACTGTCATTGTGACACCATTTAGCTAAATTGTTGGGTCAGTTATTTTAGGTTTTCCGAGTGTATTATCTTTCTGATTATTTGTAAACATCTTTTTTTTTGGTGGTGATGTACTGAAATAGCAACCAGATTACTGAAATGAGTCTCATTTCAAACTAGTACAGAGGCAGATACATTTTGCTGATCAGTGGATGATGAGTGAAAAATTTCTTGCGTTTTTCATCCTGGAACAGTTTGACAAGAAGCATATGATGACATGCAAGCTGCTTTCTCATATGCCTAGCACATTTTCAGTTTTCCTCTCCACCCTCGTGGATGAAACAAAAATAGTTTCATCAAGAAGTTAGTAATACAGCAGCTTGCAGTAGCTTCCACCAGCAATATTGAACTACCTTTTCTTAACTGCTGTCATGGACACGACAGCTACTTTGAGAAGTTCTTCCCAAAAAAGCTCAGCTTGGTGATTGGGCTTGATTTCTTTCTTTTTTATGTTTAAAGAATCATAAATTCAATCTTTTATTGTGTTAGATTATTATTTTATCTGAGCATATCAAATCTGTTAATCTTCTGGTCTTAATGAGCTGTTAAAGGTAGCATGCTGGTGGAGGTAAAGCCTCAAGTTATACTATTTCCCACTGGTGTCAGTTCTGCTTGGTGCCCATGTCTGAATGCAATACTTTTTCAATCCTATTAACAGTAACGTGATCTATAGGATAAGTAAAACATCTTGGTTATCTTATTGGCAACCCTGCACATAGCAGGGGGGTTGAAAACTAGATGATCATTGTGGTCCTGTTCAACCCAGGCCATTCTATGACTATTTGTCTATTGCTTTACTATTAAAAGTTGTTGAGTATTCATCTTGTGGTGAACCACATAATTCTTGAAATATTCTGTGCAGCCAAAAAGTGACCTAATTGCTGAGAACTGGACTAACATAAGTCTCATAATGCAGCTCAATCATGGCAGCAGATTTGCTTTTATTCTCCTAACGGTTTAATATGGAACTCAAGATACAGGATTCATTTTAAAGATGCTTTCTGTTCATGTTGACAGCACCCTTCTGTCACATCTGAGAAAATAAATTTCGCCATCTTTCTCACTGTAATTTGAGATTATCAAACCAGCTTTGCATAAATAGAATTGAAAAAGGAGTAATCTAATCAGTGATGATGCTTTCTCTGGAATTTACTTGTTACGTCAAATGCAGAGTGGCTGGGTATTGTTAGCATTTTCCTGTTATTTGACATATGCTGCAAATTCTGATCTACTTCTGACATCACTAATAACACTGATCTCTGCAAACTCAGTGGTACCCATTTAGAACACCACTGCTCTATCCTTGCTTTTATTTTTTTCTCATTCTCAGTCCTCTGTCAGTGCAGTTTGTAATTCTTGAGGCTTGAACACAGACAAAATACTTATGTCAGCTTCTAGAGTGAATGCACACAGGTATATTCTCTGTTTGCTTTCTGCTCACCACTTCTGCCGCTGTCCAGAGATGTGCTGTAACCAGGATGGGTGCCGTGCAAGCACACAAATCTGGCATCACATTCTGCTATTGTGTCCTCCTGTAAAGTGGGCAGGGAGGCTCAGGCTTCCTGTTCTAAACTAGGAATGGTCAAGACCAGGTTTTTAGGGACATTAGGTACCCAGCTTGCATTTGAAATTTAAGAAGCCAGGCAGCTGAAACGTATTTGAAAACAGATTTTTAATCATTTTTAAATTTCTTTTCTGTTTCTGTCAATTACTATTTTATTTTTTTTAATTATAAGTTCCTGTATTTCACAGTTTGAGGGATGGGGGTAATAATGATGTTGAAATCCTTATTGTCTGACCCAGGGGAAGGATTTTTGTTCTTTTCTCCATTTTAAGTGTTTTTCCATAAACTTGCTTTGAACGTGATTTGGACTTCAGGCAAAACCTCCTTCAAGCATTTTTTTTTTCTGTTTTGCCAGACAGTGATTTTGTCTCCATTGTGTAGTGGGACAGAATCCAGCATGAAGTTGTTTTGGTTTCTGTATTTCTTCCTGCCAGTTGTACTGCTGGACAGCTACAGGAAAGTCCCTTTGTGTGGTGCACTGTTTTAAGGTCTCTGAGAAGCACTGAAGTTTGTATTACTCAATATGAAAGATCTCTTCTACGTGACACTAGCAGCTCATTTTGCAAAATCCTTTATGCAGTGTTAATTTAATGCTGATAGAGAGCATCCTAGGATACATGAAACAGCATTTCCTACCGACTGTGTTCCGCCGTCTGAAATACGTTTCTTGAAATGTTTTTTTCCTTGACATTTAGCATACATAAAAGGTGGATGGATCCTCCGAAAAGCCTGGAAAATTTACAATAAGTGCTATACGGACATTAATACGCTTCAGGAGATTTATCAGAAGAAAACTACTCAGGAATCCTTGACTTCTGATGCTGCAAATGATAATCATGTTGCCGCAGAAGGTGTAACGGAGGATTCGCTAAACAGACTGAAAGGTGCTGTTAGCTTTGGATATGGACTTTTTCATCTTTGCATATCCATGGTGCCCCCAAACCTGCTCAAAATCATCAACCTGCTGGGTTTTCCTGGAGACCGCCTACAGGGGCTTTCTTCACTGATGTATGCAAGTGAAAGTAAGGACATGAAGGCCCCTTTAGCTACGTGAGTAGCTATATTGAAATGCTTTGGTAGATAACGTAGTACTGAAAGTAAGTAAATGGGGGAAAAAAGATCAAAGAAAAAAAGAAGTCGTGTTGCTTTAAAGAAAACAGCAGCAGGTAAAATAAACTTGCAGTTTGTTGTTTAATGTGCCACGGTTTAGTGAATTCATCACTTACTAATGCACTAGATCTCTCTGCTATAGTTTTTGTGTGCTTGGGGTTTGTTGGTG
Source organism: Phasianus colchicus (assembly GCF_987193195.1). Taxonomy (NCBI): domain Eukaryota; kingdom Metazoa; phylum Chordata; class Aves; order Galliformes; family Phasianidae; genus Phasianus; species Phasianus colchicus. The sequence goes on from NC_143438.1 coordinate 49,354,112, forward strand.
TTGTGCTGTATTCTTCAGCACCTTTTATTCTAGTGTCTAATAACCCATATGTTAGTAAATACAAGCATTCCTTGAATGCTCAGTAGATTTATTGTCTTCTATGGGGAGAGCATACCATTTTGTATGAGAGTAACTGATGTCAATTATTTATCCTTAATATTGACCAACAGTCTTTCCAGTTTATTTTTAATTTTAGCATCTGAGGAAAATTGAGTGTTTCTTACTGTCTTTTTGGTCTTTGAGCTTTCATATACCAATTTTTCTCCAAATCTTTGTATTGCATTCAGGTCTTTTTTCTTGGATGAAGGGTTACTTTGATGTTATTTAAAATTTATGAGAACGGTTTATCACATTCTCTCCAAATTAATACTTCTATTGCTGGACTTACTTTAAGTACAGTCAGATGTCACTTCTGAAATATTGACATCAGAGCTAGTTTCTTGTGCTTGAGGAATTGTATTTCTGGTTAAGAAAAACATGAAGGTTAAATGTTCCTTTTGATTTCTTTTGTGTCATTTCTGGGGGGAAAATGCAGCATTCTTTTCCCCAGCGTAACGGTGAAGCAGGTATTCCTTCAGCTGGCCCTGGGAAGCTCCGTGCTCTGCCCTTCTTTTCTTGAGTGATGTAGGTCACGTAGAAGTCTGCCCTTCCAAACATCAGATATATTTCTTTTTGCATTGAATTTCAGGTGTGTATATGTGCTGGGGAGTGGGGTTGGTTTGTGTTATTTTTGTTTCTCAGTGAACTATTACATTCTGTTTTCTTGTGGGTTTTCCTGTTTTCAAATCTATAGGCTCGTAAAGAGTTAATGGATACGATGCTTTGCTTTGATATGTACTATGAGCTTGAGGGTTACTTGCCTTAGGTTAAGTGCAGTGAATTGTACGTGCACTGTGCGGTGGTGCATGGTGATAGTGTTGTGTTCTATAGTCAGGCTGTATAAGAACTTAAAGATGCCTATCCTTTGTTTTTCAGGATCATTATCTTTAAATCTCTGTTTATGAGCTGTAATCATTTCTGCTCTTGTGTTCCTTTTAGATTAGCTCTGTTGTGGTACCATACAGTTGTTCGCCCCTTTTTTGCTCTTGATGGCAGCGATAACAAGGCAGGATTGAAAGAGGCAAAAGAGATTCTTGCAAAGAAAGAATCTGCTTACCCAAATTCTTCTCTGTTCATGTTCTTCAAGGGAAGAATACAGCGATTAGAGGTACTGCATCATTCTATTCTTTTGGCTGATGTTTTCCCCATCTCCTCCCCCTTCTATCTGATGTTTTTCTGATGTGAATGAACTAGGCAAACTTGAATAAATTGTGACTGAAGATACAGATGTACGGTAAGATAAGTGAGAAGAGAGGATTAATTTCTTCCTAGTTGCAGGTTTGCATGCCAAATCAACCCTTGTGCTCCTGTCTGATTTATTAGCACTGTGGGATTCTAATTCTTACACTAGATACATTTGTAACTTTGTGCTATAAGTAACCTCGTTTGGTAACTTCTTGTGGTATAAATAGCCTTTAGGGTTTTGCTTGTCAAGCTGAAATCTGAGTATTAGCTTCTGAGTACATAGCATTTATCTTCTGCTTTTCATTTTATGCATTGTTCGCTTACAGCTAAATCATCTTCAGTAATTTCCCTCAAATAATTGCTTTTGCTTTTAAGAGAACAAAACAGGATGTTTTCTGTTGCTAATGTGAGCTGTGACCCAGCAGAATGCATTCCATGGAAATGTGGTTGTGTATGCTGTTGCAGAATGGTATTCTTCTAACATTGCAGCAGCCTCGTGGCTTTTGGCTCAGTTACTCTTAAAGAATAATCCAAGATGGTAAAAGTACTCCAGACAACTGCACTGCTGTGTTTATCAGTCCAGAATATTTGTAAGGCATTTAGGCATTTCTAAGGCACACATCATCAAGGAAACCCAACCAAGGAGCACAAAATGTTCTTCTCATAATTTAAGAACTTGATATTGGTGGCCATTCTTTTGCTACAGTTTGCAGTTAATTATCACAAATGCAGCTTAATTTTGAGGAAGATAGCTGCCACAACAGAACAGAAGAGTGGACTTCTGTGGCCTATATCATTTTGCAGGCATCCTCTTGCATGCGGCTTATTTAGTGTGATGTGTTTCTTCTGTCTTTCTGGAAGCAGTAGGAAATTATACTGTTGCAAGTGTTATTTTAGAGTGCTTGTATATAAAATGGTGCTGTTTATAGACATCAAAGTTTAGCTCCAACTAAAATAGTGCGAGAGGCCACGTGGCAACATTAACAAAGTAGTTAGCTTGGGTAGGCAGAATACCATTTGTTAGGCTCTGTAGCCATGCCTTGGTCAGCAGAATGCTTTCTAGTTGTTAACAGGAATTAAAATGGTCCTTTCCTATATACACATCTGATTGCATGGGAGCTGACTGTTCAACAGTTGATTTTTTTTCCCTGCTCTTGCTTTGTTCTCATGGGTACTGTCATGCTTAGAGATTGTTGAGTGTCTGTATAAATACTGCAGATTTGGGTATTGGTTTGCAGCATTCGTTAAACTGTATGAACCAGAATTGTGCTTACACTTGCATTGTAAACTAACATACAGTTAACTAGTTTCTACATCATAGATTGACTTAGTTTGGAGGAGACATAGAAGCTCATCCAGTCTCACCCCGTGCCATGAGCAGGGCTGCCACCCAGCAGCTCATCTGCCCAGGGCCCCATCCAACCTGGCCTTGAGCCCCTCCAGGGATGGGGCACCACAGCTTACATGGGCAGCTGTGCCAACACCTCACCGCTCTTTGAGTGAAAAATTGTGAAAGATAGTGTTCTGAATCTGATGTATTTCTGCCTTTCAGCTTGCAATATTGCTTTTTCTTTTATTTAGACAGCAACAGCTTTTAAGGATCTTAATCTGCTTTTATAAATTGGACAAAACAGCCCAGTCTGAAATACTTTAAAGGAGACTGATAGCTGAATACACTGCTGACACGTTCTCTTGCTTTTTTTCGTTATCTTTTTCAGGCATCTTGGTGTCAGTAGCATCATTCTAGTGTAGGGTTGGGAGAGTGTGGAAAGGAGAACTAGGCTGGGCAAGAGTAATAAGAACCACTGAAACTGAGAGCGAGTTTTTTAGAATGATCTCATAATTATTAAGTAAAGAAAAAAAAAAACAAAAAACAAAAAACAGTAGAGTTTACACAAGGTTTATTTTCACAAATGCTGCTATTCCCCTTTTGGTTTTAGATATTGTTTGCTCATTCCTCCTTAATTAGGAGCAGTACTCACTTAAGAGCGTTACAAATTCGTAGTGCTGATTGATAATAGAAAGATCAAGGCATGCAACATTATTGCATTCACATTATCCTTAATAAAATTCTTCAGGGTTATGCAACTCTATATGTTACAAGCTTTATGGATTAATTTTTTTCTGTTGTCTTTGTATTATGTTCAAGAGAAGAATAAGTAAAGACCAAGGAATTACACGTTTGTGTGTACCTTTGTATTTGTTTAACTCATTATCGTAACTGTAAAAAGTCAGCCTTGATGTTCTACTTGCTGACTCATCTGCCTGTATAATTCTTACGTTCTTCTCTCTGAAACAGTAAGTAGGTGGTAATTAATTTTATTTTAAGAATTAACAATGTGAGTAGAAATTCGTATTCTGCAGGCTGTCCCAGTGCCTGGAGATAACTGATACTTTCAATTATTGAGGAATATCTCTATAGCACACTCACTGAGCTTGATGCTTAAGGAAACCTTATGCAGAAAACACTTGGCACTGCTTTTCAGTTTTTTCTATTAATTTATGCTGAGGAGCATGTGCTGCTATAGAACAGAGCAAGCTGTGTATTGCACAGGCTCCCTGATAAATTTGAGGGCAGATATGCTCAACAGAAAGGCAGATGGGTTACACTCTTCAGTCATACCAACAAACATCTTCGTTTAGTCACTGCTTTGTTTTCTAAGTATTCAGTGTTTATACTGTTACAGCTACTGTAACTGCTGGCAGTTGTGCTGTCTTGAGGCAGTGTAAAGCATCTCAAATAGTTCTCCCTGAGGGGACAAATGAGGAAATTGAATGAAATCACTCTAGAGCTGGGCAGGGGTAGAGCAGGGAGCGGTGCCATGTCCTAAAGTACAACTCTACCAAGTTTTACAGTGAATTTCAGACTTAATAGTGAACAGAAGGAATACAGACACTGATCTCGAAGGCTGAGAGACTGTCTTAACTGAGTGGGACTTATGGGTGATCATCATTACATTATTAAACTCCACGAGTGTCCTTTCACTTACCCTTTCTTTCTCTCTTTCCGTGACTTTTTGAAGGCAGGTTCCATACCATAGTTTTAATTTTTATGTTTGTACATGTTAGAATTGATTATTATTATTTTTCAGGCTTTGTGTTCTTGTGTAAGATTTCATTTAAATATAGATTTGAGTTGTTTTATATTAGTGATACTTCCTTTTTCACTTTTAATTTGGCTATTGCATTATATTATTGTATTACATTATATTGTTAATGTGAAATTGGGGAAAAATACTACAGGGCCTATTTAGGAAGTGTGCTCATTGTTGTAAATAAAGGCTTTGTCACAGTTTGTCCATGCTTCCATTCAAAAGTGATCAGATGTAAATAGCTGGGAGGGGGGAAGCTGGTCAAAGTTCAGTGTGTAGCTGGTATGCAAAGGAGTGTTATCCCTTCTCTTTCAAACTGATAGCTCCGTGGTGACTTTTAATTGGTTTCAAATCTGAAATCAGTGAGTTTTTCCTTTCACTGGGATGTTTTGCCTCTCATCTAATCAAATCAGAGGCTGCAGTCAGTATGACATTGCTATCTGTTTTCACTCCTTTATTTTTAAACTCATATTAACACGAAACTGATTGTGTTCTTTAAAATGTGATGATTTGATTTTGATAATGTCAGATATATGATTTTTTTTTTCTTTTCCACCCCCTCACCCCCTTTCACCTTTATTAGTGTCAAATCAATAGTGCCTTGGCTTCATTTCATACTGCTTTGGAACTTGCAACAGACCAAAGGGAGATTCAACATGTCTGCTTATATGAAATAGGTAAATGGGATGTCTTTATACTCTAAATATTTCATGTTCAAGTTTTGACTAATAACTTCAATAAAGAAAAGGAACAATTTTGTTTAGGATTATTAAAAAAGGTTTTAGAATACTGGCTCGTCTTGACCAGATAACACTAATCATAGAATCACAAAAGGGCCTGAGTTGAAAAGGACCACAATGATCATCTGGTTTCAACCCCCTGCTGTGTGCAGGGTCACCAACCACCAAACCAGGCTGCCCAGAGCCACATCCAGCCTGGCCTTGGATCCCTCCAGAGATGGGGCATCCACAACCTCCTTGGGCAACCTGTTCCAGTGCCTCACCACCCTCTGTGTGGAAAAACCTCCTCCTAATATCTAACCTAAACCTCCTCTGTCTCGGTTTAAAGCCATTCCCCCTTGTCCTGTCACTATCCACTCTCATAAACAGCCATTCCCCCTCCTGCTTATGCCTTCCCTTCAAGTACTGGAAGGCCACAGTGAGGTCTCCCTGGAGCCTTCTCTTCTCCAAGCTAAAAAAAAAAGCCCAGTTCCCTCAACTTTTCCTCATAGGAGATGTGCTCCAGCCCTCTGACCATCAAATCATCCTGTCATTTTATTTGGTTGAGTAGCACTCAACAATTGTTTATAATTTTCAAGTTCTCTGCAACTGTTCACCTGCAGAAGATTATTTAAAATGGAACCACTGTTTCTATGTCAAAAATGAATAGATCCTAATGGAGCTTCTGAGATTGCTGGAGTAACATCAACAAAAAGTGTCATTCTTTTCTCTGCTTTTAATTTTCATGGAAATCTTTATAGTAGAGAAGCTTCAAACGTATCTGGTTAAAGAAGAGCAGGGGAGCTGGTAGTAGTTAAGGAAGAGCTTTTGGTGTCTGTTTAGATTTGTGGTTAGTGTGAATTGGTCTCCTTGTTTTGTATAGGACGAATAACTCAGTATTTTCCAGTTAATGTAAATAAGATTTAAAATATATTATTGATTAGTTTTGTTTTTAAATTTTCCAGTTATAGGTATAATTGTTAAGCTAGCTCCAGCTCTCATAAGCAGAAGCTATGCTTCAGTAGCGTTTACACCATGTTTGAATTACTGTGCTTTCATTAAGTTGATCTCTCTTCTAGGCTGGTGCAGCATGATAGAGATGAATTTCAAAGATGCCTTTGAGTCCTTTGAAAGGCTTAAAAATGAATCCAGGTGGTCTCAGTGCTATTACGCTTATTTAACAGCAGGTGAGTATTTTCAGTAATGGTTGCAAGTGATAAATCAGTGATGTGATGTGGTACTTCTGGCATTGAGTTGTGCTCTTAAGGTGTTTCACATTGCTGCTTGTGCAGCTGTCTGTCAGGCTGTACTTATGTAATTTTGTTTATGTGATTTATTAATGCTTGGGTATATGCCCTTGACCTCCAGCTATGATTATTACATGACCTATTGCTAAGCTGATAGTGTATTGAAAAGATTTACTTAATAAATCCTTAGGTGTTGGATGATACTATGTCCTTTAATGGGTATGGAAAGCAAATACACACTTGTTAATGATCTCAGAGCATACCTTTGGGAGAGTTTGGATTTCTGTGTTCATCAAGTCCCACTCTAGGCCCTTTGCAGAAGTGCATGTTTTTTTTCCCCATAACTCCATGATATCTTTTTTCCTTTTTTTTTTTTTTTAATACCAGCAGTGTTAACACATTTTTGTTTCTGTGTCCTAGTGTGTCAAGGAGCCACTGGAGATGTCCATGGTGCTCAGAATGTGTTCAAGGAAGTTCAGAAGCTTTTCAAAAGAAAAAATAATCAGATCGAACAATTTTCAGTGAAAAAGGTTTGGTTTGGCATAAGCTGACTTGTTTCAGAACAGTAACTTGATGATTGTTTCATTCTTTGCCATTATTTGTTTTTTGAATGAAGTATCTGTTTTCTCCTTCTTTGCTTTTGTGGCATTAACAGGAAGGATTGAGGGGAGGAAACAAAAGTAGTGTCTCATTTTTAAAGACTCGGTAAACAAAATGTGAATTGGCTTTTCATCTGAAATAAATATTAAAGATACAGATACACAAAGAAAGGTCTAAGGCCAGGCTGGATGGGGCTTTGAGCAACCTGGTCTAGAGGTATGTATCCCTGCCTATAGCAGGGGGGTTGGAACTGGATGTCCTTAAAGGTCCCTTCCAACCCAAAGCATTCTATAATCTTCTCTCTAGCTTTGTTTTTCCTACTTTTTTTTTTTTTTTGTCAAAGCCATGGTTCTTTTTGAAAGCCAAATTTGTCTAGTGAGTATCACCCAATTTAGGATTTTCAGATGTTGCAGCGTCAGCATTCAGTCAGTACGTATTTGGGATTGTGAAACAGAAGAAAGCTGCAAATAAAGCAGCTTTGCTTTTTATCAACGTGTAACCCTTAAGTTAAATAGAAAGTCTTTTTTATTAGTCTTAAAGTTTAAACTAAATTGCCGAGGACTATTTTTAAGAGAACTGTTGGATGCTTTCATGCAACAGTCACTATTTGATAAACTGTTTGTGAGTAGCATGTTCTTTGTAGAGGGCAGATGACAGATCTTTTTCTTTCTTCTTCCTTTCCAATTTGCAGGCAGATAGATTCAGAAAACAAATGCCAACCAAAGAGCTCTGTGTCCTGGCATCCATTGAAGTACTATACTTATGGAAAGCCCTTCCAAACTGTTCCCTCTCCAACCTACAGCATATGAGCCAAGGTATAATACAGATTCTTGATCCAGTTATTTATTTTAAGTGAGGTATACAGTTTGCTATGATCGTTTAAATTGTGTGGTAACAGTTGCAGTAATATCCCTAATTTTCTAGTTCCAAAACATAGTGGTGAAGCTTATAAAATCAGATTTAATCACGTAAAAATAGGCTCTAGTATTTTTTTTTCTGTAGTTTTCCTATAGAACAGTCAATCTTAAAGATTGCAAACAGTAGACACTTCTGTCCTGCATACTCAAAAGCAATAGAGATCTTTCTTATAAGCTCCCAGCTGGTGGTGCACATTTTAATGTGACATAGCAATAAAATTCAGAGATAAGCTTCTTGTAAGGCTTGACACTGACAGATGGGTCTGCATCAGCAGTCCTTGGTTGTAGGATTTCTGCTCAGTGAAAATGTTGCTATACGTTGTGTGTATCTCAGGAATGACTGGATGATGGAGTATTTTTTTAATTTGTTTCCTCTCTTCTTGGACAATGTGGTTTACTTTTCTGAGGAGAGTTGTCAGGCTTTTCCTTCGGGCTAGGAGCTCTGGTTTGTAAGGATTAAGCTGTATCCACATGTGTCTTTGTAAGTAAAATACCAAGTAACTTGAGACTTGTAATAAAAATGAGACTTGACAGCCCTACCTTTGTGTCCAAATACTTAATGTAGCCAATCCTTAGTTATTCATAGGTGGCTTATTTGGTGACTGCAGAGGTGGTTTAAATCAAGCAGAGTTTATTACATGAGGCAGAATATGAAGTTAAAGGAGCTGTACTATTCCCAGACTCCCAGAGCTCCTTTTGAAGGGTTGAAAATTCCTGTAGACACCTGTGTTACTGGGGTCTCTAGAAGCAATGGTGCAGTCAGGTGCAAATGGTTCCTTGTGGAACTAGCCTTGATGTAACAGCTGCTCTGAGTTGGTGCTAATAAGCCTGATTAAAATGGAGCATGATTCATTTGCATGGTTATGTGCATCAGTGAATACAGCACTATGCAGCTGAGTCACAGTCTAGCCCAACAATTAGCCTTACCTACTCATCAGCACTGGGAATTATGATGCCAGAACTCTCTCATCTGGAGTTTTACATCTAGTGTGGATTTCTGTGTCTGTCACTTGTCTTCAGTTCAGAACAGATATACAGATATCTGAAATGTTTGGATATTTTGCCCTGTTTTCCTTGAACCATGGACTGCAAATTTTTTCTTTCAATGCCTGAGACAACCCAGTTGCCAACAACACCAGGAGGAGTAGATTGTTTCTTAACTTTGACTTTCTAGCTTATTCAAGAGGAATGCACCAACTGCTTGTGACTTTAGAGGGCCAATTCATTCCTGACAGGAATTATTACGTTAGTGACAGATTGCTTGATGAGATTGACACAAAATGGGTTGTATTTAAAAGAAACTAAATTACTTTGACGTTGATTGTTACTGGCATGTCACATTTTCTGCTCGAATTTAATCATTAGAGTAAAAAATCACTGCAGATTGCAATTCTTGTCTAAGGAAAGATTTCAATCCATCTTGTTTGTTTATTGGAATGTTTTCGTTAAGCTTGTCAGGATGTTGATGATTCATCAGCTGTTGGTTTGAGGAATTTGCTTCTTGGTGCCATACATAAATGCCTGGGAAATTCTGAAGATGCTGTTCAGGTAAGTTGTTAATTATTCCATCAGTTGTATTTTATGAACTGTAATTTTATTAATCAGTAAATACTGTTGAGGAAATCTGTTAAGCAAACTGCTAATTTTCAGTGCCATTGATTGGTCTGTTGTATGAATTCTAACAGAATACGTTGGGTTCTTTTCAAACCTTGAATTTAGGCCATTCTATTGTAAAAGCAATTGTCTGATGTTGAGCAAGCATGGCAGTTAATGTGTCCCGCGGAGCAAGAGTTAAGTGGAAACCAGGGTGAAGATAGAAGAAGATTTTGTACTGCTGGGTTTACTATGTACAAAAAAAGAAAATCAACTAAAACACAAAACTTGTTGATCGACCTTTTGAAGGCATGGATGTACTGCTTCTGCTCTAGGGCTTTTGAGCTATTAGACACTAAGAGGTGTCTAGAGATTAGCAAATGCAAAATAATAACTCTGCCACTGTTGGCAGAACCTCTTTTTTTTTTTTTTTTTCCCTCCCCAGGACTGAATACATACGAAACTAGAGAGCTGTTGTTGGTACTACATCTCCCTCCCCACCCCGCCCTCAGAAGTACTTGAAATAATCCATGTACTTAATCTCCAAAGTTCCTTGTTAGGCTTAATAGTTTTGAGTATGATGTTGAAAAAAAAACGTGACACAGTTAACGTATTGCTTGTGGAAAAAATGCAAACAAATAATTTTGTCTTGATTCATTAGTCTTAGCAAAAACCTCCCCGTCCTTGCTTAAAGAATCTGCACCATTGGAAATGTTAACATATTCTCCTGTGACTTTGGCTAATTTCAAATGCTTGAAATTGTAAGGTACTTTTGGATTTTTAAGTGATCACATCTTCTATTTTAAGATGTTATTTCAGTCTTTTTTTTTCTTTTCTTATTATAGTACTTTCAGCAGGCTGCTAAAGATGAGCTGTGCCGTCAAAACAACTTGTACATCCAGCCATATGCTTGCTATGAGCTTGGCTGTCTTCTATTAGACAATCCAGAGGTAGTGGTAAAACCTTTTTTGAAACTCTGTTGAAAAAATAAGTATTGTTCAGAATCAGCATAACACTGTACAAACAATGAAACAAAGTTGATGGGTGAGAAGCTTAATGTATCTGTGGGTAACACTGTAATGCCATGCTTAGTTGTTACTGGGTTGTATTTATATACATTACATACAACATAAATTATTAGACTCTCTGGGATTCTTCAGAGGAGTTGCTACATTCCTGATTCTGTAGCAGTAAGATAAACGTGTGCAAACCTTCTGTCTTTCTGTAGCTGTGATGTTTATGGACAGTCAGTACTGAAGCAAGAATTTGACGCACTGGAACAGGTTGCCCAAGGAGGCTGTGGATGCCCCATCCCTGGAGGCATTCAAGGCCAGGCTGGATGTGGCTCTGGGCAGCCTGGTCTGCTGGTTGGCGACCCTGCACACAGCAGGGGGTTGAAACTAGATGATCATTGTGGTCTATTATATGATCTTAATGAGAAAAGCACCGTATCTTGATTTATTATTTATTCCTTCTCACTAACAAGTTTACATTTGTTGTAACTGCTGCTAAGTAGAAGGGTGGCAGGTAGTGAGGTTATCTGAAGGTCCTGAGAATTAGGAGCATTCTCTCTTTCCTTCTTGCTTTATATATAGCATTTGCACACAGCTAACAGGCTTCACATTGGGAGTTTCGTGGCTGAATAAGCCTTGGCTTGTAGCTGCTGCTGAGAAGCTGTGGTAGATAGCACTTAGTGTGTGAAGGAAGCTACTTCTTGTGGCACTCGGTGAGGAAATAAATGCTGCTTGTGTTACGTGAGATGGGGTTGGGTGGGCAAAATGAGCTAGAATTAGAGGTGAGTGGTGCTGTTTTTAGAAGATTGCACTCACTAGCTTGGGATATCATGCAGTTCATATTTGAGAGTTCTGTAATGACTATGAAAAAGATGGGAATAGAATTTTATATATTATCATTACTAGAGAGGATAAGTGTATTGAAGACTGTGTATAAAAAGTACACTTTTATTAAATGTATGTTACTTTGAAATGACTCATAATTATATGTTGGATCTGTCATACAATCTGATTCATCTTTGTTAAATTAACCCAGTTAGACCATATTATGTGAGATTTTAGTATGGCTATGTCAATATTAAAAACTGTTTTGTAGATGTTATTTGTTTCTTATTTACTCGTAATACTTTAATTTAAAGTAGTACTCTATAATAAGAAATAATACCTTGTTTTCAAGGTAGAGATGCTATTCTAGACTGACTAAGCTGTACACTTGAGATATGCAATGCAGTTCTAATGCAGTGTCTTTTCTTTTTGTAGACTGTGCCAAGAGGCAAAACCTTACTTCTTCAAGCCAAGGTAAAAACTAAGACACTTCACACTTTGTATTCTCACAGGAGGGTATCTGAGAAGTTGTGGTGATTTGTTGTTTTTTTGTCAGCGTCCATCACCTTTAATCTACAATGCTAACTTTGTAGGTATATATTTATGTATATGAAGTGCATTTGTGTTTTGTAGATACGTATTTATTGGTCAGTAGAGCTCACAGTAGTGACCTCTGCTGGACTGTTATGACTTTGCCATAGTTTTTGGCTAAGATTCAGCAGTAAAAGTTTGAAAACTGCAGCTCTTCCCTTCATACATGTTTCCTCTGATCCCTCACTTTGGTGTGTGGGGATCTTTCTTGAGCTATAAGACCTGCATAATTTTTCAGTTACTGTTAAACTGAATAGGATCCAAACAACACATTGAAAATTGAAGCTTTCTGCTCTTTTCACCAACTTAGAATTTCTGTAAGCCAGAGGTATAAATAACAATATGGAATCTCCACTTCATCTCTTCAGTCTGTTTTGTAGCTTGACCTCTTAAGCATTATTAGTGAAATTATTTTCATATCCTAAAGTGAAGGAATCTAATATTTGCATGCTTTTCTTTTTTATTTCAGGAGGAATTTACAGGCTATGACTTTGAGAACAGATTGCACGTCCGCATCCACGCAGCCTTAGCCTCTCTAAGGGAAGTTGTTCCACAGTGACAAACAGGAAGTTGTGTTGTCCATTCCCACAGTTTCTGCACTTTAGGATGAAGCAGAAGAAAAAGCTGTTGGGAAGACCAGTTTTTCTTCTGGAAACCACTTGTGCCAGAGACACTTTCATAGTATGGCTAAGAGTTGGTATGGCTTAGTAAAATACTGCAATTTCAACTGAAAGTAAATCAACCAAGCAGAAGGTTAAGTGACCTTGCGTATTTTAACTCCTCACTTTTTAGTTTGTTTAAACTGAGGGGAACACAGTTATTAAGTGACTCATCAGGGGAGCCTAAATAAGCACACAGCTTACTTCAACATTGGCAGATGGGATCTTTTTTTTTTTTTAAAAAAAAAACATTTTAAAGTAGATATAAATCTAAAATATGCTAAGGGGGAGGTGTTTCTGTTTTGATTAGAATACAATAAAAGTAGTTGGTACAAATGTTGAAGAAGGGAATGGGCAGAACACTTATTTTCTTGAAGGATTAGCCAAAACACAAAAGAAGGAAAACCATGTAGCCACAAAGAGCAGATCTTGCTGAATTTTAGAGTTTTACTTCAGTGAATTCATGATGAATAATTTGCCAATTTAAAACCTCCCATCCCCTTTCCATTATTTGTTGCTTCCTTCTCAACACAGCTCATACTTCTGATACAAATTCTGTCAACACTTAAGATCTTGGCTTCTGGTACATTCCAGTCAAATACTTTGCTTTACATGTAATTACAGTGAGGGCGATTTTCATTTTGCTCTTAATATTCTGACCAGAGCATTCAGATAAGTAGGCCACATACAGTAATTTTACGTGTTTTCCATTGAAGCTGCTAAACCTTTATCGCAGTGACTTTTACAGCTATTGAATCAGACAAAACAGTATGCCCACCACCCACCTCCAACCCTATTTCTGTAGTTTTACCAATGCTATGCTATCTTAAGTTTCTATATGATATTCCAAATTTGTGGCTTTGACATTTGAATTTGACTTCCTGAAGACACTCTGAGAGCTGGCAATTTACATCATGATCACATATATGTATATTGTTTTTAATACTGACCATCTGTGTCCTTGTTTGTAGATTTAAAAACAAAACAAAAAACCAAAAACATTTTGTCTGTAGCATCTCCCTATGTTGTATATTCAGTTAGTATCATTACCTAGAAGGTAACAAAGGTATATTTTTTTTTTTTAAAGAAACTTATGAGTGGAAATCTGACCAGGAAGTTAATTGAATTATGTTACTTTGCAAAGCTAAGAAAACTGGATATCTTTGAAAATAATTCTCTAAAAGCCTTATCTTTACTTTGGTCAGGTTGCCTTAAACAGTTCCTTAGCTTAAACATTTTGCTTCTTTTCCTAACTTGTTGCAGAAGACGTTGCTGTGTTGCCAAGGTTTCGTACCTTGCCCCACATCTAACCTTCACTGATTTGCTTTTGAGATTGCATCTAAAGCAAGACTGATATGGAGGAGAAAAGCAATACTGGATTTGGTAGGCCAAAGGAAATTGGTTGCACTTCTAGAGCAGTTACACTCTTCTGTTGCAATTCCTGAAGGAGAGCAGAGACTTTATTTTTCTAAAATGTAGGTATGTTGCAGACAGTACGCTGTCAACTTTTTTATTCCATTTAATCAGTAATATTGAATCAGAAAGGAGTGTTCAACCTTTTTTGAATTGGTCAATCCAAATAAGTATTGAATAGAGAACAATATATTGTGTCTGTATATACATAGCAAATTCTTAGAATCCAAATGATAATTTTCAAGAAAGGTCTTCAGTATACTTGAAATCTTATTTTGTCCTACCTTTTAATATTTTGTGTCAGAGACACGGTCCACTCTGGGTAAATAGATAGAAACGTTGCATTTAATGGCAAAATTCCTTTCAACACACTGCTTAAGTATACCATGAGCCTAGGCTTATTCAGGACACAAAGCACCTGCATGTGATTGGTGTTGGGATGTCTGGGGTCTACAAACGTTGGAGGTAGCTAGCAAATTGTAGTAAACTTGATTACAAGGCCTGTTCTGCTCACTGGGCCAAGAGTGAGTCCAAAAAGACACTATATATTCCTGTAAAGGTTTAACTCTGTGCAAGTTGCAGCTTTTCTGTGGATTTAGCAAATTGTCACTGAAATGGAACCATCGGTTTCTGTAATTTTTTTTCTCCCTCCATAGGAGAATCTCCTGCTTTGTAAATGTCACATTTGTTTTTTATGTTAGATTGTGCCTGTGATGAGAAAAATTTCAACTGTATTTTGTGCAAACTGATATGTTTTTATACTTTGGAACTCGGAGGCATGGTCTAATAGCAATAATAGAATATGCATCTTGCTAGTTAACATGTTAAGAATATCTTTACTGAGTCAGGTATTTTTTGTTGATGTTGATGCAGTTTTTATCTCAATATGACTCATTTCAAATAAATAACTAGAATTTATAGATGTCACGAAGTGGCATATTTATTGTGACGTACTGTAAATTTGTTGTTAATTTACAGAACTTGCACTTTTATATTTCTGAGTAAAATTAAAAGAAATGTGGACATGTGTTTTGTTCCCTGGCTCCTTGAATTTGTCTTTCAAATCGGTGGCCTCCTCAACAAGGTGGTGTCGAGCACTGGAAAAACTTCTGGGATGTCAAGTGACTCTGCAGGAAAGCTTTCTAGTCAGTAATTACTCAGCTTCTATTCTTCCAGTACAATTTCAGTCTCCTGGTTTAGAAAGTGAGTTACATGTGTCATGTTGAGATCAACCACAGAACAAATGAGGTTTAACATACTTCTAAGAAAACACCAATACAGGTGTGTTTGTTGTATCCCTACACTTTGGAAGAATGCTTCTAAGTTATTCTAAAGCAAACCCTTTAATTTCTCCTGTCTCTTGTTTGTTTCCTATTTCAGCCATGCTTTATTCTGAAATAAAATTCCCCAAATGTGGTACTGAATTGCTTTAAAGTTTATAGCAGTCTGTTTTCCCAATAACTGATCATGTTCTTGCTTCCAAACTGCATTGTAGCTATCTGAAAGTTGAACAGTAAGTATTATAGTGGTGTAGAGCTGTATGGGGTTTTACAAGGGTGATGTTAGAATTTTTCAGTGAAGTAAAAGCAAGATGTCACGTATGAGATTTGAATTCCTTTTTCAGCCATTACTAAATACTCATATTAACAGTGGTAGCAATCATTGCATGAAGAATTATGTGGTCACAAAAACATAAGATTAAAGCTAATATTAAGAAGTTATATTTTTAGCTGTCTTTGAAAGGGATTGGGCAATCACTGGCATCTGAACATGCATGAGCACGCTTGTCATTGGATCAGCAGAGGTTCTAGAGGCAGTCTGTAACATAAGTCGTAGACTACAATGAGCTTTGGGAATAAGCCGTACAGATACACTGCCTCTACTTTGTCATCCTGACAGAGCTGTCAAACAAAACTCTGCTAATGAGAGTTTTTGTAGATGTTTATACAACGTTGTCTTTCATCCTGATGTTTTGAGGTGAGTAGAAAAGGCTTCAAAAACCAGCCTTCTGCAAGTCTTTTGAGATAAGATGGGATTATACAAGGATACGAGTTCCACTTCAGGCTCTCTGGAGTTAAATACTGAGCTGCTCCTATTTCACTGCATTTTTTATTTTTTTTAACAAGTTTGGGTGCCCCAAGTGGGACCCAGTGCAGGTCACCAGAGTAGGCGGTGTTGCTTCATGCTCCTGCTCAGAATCTTTGCCTTATCACCCAAGACTTTCACGACCTACTTTGTCCCTGTATTTTAACCAATGTTTTAGCCACAGACAGTTCTGTTCGCATTCAGTTTTCTTATTACCCCAAACTTTTTGATTGCTGCTTTTTCCAAAATATTTTCTATCTTTTGATGTGACTTCTTCCAAGACAGAGTTCCAGTGATATAGAAGAAGAAAGGGAGATTGTTAGACACGGTTGAGCAAGAAACACTTGCATAACACCTACCCCTGTTTCATTTAGATCAATGTGTTTAACATATTGGGGGAAAAAATAATTTCTAACCAGTGTGATTCATCTTCTGTAAATTGTATTTAATGAAGAGTTAATGAATAAACTGATTTCTTCTTCTCAGAAGCATGAAGCTTGTCTGGGACCATAAGTCACTGAACTTCTGTCTGTTAACTGGTCTCTAGCTCACGTAAGACTTCAACATTGTCTAGAAGCTGTCACTTCTGCATCTGGGTCAAAGCCTGGTGGGACGAGGTGACTATCTTGTTAGGCTGACAGCTCTCAGCCTGACAGGCTCTCCAGTGTTGGGCCAAAGGCCAATGTGTTTTAGTAGAGCAGCTGGTACTGTTCTTAAGATGGCTTCCAAAAATAGCATTCAAGTTCCAGTACAATGAATTAGTTCCCAGTCTTTTTTTTTTTTTTCCTGTAAGTTCCTGTGCTGTGCTCTTCCATTTCAGACAGATGTGTTTGTTAGTGACTGAAGCTTTTATAAATATTTAGACTGGATTATGCTTCTGCTTGGTGAGCTCTAATTATACTTTTCCCTGTTTTTATATCTGTATCAAAACATCTCCAAAGCTTTTATTGTGCAGTTTCACAGACCCAGAGTTCTGACAGTTTTCAGAAGGATGTCAATGGGTATGATGCATGGGAACTGTGACATCACACTCTGCTCAGCCCTGGGCAGGGGAGGCTGCAGTGGGAGCAGGTACCAGGGTGGTGTGGGGATGGCAGGGGTGCCCTGAAAACCCTTGCTTTAAGGTAATTGTCTTTTGTCATGTCATTGGGGGGGGGGGGGGGGGGAAAGAAGAAGAGTGGTGATGTTGGTGCTTTTGGTGATGTTGGTGCTTTTGGTGATGTTGGTGTTTTTTTCTTTTGTTGTTTGTTTTGGAAAAGGGATGTCTTTTGAATTACCATTACGGTTTCCTAGCTTGCTGGCCATTCAGACTTCCTGCTACATAAAAAGCCAGAGTGGGGGGAGTCAATGATTGGGCCCTTTAAGGGAAAGTGGCATTGGGAAGTATTGGAAAAGGGTTTGTGGTGGCCTGGGCCACTGCCATAGCGCTGCTGGAATCCCATGGGGATGTGCAGGTGCTCAAGTCAAGCATTTTCTTGCTGCAGATGAGAAGCTGTGAGCCAGCCTCAGTGTGTGACAATGGAGCCTCCAGACAGTGTTCTGAGCTGCCTCAAGACTTTGCTGGAGGGTGTGAGCAGAGCTGTCATAAAACAGAAACCAGAAGACATTGCTGGGTTTTTAGCTTCCTATTTCCAAGACTTTATTGACTTCCAAAAAGGTTTGTTCGTACCAATCCTTATCTGAATAGCGTGAGCTCTGCAAGTCTTATCTAACTCCAGCTTAATTTGTGCTTCTGTTTTCAGAGAATCCAGATTTGGTTTTAACAGAAGTGGTTGAAAAATTTGATCTCAAGCAGGGTAAGATAACTGTCTGTTCTTCTAGGGTGTTTTCAGATGATGTTGCAACATGTGTGGGTACAAGTAGTTTTCACTTACGTGGGCTGCATCTCACCTGTACCTAGACCTGTGTAAGAGGCACATAAGCTCTTTGCAGTGGGTGAGAACATAGCCACCACTGCAGGATTAGGAATACAGTTAAGGAGCCCATGATTTTGAAGTGGTACCAGTGCTTTCTGAGTTTTCTTTCCCCTTCCTAATAGGAAGCAACAAACTTCCTCTCAGAAAGCTTCATAAATGTGCTTTTGTGCGAATGTAGAACATCTGATTGACTAGGCTGAAATCAATCTTTATTTAAATGGAAACATTTGCTAATGCAGTGCCATTATGTATTTGTTTTCTGCCTTTTATTTTTTATTATTTATTTATTTATTTATTACTTTGCAGAAACTTGGAATGAGGAACTGGAAGACAAGACATCAAATTATAATGAGGCTTTGCTTTTTACTGAGTCCCAGAGAAAGGAATCGTGTACAGACAGAGGGGAAGATCCTCTTGAAGATCTCACTTCACGTAGCTCCAGAATAACTCTGTGCCCATCACCAGCCAGTTCCACTCCAGAAATTACACACCCCACTGGACCTGAAGGAGCTTTATCCCCTGAGGGATCTGAACTTGAGTATGTGCCTTCTGACCCTGCACAGCTCCCTGCCCCTGTGGAAGACAGCAGCGATTCTGTTTGTCTTGTGAGGGATGTGGCAACCACTGTGCAGACTCTTCAGGAAGATGTTTCTGCTGCCTCAGCAGCTGAGGCTTCTAGGTCACAACTAGGAGTGCGGCCTTGGTCTTCCATGAGTGGAGAAGTAGGACCCTCAGACACCCAGATCTTTGTCTTAACAACTGATATCAATCAGGTTTCCTCAGTCTTCCTGCAGGAAGGACTCTCACCTCTTCCACCACCACCTCCTTGTAAAGAAGAGGTTGCTCCGCCTTCCTGTAGTGCAGCTGAGGCCATCTCAACCACTGATAAACTGATAACGGATGCAGAGGTTCCTTCCTACATGCAGCAGTTTCCAGATAAAATAATCATTTCCTTTAGTGGACAAGCTCTTTCTTCTGTAAAGCTGTCATTAAATGCAGGCCAGGTCTCATTTCTGGTTGCTAATGATGCAGCGTTCCAGCCTGAGCAAACGGAAGGCATAGCACCGATGGAATCAGCTGAGCAAGCTTGTTGCTTCAGGTAAGGAAGTCTGGGTCCTTGTCATCTTCCCAGCCCTTCAGCTTCATTAAATGGAAAAGCACCTTCATTGGTGCAACACATGGCAGCGACAGCTTCTAAGAAACTGCTGTATGAATGCCATCTACTTGGCCCCAGTGCACGTGTGTTAGAGCTCTCTGCAATCTGTCAAGAAATGGGACTAGCTCTGGGCAAGATCCTGCATTCCTGTGGGTAAATACAGATAAGAGTGATGCGAAGGGGGCCCTTGATCCCTAATAGTTTTGCTCAAAACAAGGTCTATTTCTGAAACAGATACTGGCATACTGAGATACAATACATCTGCGCTGTTGCTAAAGATGCAACAGGTTTTGATTACTTTCTTGAATGATATCCTGTTCCAGCACTAATGTGAGGTTTACCACTTAAAAAAAAAAATGGTGGTGGTTGCCTGTGCTGTCTTGCTGAGTCTGCTGTGTTTCTGCAGCTGGGCCAAGGGGGCCAATTGGTTTGCAGCCATGAAGAAAGCTGGTGTTCATGTTTCCCGGTGGGGCCCTCACCAGCAGCCCTTCTCTGTGCTAATGTGCCCAGCTTAACCCTTGCACAGCTGGAGAAACACTCCAAGGTGGAGCTCCCCAGTCCCAGGTCTCCTGATCTTGTGGAATCAGTCCAAGCCATGTCCCAGCACAGCTGTGAGGTATCAGCAAAGAACGGTGCAGGGGAAAAAGACAGACTGTAAATGAAAAATACTGGCTTATTAACAAATGCTTTGGGGGAAGGTTGACAGACCCAATTTCAAAAATACAAGCCAAATAGGTGAGTTCTCAAATGCTTGCTCAGCAGAACCTCTTGACCATAAGTAACCTTGCTTTTCTAGGCTGCAGCTATGGCAGCCCTGTACAAAACTGCCTTGCTATCCCCAGTCTCTTCTCTAACATCCTTGCTTCTACCAAGTGCAACTGTGCTTGATTTAGACATAAAGACTTGTAGTATGAATGGAATTAACTGTTTTGGCCGTTAGCCTTCTTGCCTTTTTATTGTTATAGCCGTGGCACCAAGTGGAGCAGGACAACCACCACCATTTTCTAATGCGTGGACCCTCTCTTGTCTAACGTATTTGAAATGAGGACAAAAATCTGCCATAAGCATCTGCTTCAATTCTATGCAATGCAAGAAGAAAGAAAAAGGGAAAACGCTGCACCTTTCCTTTTCATGGGCTCTACTGTTAAATAACATCCAGGACTGTAAATCTATTTCCAGCCGTGTCTTTGCACAGCAAGATGCAGGTGCTAGGAGGCTCACTGTAGCCCCAGTCCTGGTTGCCAGCCCAGCTGATGAGAAAAAAGCTATGATAAGTTCTGCAGAGAAAACTGCTGCTCTGTCATCCCTCTGGATGATGTATGGCTGCAAAAAAAAGGCTGACAAGCCAGGGCTGAGCACACAGGTATAAATGTCCTTGCAGAAAGTTACTGTAGTGCAGCGCAGACTGTCATTACATCAGGCACCAGTCTTAGAGTATTAATGAATAGAAAGAAGAAAAATCTGTTCTTAGGAAACAAAAATCCCTCAAAAGAAAACCTGATATTGAGTTTTCTTAATCTTCTGCAAAAGACAGGAACTAAATGCTTTGTTTTTGCTTTGTTTTTCCTAGAGTGGAATGTTCCATTCTGGATGACATGCTGAAGAATTGACACAACAGCTCTCAAAATCGCTTAACAGCTGGGCAACTTTGAGGGTAAGACTTGAAATGCTGGCCACAGTGAAGACCTGAGTGCAGAAGCGATGAGGTATCCAATTTTTGCCCTTACCATAAGAACCAGGCAAAGCACAGCCAAAAAAAAAAGCATTTCTCCTCCTCTGTGCAGATGTCTCCAGTACCGCTGCCCTACCTGGGTAATTCTAGTTGCACACAGAATAAAAACAGAAAGCATCTCACTGCCTTTGTAGCTGTTCCACTAGTCCACATTCAAGGCTTGAGCTGTGGGCTCACCACACACTAAAAATGAATGCTTTGCCCCAGCTCCTGGGGCCAGACTGCTCCTACTGAGAGGAAGAGACGTCACTGAAGCACGCTATCCAGTGTGACTGCAGCAACTTTGGGAGGCCTGCTTCGGGTCACCGCTGTCAAACACCATTCACTTTAGACTAGATGCAAGAAGTTTTGAAGCCTTTATTTAGTAGCAATTAAATTATTCAATTAACACTAACCTCCAGACAGCAGTTAAAATATTGTACAAGGAACAGCTCGCCCTCTAGAAGCTCTGTACACAGTTCAGTGTAAACTTACACTCTAAGATTGAATGCACCCCACTGAAAAGGGGTAAAGCAGCTGTGCACAGGAGGCCTCGCTGAAGTGCCTTCCTACCTCTGAGATGCACAAGGCTTCCTTCCAGGCAGCCTGCACTGTGCAGACAGTCCCACGGGGTCCCAGACTGATCCACTTCTTGCCTGTTTGCAGTGGTGCTGGGCACCAGAACTCATAGTGCATTGAACAGATTCTTTTCAAACCTGTTATTAGTGTGCAGTTGAAATCCAATCCATAGGTGTTTAAATGGCTCTTAATTCCTTAAACCATAATGCTTGTAGCAAAAAAAGGAGAGCAAAATTCAAAACACACTGCACAAAATATTGAATAAATACCTCTGAGTAACGTCACCAGCTTAAACAACTGCATGAAGGCTCCAGAGATGGGTGCGTTTCTGGGAGCTCTGACCAGAGCTCAGGATTGAAGGGAGTTACTTCAGTAAAAGAAAAGTCGCTTTATGAAAAATTGCCTCTGTACAAAAGTGACACACCCTTCTTTGCTTTAAGAACAGAATATTGCAATGACTTTATGTGCTTTTAGACATTCCCATGTCATAATAAATAAAAACAGTTTTGCTTGTGCCAATGTTATCTATGAAAGAAGGTATTCACAGAACAGCCAAGGTGTTCCGTTCCTCATACACCACAACCTAATATAGGTGTATTCAGCAAACCAGGCAGCTGTACATCATGGTGACTTGCTGACTTTGTCCACTGCCAGCCAGAAAAGTTCATCCCCTACCTAAGGGACCGCAGTCACGTACTGCCAGATTTACTGCGGAGATGCGTAATATTCTGTTGGATAACATGTTAGTTCTTTCAGGAGGTAAGTAAAATGAGGGAAAACATTAAAACAGATTAAGACTTATTTGTATCAGCCACAGGCTTCTTATTGCATTTTAATAAATATCAGGCAAATTAAAGTAGTTTCTGTCCCAGTAGTTGCCAGAATAGAGCCAGTCCTGTGTGCCGGTGTGGGGATTGGGCCCTTGATGGAACCATCTGTAAGGAAACACGCAGCATGTTACCAAAGTTATCCATACACTGCTGTAGTTCAGAACTGCTTTGCTGTATCTGTAGCTGTTGCATCTGTAGCTGTTGTTCAAAGTAATTACCATGAATGCCAGAGTCCTCTTAGTTTAAAATCTTAAGTATATTTTAAGTTGTTTTCAGCAGCCAGATTTCCCCATTCCAGCAGCACTTCAGTGGCTCCCAGGTGACATTACTGACATCAGCATTTTGTCCATTTGGAGCAGTCAAGACTCTCACATAGAAAGGACAGCTACAGTTACATTTCAAAGCAGTTGTGAACCATCATTTTGGCATGCATAAATAATAACAGTATCTTCAAGACAGTGAACACCACAAGCACTGCAGTCCTGAAAACAGAAAAACACTATTTCCCCAGTACCTAGATTTCCCCCAGTGTCTCAAAGCCTTGTTTTGCAACATGCCAACTCAGAACAAGTGCCTTCACTACCGTCAGTGTAGGTGAAACATCACCCCCAGGCTGCAGGAAAAGTCGTGGTTTACTACAGCATGACGGTGTTGCATCCACTGTTAGTGCTGAGGGACCGACGTGAATGCCCAGAGAGCTGATCCAGCTGCACCAAGTTATGTGCCAGCTTCTACGCTGGCTGCTGATTGACACACTGGACTCTTGCACACGCTGGCTTCTTCCCCTCCTCTCTTCTCCTTCCTTATAGGAAAGCCAGGCACACACACACACAGCACAGTCTGGGGAATAGAGGGCTGTCAACAAAGCTGGGTGTCACCTCACAAGGCCGGACTGCAGTACCCCCAGTGGGGAGGACAGCTGTCAAAGCACCATAGCACAGAAGGTTGTCCTCCCTCCTCCTCACCCATGCCTGTTTCTGGCAGTTACATCATACAGTGTAACTGAGCACAGCCTGCTGTTTGAGTCTGGCTCAATCTTTCATCTCGCAACGGCAGACCCCAGAGGACAAGCAGTAGTTTAAGTTTTTGCTGTGTTTTGCCATGCTGTGTTGGCATCACCAGGCAGCTTGAGAGCAGCTCTTGTGGTTAATATATGCTCCAGTGCTTCCTTTCTGCTCTTCAGTGGCCACAAAGGCCGGTTCTCGCTTCGTATGCCTCACTGTAGCAAACACACTCACTGATGTAAATCATGCATGCGCATTTTTTAACTCACTCTTCCTTTTTAGGTTTTCTGCTTGTCAGAGCAGAAATGAAAATACATTAGGATCAAATAAGGGCAATGAAACTATGAAGGGTCTGGAGCACAAGCCTTAAGGGATGGTTCAGATGGGAGAAGAAAAGGCTCAGGGGAGACCTTAATGCTCTCTACAATTGCCTGAAAGGGAGTTGTGATGAAATGGGGGGTCGGTCTCTTTTCCCAGGTAACAGCAATAGGACAAGAAGGGCTGGACAAGAGGGACTGGCCTCAAGTTGTTTTGAGGGAGATTCAGGTTGGATATTAGGAGAAATTTCTTCTCAGAAAGTAGTGATGCAGTGGCACAGGCTGCCCACAGAGGTGGTGGAGTCACCGTCCCTGGAGGTGTTCAAGAACCATATGGATGTGGCACTTGGGACACAGATTAGCAGGCACAGTGCGAAGGGGCTGATGGTTGGACTAGGTGATCTTAGCAGTCTTTTTCAACCTTAATGATCCTGTGATTACAATCCACTGACTTTAAAGAGGAAAAGCACAAAGGCAACCAGCATTACAATGCCATACTACAGAGCAGGGTGGCCAGTAAGAGGCTCTGTCTAGATCCAAAAGATCTGAGCTGCACATTGGACGTAACTCCTCATGTAATGCCATCACAGTGGTAAACTGAACAGTCAAACACCTGCATGGCACTTCTGCCCTGATTAAACTAACAGAAATCAGTGAAAGTTCCTTACCCCTTGTGCCACACGTCATTTACTACCATGGAACCTTTGCTTGGGATGTGTCAGCTGCTCTGAAGTAAGTGGTGTGTGTGCAGGCCCAGTATGCTTCCCAGGGGAGCAGCAGCTTATTCCAGAGTATAAGCCTAACATTTGCTGAGGTTCAGTGCTACAAGTAATGACCTCACCCTGCAGCTTAGGGAGCTGTACGCCCAGGACCTCACTGCACTGCCTTCAGCACAGGAATGGATCAGGACAGTGTCCTCTAGTGGGAAACTGCAGCTGTTTACATCAGTTTCCATCACACTTCAGGTTAAGACCTGCAGGCTGACCCTCTGGGAGCAGCAGGAGAGTTGTCTTCCAACAAAATAGCTTTTTTCTCCAAGCTCAACTGTATTTAAATGAAAAGGAGCTTTTCCTACATAATTTACGTTCATCTTTTGAAAGCAATCACGCTTGGCATTCCTACTAAAAAGATCAGATTCAAGGAAGGTTCTGCCAAAGCTTTGGAGACACACGGGAAAATAAGGAGTTCTTAAACGATACCAGGAATCTGAAGTCCATGCACAGACAACTTGCACAGTGCTGGCTCTACAGCAACTGGAGAACCTCGTGAATGGTTCTGCACTGACTACAGACCCTGAGCACCATTGCTCTGCACTGTACTCTGGAAATTCCTTTAGTTCTTATACCAAGCTGAAGTGCTCAGAGCTTTACCTTAGGGTAGATACTTCAGATAGCTGGAGGAACAGTGTAGTTATCCCTACCACTTGGTGAGAGCCAGAACCAAAGCACACTTCCCTGAATTCAGGGAAGGAAGAGGGAGGTGCGAGGCTGTTCTGCATGTAACACATCTATTCAGAAGCATTACAAAAAATGTTATTTTGTACCAGTTTCAGGACAAACAAACCCAAACACTGCAGTAAAGCAGGCAGAGGAAAAACAGTCAGACATGACCAAACCTGGGACTCTGGGATGATGGGTGACTTCATTTGCAAAAAAAAGATAAGTGATTTATAGTTACAAACAGACATTTTGAAGGCATTTAATTCATGATGTTTGGGTGCATTAGCAATTAATAAGTAGGGAAGAGATGAAGTTTGCTTACTTCTAGAAAGTTTAGCCCTACTTTTTTTTTTTTCCTCCTGTGAAGAGGCCACCAATCTCTTGTTATAAATTTGAATAGCCTTTGCCTGGTCAAATGAGATTCATTTGATTGTTGTTTTTAAGAATTCTATTGAGCCAGCTGTGCCTGACAGTTCCCAGTTGACTTCCCTTTTAAGAAAAACAACTGGCAGCTGCCTTGTATGCTAACTTTTCCCTTAACTTCTCTAACTTTCATAGTTAGTAACAGTCTTGGAAAGGAAGAAATGACATGGAGAATGAGCTGATGGAGCCATTTCACCATCTTTAAAAAAAAAAATAACCAAAACACCTGTATGCTGCAGGAGTACAGTGTTGCCAGCACCCAGCAACTGACCTGAGAAGTTGTGGGCAATATGCCATCAAGTTCACTGGAGGAATTGTTTATTCCTTGCTTTGGTCAAGCATACATATTTGAGGCATTACACATTAACTGCTACCAACAACTGTCCTTACAAACAGCCGTGAGCAGCAGCATCTTTTTCCCACTTAGAAAAGACAACATGCTTTAACACTTAGCATATCAACACAGGTGCACAAGCAGCGAGGGGGAAGGAAGCAAGACATCTGATTCTGGGTGCTGCAGCCTGCAAAGACCCAGTCTGTATATATCACAGCAGCACCACCAATGCTGAGATGTCAGCTTCATGCTGACACCACACACCACCAGCATGGGCTGGCAGCTAACCTGAATGTTCAACACATTCATACCAAAACACCCACACGCATGCAGGCACACTGACCTCGTCTTCCAGTCTTCCTCTGATTTTGAACGATTTTTGCGGGCAGTCCTTTGCTTTTCTTCTAGCCTCTTCTTCTCCTCACTAGCCAGATCTTGAAGGAATAAAAATACACAGGTAAAAATACACAGTCATTAATCCATCTGACCCAGCATATTAATAAGTTATCCCTTTAAAAAGCATTCTATGTAACAGAGAAGTGCATCTATTTCAGCCTAAGAGCAGAGCAATAGGGGGGTTGGAATATTCGTTTCCCAACCATGAAGAATCAATCCTCTATTTTTATATTTTGTTGTTGGAGCAGATAGCTAGCATGGGTCACAGTCCAAAGCAAGCTTCCATTTGGCAGAAAGGAGTTTCATTTTCCCTTCAGAATATCTTGAGGAAGACTGAAAAACAGATTATGTGAAGGGTAATCTCTTTCATATTTGAATCCTCACGAAGTATTTCACATACAGCTCAGAAAAAAATAACTGAGATAACATCTGGAAGCTGTTCCTGGTTACCCTACCGGCCTCTAGCACTGCCTGTTACGAGTCTATCTGCTGTATCAACTTCATGCTGTTAGTACAGTGAAGGAATATGACCTGTTGCTAAAGGCACAGTTACTGCACTTTGAGTTTAGACATGCAAGTTACTGGGAATGCTGTGAACCAGCAATGTCCATCCTACTGGCTACACATCAATCCTACAGTCAAGAAGTAGTTGTGGGAATTCAGTGATCTGCTCTTTTTTATTTTTATTATTTATAAGCCTCCAAGCAGCAGTTAGCCACTTCTGAGGAAAACAATCCACTGAAGTACAACTGTGCTGTAGTACACCTGCATCACTGTTTTTCATATCAA
Source organism: Phasianus colchicus (assembly GCF_987193195.1). Taxonomy (NCBI): domain Eukaryota; kingdom Metazoa; phylum Chordata; class Aves; order Galliformes; family Phasianidae; genus Phasianus; species Phasianus colchicus. Next base: position 49,381,044 of record NC_143438.1, read on the forward strand.
ATCTCAGACTATTTATCAGAAGTAGTCACAGTTATTGTGCTATTATGTAGGTGAAACTGATTCAGAGGTTTCATGACTTACCAGTAAGTCAGAAAGTAAGGCAGAAAAAGCAAAATGCCCCCCTGCTTTTACTCTACAAATGTAGCCACCTTGCTTTAGAAGTAAACTACTGAAGAGAAGGAGGCAAAAAAGGGCTGGGGGAGGTTGTTCCAAACCACAATCAAGTATTTAGCACCAAGTTGCATATCAGAAGACTAAAAGACACTTAGACTCCATGGCACCTACAGTAACAATCTGAAGTTTCTAAAAAGCATACAAATCTCATAATGCATTTCTAATTCACTATCCCAAGACAACAAAAGTGTTCAAATTCCCAGTGAGGAACGTTGGTGCATCATACACATTTGTCACTGATGTCCCAACTTAAGTAGCCTTGACTGCGTTACTCAGAATCGTCACTTCAAAATGTTCTTTTTGCTTTGGTTGATGAAAACAGAAGCTGACAAGTTCACAAATACTTTTGATGCTTCAAAACTCTCCTCTTAGTCTCCCGCTATAGGGCTGGACAACAGAGCATAGCAAAGGTTCTAAATCTAAAAAGAACACAGAACAGCGTAGGGTCTAAGATTCCAACTTGCACAGAAGTACATAAGCAGGCCGGTGGTGCGGTGCATTCCTGGCTAGGAGCTAAGCCACTCATTTACTTCAGTCCAGGATGGAAGACAGAATTAAAGAGCAAAAGCATGAAAAACTCATGGGTTGGAATTAAAGACAGCTAACCAAGTGAAGGGAAAGAGAATGAAAAAGCAATGCAAAGGCAATGACTCATCACCACCCACCAGTATCACCTATGCCCAGCCAGCTTTCAAGCAACAGCTGCTTTGGAAAAACATCTTCCTTGTCAAAGTTCTACTGTTGAGCATAATAACAGCACTGAATACCTCCTTGTTCAGCAGCAGCTAAAACAAGAGTGTGCTACCAACACAGCTTTGATCACCACTCTAAAATTCATAGCATTGTTAAAGGCAGCTGTGAAGTACATGAAGTAGAGGTGGGTGACAACTTTTACTAGAAGTAGTACAAGGATTAAATACTGTCTTGTAGTGTGGAAAACCATATCTTTATGGTCTATTCTTATGACATTCTAGCAGTTCATCTAACAACTCAGAAGTTGAATTAATTCATTTTTTTCCCCGGTTCTTCAGTTTTAACAAGAAATAAAATTACCTATTTCTCCATTTTCCATGGCTCTGATATCCGGTCGTAGCCGGCAGTCAGTTTTGGGAATGACACTTTCCATTTCTTTGTCCAATTCATTCAAAGCCATAGCAAAGCTAGTGAAATTGTACATCTGAAATACAGAGACAAAGAGAAAAGGTGACTTTCTTACAAAGCCTCTGGCTGCTAGTCTTAATATACAACAAAGCAGCTGTCTAAAAACAAACATCCAAGTGCTTTTTTTATTATTTAGTCACTCGAGATAAGAATACTCAAGATACCAGCAAAACTGCACTGTCAGGAAGAATGTAGCTGATCCTTGGTGTTTCTGTTTAACCAGGACAGCATCCAATTACTCAGTGCACTATTTCTCTCTTATCTTCTTTTTCCAGTCCTACTGGTATTTTCCCCGTCTCCGAAGAGAGATTTCCCCCTTGATTAATCTACAGAGGGCACCTTTACTTGTTCCAAGTCTATTTTTGTACATGAACACATCTCATTCTCTGCCCACTGGCTCCACGGCCCTTAGAATCATAGAATTATAGAATTACAGGAGTTGGAAGGGTCTCTGGAGACCATCAAGGCCAACATCAACGCCCCTGCTAAAGCAGGTTCCCTACAGCAGGTCATACAGGAAAGCATTCAGGTGGGTCTTGAATATCTCCAGAGAAGTAAACTCCACCACCCTCTGAGCAGCCTGTTCCAGTGCTCTGTCACCCTCACAGTAAGTAATTTTTTCCTCATGTTCAGATGGAACTTTCTGCATTCCATTTTGCACCCACTGCCCCTTGTTCTATCTTTGGGCACTGCCTTCACACACCAGCCTATGCTGTACAGGCTTTGCAAGCATCTCCTAGAGAGTGTCTGCCCTTTAAGGAAGCCCTTCAGAAGAGGTCTTTTCTTGCAAAGCTGCGTGTCTCTGTGTGGGGAACACAGTGCAGGGAAGAAGTGGGGAAGCTGCCCACATCACTGGCTGCACAAAGCATTCAATTCTGTAGAGAAATTTGGTTAAGTAACTGCCTGTGGAAAGTCTGCTGCAGTGAACAGACCCATTAAGGAAGAGAGGACAAATGGATTTGTTTTGTGTTGACCAGGCAGAATAACAGGATATAACATGCACTTTTCAGTAAGCAGAAGCGTAACTGACCTGTGCTGAATTTGGAGGTCTTGGTGTTATCTTCCATAGTAAAATACTTCCAGGAATAACATACACACTCTCAGAATCTGGCAGTGGCATCTCATCAGGTTCCTCAGTGTTGCTCACCTGAAAACAGCACAGAAAGAAAAGGGATTATGTAAAATCCTTGACCAAAAGTAAATGACAGCAACAAACTTTTAAAAATGCTCATCAAGAAGGACAACAGCATTTACACAGAGTATGTACTTCTCTCCAAGCCAAGGCTACCTGAAGTTTCTCACATTTCTTTGTAGATAAGATCTGAATATTTATGTGTTAAGAAATGTAACTTTCTCTACCAGTACAACGTCCCATTTAACCACAAACACTTCTATATATAATGATATTAATTCAGCCATGTGAGATTACACCACAATACTGAACTAACACCTGCTAGACAACGAATAATACCCTTCCAAGAAAACTTCAGGTCACTATCACAGCTAAAAGCAGCAGCAGCAGGTTTCAGAGATCACTGGAGCACAGAGCTGAACTTAAAGGCTACTAATGCTTTAAATACTTTGGTTACACACTAACAGCTTTAATCCTGCTGCTAATAAGCTTTGCTCTCTGATGGCTTTGTCATATACTGATGTTGCAGTACAAAAAAATCCAGCACCCAGACTGGACTCAACTGTGCTCTGAGATGATTCATGTGTCACATGCCTAAGCATGTTAGGAAGCATTAAGGATCTTGTTTCACTGTGGAGCAATTGGTTACTGTGCTTTTGTAACAAACAGGTCACAGAATACAGAGCTACACACAGACCAGGTTTGGAAGCTAAACAAGGCTTTTAGTTGACAATGCTGAAGCTGTGCTAGCAACTTGTTCTATTCTTTGAAGGATTTTCATGTGCCCCTACCCACAATGTTGCATATTTCATAGTCAGCACTACTTAATCATTCTGTAACCAGGCATACATGACTGCAGCTGCTGTTGCCTTACATGATTTTCTTCCATACGTTTGCACTGAAATATCTGCATGAAACACTTCACCTTGATTTAATAAAGACTAGTTCATTCAGAGTAGAAGTACCTTGGTCTAACCCAAGGGACTACCTTTATCACAATGCTGTTAAAATATCACCTTTGCACACAAGATGACTTATCTAGCACCACAGAATCACGGTATGATTTGAGTTGGAAGGGACCATAAAAGCCCAACCTTCTACCATGGGCAGGGCTGCCACCCAACAGCTCAGCTGCCCAGGGCCCCATCCAACCTGGCCTTGAGAACCTCCAGGGGTGGGGCACCCACTGGGCAGCTGTGCCATTGCCATATTACTATACAAAAATCATGTTTCCAGTAGTTCTAACCCTATAAAAATCAAAGGTCTTTGAGAGGGAAGCCCTTTGAAAAAGGACTTGCATCCCCACAGATCCTCTAAAGACAGAAGCACGCCTACTTTAGTGACAACAAAAAAGAATAGCAAGAAAACAACTGGAAGAAACAAATCCGAAAATTCTAACTAGAAGGAATTTGAAAGGCAATGTACTGTCATGACTGAGTGATTGCTTTATTACCATGAAGGGAAAAACCACATCCAGACATACACGAGAACTGGGTCACCTAGAAATTCAAATATCATAAGCAGTGCCAACTCCTTGAACACAAGGGGGCAGCGAGAACACATATTCAAAGGAGACTAAGCCTCATCTTAGCTACAAAGCTTTTTTTTTTTTCTTAATACAGAAATAGTTCTGTTAAATTAGTAAAAATAGTGTGCTTTACTAGAGTCAGAACAACATGTATAAAGCTCAAGTTACAACAGAGTGCTTCATTTTGAAGTGAAAAGCAAAGGTCATCTTAAGCTTTGTTGGAACATGCAAAGCAGTGACTGAACAAAGACTGGGTATGTTTTTCTTTGCTCCTTTCTCCCTGGAGCTCACTGGGTCAGACTCAAGGAGAAGCAGTAATCCCCTGTGCTTTAGCTCTCTCCTGCTGACAGGCACAGAAGCAGTCTCAGACACAGCAACAATCTGAATCTGCACAGGAAGAACTGCTTTCAAGAGTTCTCCCTCTTGTTTTTACATTAAAATGAACATCAAAACCAACCACAAAGTCTGGCTTCAGTCAGCAAAGAGGATCAATCCCTGTTTTAAGCAGCTATGAATGGTTATTCTTCATCACACTGTATGTTGCCAACACTGCCGTTCACCTTAAATAAAAAGCATACTGCTACCAGAAATCTGTAACAATTAAGAATGCTTTTATTTTTCTCCCATAAGACAATTAATGCAACTCTGAGGAAAAAAAAAGAACAAAAATCCTCAACTAAAACTCACTGTGATTGGAACAACGTCATATAAGAAATGTAAACATTCTATGGAAAAGCTGAAAAATGGGATCAAGATGAGATGCCAGTCTATTCTACTTCTAGAAGTCCAAATCCTCCTTCTAAAATATAATAATTATTGTATACAATCAGAACCATGGTCCAACCAACCATATGACTTGGGCAAAGAGGCATATAATGAACAACCCTGTAGTTAGATAACTCCAAGAACTGAGAAGCTTGAATACAAATCCTTGAGAGCAGAAGCATTTTATCCCTTAATGCTAATATCCATCCAATCTGTTTTTATATCCCACCCGGAAAGAGAGAATAAGTGAAACGTAATCTTAATGCTCTTAAGTACTACCGAAACACTGAGCTGGCCTACAATGCCTTTGAAGATGCACCAGCCCCTTCAAGGACTAATACCTGTTTACTGCTTTTCTTCTCTTCTGCGTTTTTCTTGTCATTCTTTTTATAGGCTTCAAAAGTAGCTGGGTCAACACTGTACAAACACTCCGTCCACTTCCCATACAACGCACAAAGTTTCTTTTTGCTGTCAAAAAAAAAAAAAGGCCGTGTTTACAACTGAGCTAAAAGAGATTCATTTCACTTCTGATGAAAATAGCTGAAAGAAAACCTTTTTTGAGAGCAATTCTTCAAACTGCACTATTGGTATTATACAACTCCTAACCCACTGTTTCAGGTTCACGCCTTTGGCATAGGACATCCTATTTAGCAGCTGCTAGAAACAAAGGGCAGCAATTTGTTTCCTATTAGGAATGAAATTGTTACCTTTTGTCCTGAATGTAGCCTTCAACTTTATGCAACTCCTTCCCAAAGAGGCCGCAGGGCTTGAAACTCAGCACACATTTCTCACCAGTTCTACAGACAGAACAAGAGGGCACTAATTACTTGCAGATGACTTTCCTTTTTTTTTCAACTCACAACAAGTGAAATCTCCCACATTCTCAACTTACTTGTGGTTAGTTATTTCCACATTTCCATACTGCTCAATCCAAAGTTTGCCCACAATAATGTTATGCACACAGCAAGTAGGATTTGTCCATGTGTAGGCTTCGTTGTGTCTAAGGGAGGGAGGCAAAAAAAAAAACACCCGTAAGTGTATCTTTGTAGTGAATGTCACTGCTGTGACAAGCCATCTTCTACAACCCGCATCAAGTCTTGAAATGGTCATGGCAATAAGCCAGGCAAAGTAGGAACTGTATTAACCTATTGCTACTGATTTTATCAATTCCTCAAAACAGCAACATCACTGCAGTCCCTGTGGATGCTGAATGACGTTAGGAAAGCCAACAGGACTCAAGTGTGCTAGTCTCAGACTGGATGTCCAGGCACCTGCAGAACACAGACGTAAGCACCATCTATTAGTGCTATTACTACACAGTTTATTAAGCCAAATGACGTCAGTTGCTTTCATCACTTCATTCCCTCCACCCCACAAAGAAATCTGCCATTAAACATTAAGATGTGGGCATTAGACATTCCCATTCCTGAGCCATGAGACTTCTAATGCCCTCTAATCATCACAGATGTGGCCACAGTACTCATGCAATTATTATTCATCAACTTACTCAAGAAGCTCCAAAGTCATTGTGCCTTTTGGCTCTGCTTCCACACTCTTGCCCCAGAATTTGAGTTTAGGATAAATTGATCCATGAAACACAAAATCATTATTTAAACCTTCAGCATAGAAAGCACTGATTGGTGGATGATGACTAACTTGCTCTGAGAGAAGTCTAAATCCAAGATCGTCTCTGCAAAACAAAGTTTCTAAAAATCAGTGTTCTGAAGATACAAAATAAAGATGAGAAAGCATGCACCTGAAGTACAGTGAAGCTGCAGTTCTTCCCCCCAGGTGAAATGGATAGTTGGACTCATGGATAGTTGCCGTACTCAATGTAAAACTTAGTTAAAGCTCTAAAGTAATACACAACGATCAACTCATACACATTACATCCTCATTCTAAGTATCTGAAGACATCATGCAAAAATGTAGCAATACAAGCCAAATTTAATCAATGTTTACTTTTCATAGTAACTTCTTCCTTGAATTTCTGCATAATCAGAGGCTAAATAGTCATTTGTTTGAGAGGAGAATTTGCACTAAATGCAGCTGCAGAATAATAGATCAGTATTGCTTATTTGCATCTTGGACACTCACATAATTACTATAACAATTCTAACATCTCCCTTATATATAATGTGTCTTTTCATTTAGAAGGTTTCAGTAAAAAGTCATTTTTTACATATAAAAGGGAACAAAAACTTGCTTTTACTAGCAATTTTTCTAACCTTTTCCTGAGATGAAAATTTCAGTGCTTTCTCATTATGGAGGGGCGCGTGGCTGAACACCAACACAATGCACACACCTCTGGCAGCTATGAGAACAGACAACGCCTTGCAAGCCAAGGTGCAGTTTGCAAGCCACCTCACAGATCTAATCAAACATTCATTCACACATCAAACACCATCTTCTAATCTTCAGTGCATCCTCTATTTGTTACCTGATCAATTCATACGTCTCTCCAAGCAATGGGTTGAATGGCTTCCCCGTACGTTCCCACTGCGAGGCTACAGCAGACACAGCAAATGCAGCAACACACTGTTCAAAAGAATATGAGCACACAGTTCATCTCCTGGATTTTAGTCTTTATCAACTGTTAACAGCAGTCACAGTAACACAGAATGTTTCTTTTCAAGTAGTATAGGAAGGTTCTATTTACAAGGGAGGAAAATAAATAGGTTTTTAATCAAAAGGATCAAAAAGTAAGTCTTAGGAAAAGCAAAACACTTCCCTAGACAAGCAAAACTGGTGAACAAGTTAGAGAATCTGACACGCAGCTGATAACAGCAGTTCTTCTTATACTAAGACAAACTATACAAAAAGAAAATAAACAGAAGTATTCAAATGTACCAAAGTACCTGCATTCGCTCAGTTGTGCTAGACAGAGAGCTGGCTTTGTGGATGAGGTATGTGTGCTCCATGTACTCTGTAAGTCGCTGAAGGAAGCTCAGTGGCTCGTTGAATATAACTGGCATTGTGATCTTGGACAACTCCTGATGCACAAATGAAACTTGTGTTAAGAACCAAGTGATTAGATACACTGACCATACTCTGACCAGCAGTAACCCAATCCTAATTGGCTTATTACAAAACTAAATGATGCTCTTAGTGCTAATGCAATGTGCTTGACCCGACACTGCTAATGCTGAGAAGAAAAAAAAACCCTCCACATCCCTTATGAGCTGGGTAAGCCCTTCTGTGTTGACATGTAAGGCTACTTTTAAAACAAAAAGAAAGCCAAACATCTAACGATTAGCTTCTCACTAACAAACACCTGAAGAAAGTGAGACTAAACAGTACAGTATTAAGGGCCCTTTTGAAGACTAAGTTACATATACTCTCAAAATAGATATAGGCCACCTAATTCCTTGAACACATTATCTTTATTGTAGGAAGGTGGGCACGCTAGGAGGAGGGGAGATGACAGAGAGATGTGGCAACACAGGAAAAGCACAGGAATTTTGTATTCTGACAAAAAAAAAAAAAGGAGTTTCTCTAACAGAAGTACCAGTTTTCAAACTGCCTTCAGTAGGAAATTAATAGCACAGTATTACCACTGACAATGTATGGAATAAACAACGCTGTTCTTAATCACAATAGCAGGATTCTTCTTTGCCTGTACACATTATGCAAGTCAAGCCTTCAATCGGTTCTTTGTGTTTTAAGGATATAACATTTATTTGCTAGACCCACTGTGACAAATCTCAAATCTCTCTTCATAACAATTCAGGAGACTTGGGTCTACTGATACAGCATTCCCTAATATTTCCATATCTCATTGCTTGGTGTTGTGTGCTATTCCTAAGTAAAGCAGGAGACAAAGAAGAGAACTAAACATGCGTGCCTTCTGGTAGGCTACCATTACAGGATGATGTAGGTTTATCAGTAAGTCCTTTCAGCCTATTGGAGGATCTAATGAAGAGAAGATCTCTTTCCAATTCACCCTTAGCTGGAAGCAGATTACTGGTGCCAATCAGCCAATCTCTGATGTGCCTACCATCTGGCCAGTAACACTGCTGGGGGGAGGAGGTTGGAATACGAAGGGGAGTACAGGGAGAAGAGCAAAGTAAAAAAATATATCCTTAAAAGTGAAAAAAACAAAATCAAAAGCAAATAACAACAACAAAAAAAACCCAACCCTGCTACCACAAAGTACTTCAAGGGTTAAATTTAAGAGAAAATGATTTTGCTCAAGTGCTATTGCTCTGAGCAAGACTTACCTTCCCTAGTTACGAAAGTAAACAAAGCACAAGTAAAAAAAACAAAAAAGGAATTCCTCTTACCAACAAGTTCTTATTTGGGCATCAAATGAATCAGTAACATACTGAGTTGTGAAAGTTAGGGTAGTATAGTTAGGTTGAGGTTGGAACTGATGATCTTGAAAGTCTTTTCCAACCTGAGCAGTTCTATGATTCAATCAATAGTAACATTTGCCCCCTCTCCCTGGAAGCATTCAAGGCCAAGCTGAATGGGGCTGTGAGCAACCTGGTCTAGAGGAAGGTATCCCTGCCTATTGTAGGGGGTTGGAGGTAGGTGATCTTAAAGGTACCTTCCAACCCAAACCATTCTATGATTCTACGATCCAATTATTTACTACAGCTTTCTGTTTACTTACCATTCCAATGCATTTTCTTAAGATACTCCAAATACTGAAGTCATTTCTGGAAAACATTGGAGATGGCAAGCTTGTTCTGTGGAAACAAATGAGGAAGTAAGAGAATCAGTAACATAAGCTTTCCGTTAGTAACAATGATGGATAAACCCAAGTAAGAGTTTTCAAATCACCCAGTAAACCGTAAAGCCAAACCACCATTACCAAGTTAAATAAAGTGCTAAGAAGCTTTTATTGCAGATACCAGTCTCACTTAAATTTTAGTGTTCAAAAGATCATTTAAACTAAACTTCGTTTTAGTTTTATTTATTTTAAATTAATACATGTAAAATTATAACCAAAGGGAAAACAACAGTCCTACTTTGAAGCATGTGAACTGTTTTACCTTCACAGAAATCAGTGTTGATTTTTCTTTTCCAAAAACAGTTTCCAAAACATTCCCTTCATTTTGCATAAAAGCAGTGGAAGAGAATTTCCCTTCATGAAAGACACTGTAGGTACATTCATTATGTGAAAACAGATATGGGATGTAAGTGTATGAAAATTCCACCGTTTAGTTTATTTATTTTACTAGTCACCTTGTGACCACATAGAGCATTTATTGCCCCAAATTAAAGTTATCTCTCAGGGAAAAAAAAAAGAAAAACAAAACACAACAGCAACAATACAGGAAAGAAACAACCTACAAAAAGAAAAAAACCACAAAACCGCCACCAGCAAAAACTCAAAGAGAAAGAACAGCTTCAGGAACAAGTCTTACACATTTTCTCAAAAGCAACATTAAATATTGTCTGTGTAACACAGCCTGTAATTATCAGCATTACATGAAATCAAGTAGAGATTTCGTTTGGTTTTCATGCTGCTACTGATCAGCTCAGCTATTAATCCATTCGCCTACAGAAAGGCAGAAATACAGATCAAATCCCTTTGGCCACAGCAACACTAAAATCAAGTGTTTGAATTACGAAGCTGGTACTGAGGAAAATCCTCAATAGAAAAGAATTACCTACAGCTCACTCAAACTGCATGAGCTATTTATTTTCAAAGATTAGCCAACTCTGCCAAGCTAGGCTGTTTGTTTCAGCAGTCCTATATGCTGTTACCACCCAAACTTACCTGTTATAAAAACACCTTTACCAAAGTTGATCCTTCAGTTCTATGAAAAAAAAAAAAAGTCTGTGCCTGAACTCCTCAAGGTACTAAACTATGTTTCCTCTTACTTGTTAACAGCCTAACTGACTGTGGCAGAGAGCATAAGTAGATGGTGGACTTGTTTTAATTAATCAACATAATATCATTCATTCCCTATATGACAGATATCAGTATGTGGATTGAAACAGAGAATCTTGAATAACAGTATTAAACACTTCTGTGGATGCTTTGATACAAACGTCCAGGAGAGGACAGTGTCCACCAAGCATTCAGTCTTATTTTCAAATTGTAGTGTTTACTTAATTTCCCTGTGTATCTGCTAAAGAAGGCAGGTAGTAGAGCAGATAATTTTTGAGTAAGCCCTTCTGCACATAAAACACTAACATACCATTAATGCTTAATACTATTCACATTTTTGTTGAAGTTAACATGTCACCCACTCAACTTGTTTAACTGCTTGGAAGTTGGCGTTCAGTTTCAGCCATTCATTCACATTTCTTTCTATGAGTGAGCGTAACAGTGCAAGCTTGTGATATTCAGCTCTTTCCTCCTTGTAGCACACATGTACTGAAGCAACAGAACACTTTTAATCCACCGAGGCAGCTTCTGGGGGCAAGTAAGGACACGTGCAAAAGTGACAGGCAGCCAAGACTTGAAGCCTACTAACCTTGACCCAGTCCCTGTGATTAAGGGAAAGGTTTGTGAATGCAAAAATTTCCTTCCAGATGTCAGTTTTAGAAACAACTCAGGAAGTTAGTTTTAGCTGTAAGTGACAAGAACAGCTGCAGGAATTTCTTTGCAGTAGAACAGATAAAAAAAACACTCGTCCAAAGCATTACCTTTAGCAGATTAACTACTACAGGAATTTTGCTGGGAAGGAGACATATGGTGTGAGCAAGGCCTGCTCAGCTTGCCTTCGTGCAAACCTGATTGAACAAACTGACTGCTTGCAAAGAGCAGAGCACAAACATGTATGAAAGGTTCCCCAAAGGGAAAGCTGACTGCTGTAACCCAGAAGTAAGAGGGAAACAGTAGTGACAAAAGGATGTTACACAGTGATGGATACTACAGAACATTTCTGTGTGAGGGTGTTTTTTGCAGTTTTTTCTTGTTGTTGTTGTTTGTTTTTTATGCTTGGCTCAGATTAATTTGAGAGAATTTTTTTTTTTTTAAATTATTCCAAGCTATTTAACATACTAAACTTCTACTTACTCAAGTTCTCTCCCAGGAAGTTTTCAAAAATTACAGTGTCCATTCCCAAATCAACATAAAGCTACAAAGCATATCATCAACATTACTGCAAACACTCTATGACCAATCAGTAGGATGCAAGCTATTCTGATAAGACCTGACCCAGATAGCAAATTATGAGTCAGAGGTAGGCCCTGGCATTTCAAGTTTCATTGGCTATTACTCGCCTAGAAAGCTGAAAAGTTAAATAGTCTGATGAAAGCCAGGTTGTAACTGCCACCAACAGCATCCTTAGTAATACATCTGAAGGTGATGGCTTCATCCATCTGCACATCCTAACACCATTACTTCTTTGAAGTTCCTTCCAATACTTAATGGGAGCTTATAAGCAGGAGAGGGACCTTTACATGGTCTCATAGTGATAAGACAAGGGGGAATGGCTTCAAACTAAAAGAAGGGAAATTTAGATTAAAAGTTAGGAAGAAATTCCTTACTCAGAGGTTGCTGAGGTGCTGGCACTGCTGCCCATGTAAGCTGTGGTGCCCCATCCCTAGAGGTGCTGAAAGCCAGGTTGGATGGGCCCTGGGCAGCTGAGCTGCTGGGTGGCAGTCTTGCCCATGGCATGGGATGGGACTGGGTGGGCATTAAGGTCCCTTTCAACTTAAGCCATTCTATAATTTTATGAATCCAACGGATTTATTCCTACATCTCCAAAACAACAGACAATCAAGAAAAAACAGCCTTCAACTCCCTGCACAAAACCCACACCATTCAAACAGAGAGAGGCAGACTACAGCTCAAGTTTTCTATATGAAGGTAGAAAAAAGTCGTATTTATAAAGACAGATAAGCAGTGTTAGGCACTTGTACGTGCAACTCAAATGCAGCTGCAACTCCTCTATTCATCTGATGAACTGGAAAGTACAAGGACTTCAGGCAAAAGATTTTTATCAAGCCTCCAAGCAACTTCCTTCCATGCAGTTAACAAAGGCAAGTTAAATAAAAAGAGTTAAAGGTATAACACTGGAAGTAGGTGCTGGCTAAACATTCTGCTCTCTTCAATTTGCATGGCACAAAGCAGCTAAGAAGCCATTGCAGATGATACATATTTGACCAAATGCACTGTAAATTGACTCCCAAACCAAAATTGGACAAATTGGAGCCGGGAACTCCAGCTGGCCAGGCAGACACAGCGAGCAGATCTCTTACCAGGACAAATACCAGTCATCACAAGACTCAGAAACAAGGCAAGAAACACTGCACAACTTCTATCCTGAGAGATGGCTCTTGGATGGAAAATGTAAATTAGCAGAGCTCTGGGAAAAAACAGCTATCAAAGTTTGCCAAGTTACTTCCCTTCCAAGTTACCAGTTGCTGTTAATATTCCTCAGAAAATCCATGTCAACATGCATCATTTTTATGTTGATCATGAATTGCCTCCTTACTCCTCACGCTTTCAAAGGCAGTGAGTGCAATACAGAAGAAGTTCACATTCACCTGGTGCTTCCCCTCCCCAGAATTCCTCTTCTGATTAGGAAAGGCAGCTAATCACGGCCATAAACAACACCCTAACAACACAACAGCAGAGAGCAGTATGCTCAGTCAGCTGCTTTATGTTATCTTTCCCAACCACCTTGTTACTCCACCCAAGCCCTCATTTGCCTTAGTCTCTGCCTAGTACAGGAGGGACATAGATTCAAAGGTTGAACCTTGAGACATCAAGTCTCTGACATTCCCACATGTTTCAACAGTCGTGCAATTTAATTGCTTACGATACCAAGTAATTAAAGCACGTCTTTGTTTCTCTAAAATTAAATTTTAATTCCCTGTTTTTTACAGAGATCTGGTGTCCTCATCATCGTTTGGCAGGTTCAAAACACTTCCAAATTAATCTTTTTGAAACATATTGAAGCTTGACTTCATCTGTAACACAAACATTATATTGCCCTTCGCTGAAACTTGAGAATTGTGGTGTCTATTACAGCTCATTAACTCTAGACCTATTGTCCTCCTTTACAGGCAAGGAAACAAACAAAAATGGATCATCTGACAACACAAAATAAGCACATAAAACATAGATGAGACTTTTAGAATAAGACTCCCTTTGTTCACATTTAAGTTTCTGATGACAGGCTAGAAATATTTTTCATTCATTCCTAATACCAACGGAAGGATCAAATGACTGGAAATTAAAGTGGCAATAAGAGGCATAGATCATTAAAGATACATGAAGGAATTAAAATCCACATACACCTCAATAAGATCTATTCATTTTTTACATAGCACATTATATTTTATTTTTACTTATTCAGATTAGATAATCAAAAAGCAAGCTACAAAGAAAAACACCAAGCTTGGAAAGACATTCTTCAGAAAATCTTACAACAATGACTTTACAGTCATACCCAGCAAAGTTTCGTAAGTTTTCCACAAATTATGTTTTCAGACATCCTAGTGGTCTTTCACTCACCTTTAGTGTTTGCTATAATACCTTAAGAACAGGCAATATCCTACCTGTGTTTTTTGATTCCATTAGACATCGACTCTCCACTGCCACAAACCTTTTCTTCAGACATGCTTGAAGTTATTGTATCTTTTGAATCCATGCTGTCTTCTAGTGAGTACGCTGTTACAGTTTCAAACCCACTTAATGATTTTTCAGATTCTGAATCTGCAAAAGAGCAGGTGCATGTTAATGAATCTACTGCCAGTCCTAGACTTCCGTCACTAACAGATCTTCTCTCCTTGTACAAAACTGAAACCTAAGTAGGCTCCTGTGTCCTGATAACTGCATCCACTTGGTAAGTAACTAGTACTGTCACAGACTGCTGCAGCTCTGTATCTAGAAATAGACTAAAGAGATGAGCAAGAATACAGAAGATTAAAAATTTTCTATCCAACAGAGCCCAAACCTGATGTTTTTATTAAATCAAAGCTTCTACAACTTGCTTAGGGCAAATGCTAGTAGCTTACCAACCAGCTCAACAGCTGAGTCCTGATGACCCCTTCTATATAAGATCTGTTTCGTCTAAACTCTTAGACACCCTGCTTTTCAGAAACCTTCAGTTTCCAATTCACTGAGCAAGTAACAAAGACCAAAAGGAGGTACTGTATGCAATGAAGATTGCCATGCAAGACCCAACAATGATAAGCTCACCAATCAATAAGCTTTGTACTCTGGAAGGTAGGTTAATAGTACAATCCACATCACAGCTAAAACTGTGGATATCAGTACCACCTGACTTCCAGCCAGTGTTTTGTTCAGATAATGCTTAACCAGCTCTAGAAAAGATAGTCTTGCTCCAAATTCAAAAATAAAAAATTTCCTGGCAAAAGGTCTTATTTTTGTTTCATGTTTTAGTCTCTCAAGCTTGACAAGTTTGCCAAAGGATTATCCAATTGCAAGTTCCAGGAAGCAATGGAGCAACACTAGACAAGTGAAAATGTACCAATTTCCACCTCATTTGGGAAACCTTTCAGCAGAAACCAGGTACAACAATGAATGGTGGACAGCCAGTGAGGTAGCAAGCCTCACTGCCTCTGAAAAAAACAAACCTAAGTTGTAGTAGACACTGTTCCTGCTATGCACTTTTTTGAGCATGTGTTACTGCTCTTGGCTGCAAATACCCAGAGAAATAATTGCAAAATTAGTCACTCTCTCATACACTGATTCTAATTCCAATCAAAATCCACTGAAGTAGTTATCCATCCAGAAGAGTCACAGCAGTCCATTGCCAGGTGCTTTCCTGTTTTCTCTTAAAAAACATATAGCTTCTCCAAAACATGTCAGTTAGACTCTGCTTTGGTGAAGGGGGCAGTGAAGATTTTCAGCAATCCCCGCTGTCAATACAAGCTACAGGATGTAAGGATGGAGCACTGCCGAAAAGGACCTGGTGGGGGGGGTAAGCTGGACATGAGCTCACAATGTGCCCTTGCAGCCCAAAAAGCCAATCATACCCTGAGCTGCATTAAAAGAAGTGTGGTCAGCATGTCAAGAGGTGATCCTGCCCCTCTGCTCTGCATTGGTGAGGCCTCACCTGGAGCACTGTGTCCAGTTGTGGAGTCCTCAAGTACAGGAGAGACATGGACCTGCTGGAGCGTGTCCAGCAGAGGGCCACAAAAATGATGCAAAGGATGGAACACCTCTCTTATGAGGACAGGCTGTGAGAGCTGGGGCTGTTTAGCCTGGAGAAGAGAAGGCTCCAGGGAGATCTGACAGCAGGCTTTCAGTATCTAAAGAGAGGGACAGACTCTTCAGCAGGGTTTGCTGTGATATGACAAGGGAAACTGATTTCAAACCAGAGGAGAGGATATCTAGTGGAATATAAGGAAGAAGTTTTTTACAGTAACGATTATGAGGCACTGGATCACACTGCCCCATTGTTGGAGACACTGAAGGTAAGGCTGGATGGGGCTCGGAGCAACCTGATGTAGCTGTAAGTGTCCCTGTTCATTGCACAGGAGTTGGAGTGGATGATCTTTAATGGTCCCTTCTAATCCAAATGATTCTATGACTTTATGAACGCGCAGACCGTAGGAAGGTCAAAAAAAGGACAAAATGTTAATCCATGGATGGGCTGTGCCACAACACCCCCACTCTCTCTAGAGAGGTTGAGATGTAGAAACATAAAGGAGATCTTTGGTTTCTTAAAAACATCTATTCCTCTCCTCATGAAATCAGTACTGAAATTAAGCCAGTTGCTAGGGAATGAAAAGAGCTGCCAGCTGGTGCTGAGGATATGCTAAAAAAGTGGACTGGCACTCCAGAAAATCTTCTCACAAGTTTTTGCAAATGTATCAATCTAGTTATATGCCAATTTATGACATAACATGGTGGGTACTGTCTATAAAAAGTAGGGTAAGCAAATGAATTTTTACCTGCGGACAACTCTTACATGAAATAGAGACCAGGTACTCAGAAAAACATTGCTGCATATCCTAATACCAAAGAGGAAGAGACCGTCTAGCAGCGTAAGATAACTTGGCCCTCAGCATCCCAACCCGCACTGTACAGCCAACATATGACAACCCGTAAGCCCCTTGAAATCAAGTCCTATTGAAATAACTGCTTAACTGTGCCAGCAGTTATTGTAACAGAGAAATCCTGAAACAGGAAGCAAACCCTGAAACGTAACAGCAGTCTGCCTGCTGTATGGCACCTTTATTTTTCTGTATCATCAGAGGCTGATGTTTTCAACTAAGTATCATGACAGTATGCCCCACAATTCCCTCAGTTTGAATTTCTACAACAGACCTAGAACACCAGAGGCAGAAAGAATACCTAAGCTTCACCAGAATCATTGATCACACTATGATACACCTCTCAGCATAAGGATTTTTCAACACTACACATGCTCAGTTCTCCAAATGCTGGCTGTATGTCACAGTGCCAAGATAAAATTATGTTGAAATGACTGGGCTCAGCACCTGCCAACCTCTCCAGAGCTGAACAATGACCAGACAGCCTTCTCCATGGCACGTGGCTTACCTAATAACAGCAGAGTGTGCTATCTACAACAAATAACAGTAGAAGAATGAAATTGTTATAGGAAATTCTCTCTCTATAGACGCCTCTCCCATTTTTTTCTGAGAAATGTGTCTCACTGAGAAAGTATGTCTACAGCAATTCCTGCCACCAAAGATCTCCTTTTTCAGGACCCAGAATTTCAATCATCTCCTTCCATCCAATGAGCTTAACAAGCCTTCAGAGTTCTCCTAGGTATCAAAGAAAGCCCAGTATTTTACTGAGTCTGATTCAACAGGCCACTCAAACAGAGTTTTTCCCTGTGTACTCAGAGCTAACTCTTTTCTGAATTAAGATTTGCATACTCCCCCGTTACTGTAAAAAAAGATTTATATTCACAAGTTGCTACAGAGCAGCTGTCAAACAGATGACTAGGAGAAAATGAGATTTTTTTCTGGCGAACTGAAGGGGATGTGGGCTGTGAAGGTGGTGAGACAGAAGACGACTCCCTATTCAGGAGCCAACATTAAATGATCTTCAAGGCAAAAAAAAAAAAAAAAAAGGCTGAATATGAAGATCTCCAGTTCAAAACCCAAAGTGTCAGAGTATCAGTAAAAGCACTGGCTACATTTTGCAAGATAAGAAGACCAAAGGAAAATAGAAACTTTTAAGTCAAGGGGTCACCTTCTATTGCAACAACACATTCAAAAATGAAATTTGACGATATACCCTAAATATGAAGGAAAGAGCTGTAAATTCCCAAGCTTCAGGTGTGATGATAACTGGAGATGAACTAAAACATGAACACAACCAGTATACCATTTCTCGTACCATTTAGGAGAGCAGTATTTATGAATGCAGCACCAATGAGTAGCATGTAACAGCTGACATTGTACTACAAAAGGTTAGGTTTAATATAATCTATATATGCCTGCAGCAAAAAATTGCATTTACAGTAAAATCACACCTATACCAAATCATTAAGATCCCCTTAACTAATGGAAAAGTTTTGTTTGCCACACAAATTAAGAAAGCAAACAAAACAAAACAAACAAACAAAACCCCACACACCTCTCAGAGAAAAGCTTTTAAAAAGAGCCATCTGGACAGTTCTAAGCTCTTCTCAATCTTAGTTTTTGATTTGCGGGTAATAAGGGACAAGGCTAGGTCAAGTATCTTCCCACTACAGTTCATGTCCTGCTTAGCCATTTTTCCCACAGAATTGTAGGGGCTGGAAGGGACCTCTAGAGATCATCTGGTCCAATCCCTCTGCCAAACCAGGCTCCCTAGACCAGGTTGCACAGGTAGGCATTCAAACAGGTCTTGAATATCTCCAGAGAAAGAGACTTCATAATGCCTCTGGGTAGTCTGTTGTAGGGCTCTGTCACCCTCACCGTGAAGAAGTTCTTACGCACATTTGTGCAGAACTTACTATGCTTCAGTTTGTGGCTGTTTCCCCTGCCACACACCACGGAAAAGAGTCTGGCCTCGTGCCTTTGCCTCCTGCACCTTAGATATTTATAGACATTGATCAGATCCCCTTTCAATCTTCTTTTCTCAAGGCTGAACAGACCCAGGCTGCTCATCCTTTCCTCACAGGAGAGATGCTCCAGGCCCTTTATCATTTTTGTGACCCTCTGCTGCACTCTCTCCAAAAATCCCTGTCTTCTTTGTACCAGAAAGCCCAGAACTGGACACAATAATCCAGGTGAGGCCTGACCACGGCTGAGTAGACAGGGAGCATCACCTCCCTTGACCTGCTGGCCCCACTCTTTTTAATGCGCCCCAGGATGCCACTGGCCTTCCTGGCCACCATGGAACACAACTGGCTCATGGCCAACTTGCTGTCCATTAAGACTCCCAGGTCCCTCTCTGCAGAGCTCCTCTCCAGGCTAAACTCGAAACTTCTCCAACTCTCTAAAAGACGCCACTAGTTTTTGTAAATTTTGCTGCTTGTTCAGTGCTTCTTCCCCTCCCCAGTCTGCCACAAACCTAGAAGGAGAGTTTGGCACATGTTAACCACTCAAACCTGCAGCCAAGAGCTCCTGTGCTCCATGTGCTACTGACTACGTATTTCCACCACTCCCAGGATGCTCAGATGACAGCACCAGGAAGCACTGTTAACTGACCTGTTAAACTCAGAGTTTGGATTAATAACACACTTAATGTTGCTGTTTTTAATACTGGATATTATGCTTTTATAGTACAACACAACTCCCACTTTCTCTGGGATCTTCCTTTCACTTTCAGCATCTACTAAATCCCCTGCAAGGGGAGGGAAGGTGTTACTGTAACAGTCAGAAAGCACAGATATCAGCATATCGCTAAAAAATGAAAAATAAAAAATAGAGAAACTTCAGCAAGTAAACTACTATAGTAAGCACTCTTACCACACAATAAGCATTTTCTTGACTCCAGTTTTGGAAAAGAGGGCATTTCTGTAGTAGTGCTCACAGTTTCCACCAACAGACTTATCAGTGACCAGTTTAGTCTATGCCAGCATTAGCAAATAGCAAGCCTCAGCTGGAGCAGATCTGCACACCAAACAGATGGTGGTGAAGACTTGGCACTCAAACTAGCTACATTTCTCTTGGTTTCTCCTCAGATTAGCTCTACTCTCCTACCATGGATTGAATGCCTAATTGGAACCGGACTGTATCTTCTGATTCATCTTCATTCAGGAGTTCAATTCATGCATTCAGTCTGTTCTACAACATGAATCAGAGCTTGGTAAATGGGGACAAGTTGCTCTTGCTGTAAACACTCTTTCTATTACACTATATGTTAAAAAAAGAGTTTGAAAATTGTCTTGCTCTGAATTGTCACAGCCAGTGATACTTTTGTTGAGAGAAAACAAGCAGAAAATACACAGAAAATATTCTATAAAATATCAGCAGTGGCTTTTTCTTTCAACCCGGTAAGTCAAAGCTAAAGATTTGTTAGCTCAAGGTACAAGCTGAGTTATGCAATGCTCTCACTTCTATAAACTCAATCCTACAGGAGATTTAAAAATTCAGAGAACTAGGAAAAAAGCATACCTAGAAAAAGATGGTGTCCTAATAACAGACATACTCTCAAAGTACTAATATTTTGCCACTGACAGACATTATAATTTGTCACACTGCCCTGTTAAAACACACCGCTGTTTGCTGAATCTCCCCTACAAAGCAGTAGGATGATTCACAGCGTGTTTATCCAAAATAAATAGACATTTGCAAAAGAGATTTTGCAAAATTTTTGAAGACTCAAAGTCCAGATACCTTAAACTTTTTTTTTTTTTTCCTTCTGACAATTGGGTTCATTGTTCTCTGCTAGGAAAACATTGCCATATCCCATCCCATTAGCCCAAACAAGGAGACCCATATCCCTGAACTCTGAGTCAGTGCCGTATGACCCCTGACCTCTCTGTTCTCACTGTATTGTTGTCCTTAGAGACTTCCTGGCTGAGCCTCCACAGACATGGCAGAAAAGTAAGGGGGTTAGAAAAGTGTTTTCACTGGGATTCTGATAATAAAAAAGCAAACAGAGCACAACATGCCCCATATTACACCCACAAAAATCTAACTCCTTTTGCGCTTATGGCCAAAATCATAAGACACATCCAGCAGCCAGGAACCCATGTCACATTCCCCCTTCCCTAGCCAATAAAATCAGAGTACCCCTCCCCCAAACCTTACAGATATAGAGGACCCAAATCGCTGCAAAGCACTGAATGTGAGCAGCTCAAAGAACAGAGACTAATATTAAGTCTGATGAAGTTGACAGACAGTCGAGAAAGTGAGCTGTCCTGGAAAATTATTTAAATTGCTATCAAGATGAATTATGTCAAATAACTTCTCCCAAAGAAGCAAGAATTGACATACATACACATATATATATATGCTCATATAAAACATATCTATGTATACATATGGATAAATAAAGGTTTCACAGCTGCATGACTATTTTCAGTGTGATTTGTTTGCTCCATGGAGTCTGGAGAACTGTCTGGAGAGGCAGTTCTGGACACTGACATTCAAGAGGACAGTGCCGGGTTATTTAGGACAGGTACAGAATAATAGATCTCTAAAAGCTGAGCTTCTCTCACATACAGAAAGCAAGCCCAACTGGAGAGACTACATTCCAGCAGCACCATATAAACAAATATTCTCTGCTTTGTTGCAACAAGCAAAGAGCCTGAGGCCTTTTAGATGAATTGTTCTTTTGGTTCTGGTTGAAGAACCTGTTTCTAGTGTTCTTCAATCTCTTCTGCTTGCTGAAGGCTTGATACATTTGTTACTGTGCCGAGGAGCAGTCGGTAGTAAATTCACTGAGTTCCTATGCTATAGTTGACCCACACTAAGCACAGACTCCATACTTTGCCTGGTTTTATTCTCTGCTTAGTTAAGCTGCACACTGTAGAAAATCCATCAAAGACCAGGAAGGCTGCTTTTCTCATCTGTCAGAAGCATCAGACAGTTGAACTTGGAGAAAAGTAACCCCCAATCACACTTCCTTGTGAAGTATGCCATCCCAATATAATTATCTACTATGTTTAGACTATGTTTGCCCTCAAGGTCTTCAAGATCCTTCACAGTTGTAAGTGAGCTGTGCATTGTGGGATTAACCAATTAGAGTTATTACCGAGCTGCACTGGTATAGAGAGGCTTTACATAGTGCATGTTGTAATTATATACACGCAACTCAGAGTTTTCCAAAATCCTTGTTTGCATGTTCTGCACACAAAACACAAAAGATACTAAACACCACTGAATAGACAGGAGATACTTCCGAATGCACAAAAGATTTTGATTCATAATCCTTTTCCATCTGTGACACACCTGTGTATACCTTAAGGTATACAAAAAGGAAATAAAACAAGCCTTTCTTAACTTCATTATCCCTCAAATACAGTGTTTTTTCATATAGATCTTAAGAACAAAAGAAAAAAGAAACACCACCATGGAGAAAGCAAGTCATAAGCTTCCAGATACAGTTACATATTCTAAAATAGGAGTCATATATTTTGCTATTTAAAAAAAGCATGTAGACACCCAAACAATCAGACCTTTTATTACAGTCCTGAATTTTGTAGCTTTCTGTCATGCTCAGATGAAATGATACAATTCTACAGGTGAACCTGGGGAAGATTTTAGAGGCGTGCTCAAAGCAAACGAAGCATTCTCCTTAAAACAGTTCCACAGCAGAAAGACAAAGATCTCACATATAACAAGATTGCTCCCCCCACCCCTCCAATGAAATCACCACGCACATGCTGGCTACATACTGGATATCACTACTTACCTGAAACAGCATCATAGAACTGCTCCTCACTGATGATGCTGAGAGGAGGAGATCCCTTAACCAGAGACTGCTCTAGTTCATGGTGCTCAGTAGCTAGTGTCTCTAATGCTTCTGACAAGATCTTGTTTTTCTCCTGCTCATGCTCCAGTTTCAAATTCCTCACCTATAAGTAGATACATGTATGAATAAGATCTCATCTCTCCGGAGAATGTGTAGCTGAAAGCTATACAGAAAATAGACTGATAAATAAGTAACTGGTTCAAAGGCAAACAGCTGGAACTGAAGCCACACAGATTAATGAGAATATTACAGCGTTACTGTGACCACAGTATGGTTGCTACTCAGCATTTTTCAGTAGCTGAGAAAACTGTCAGGTAACATTTGACACCACAGACCGAAATTTCCACAAGTAAATTCAAATCAGATAACTGTGCCTTAAAATTGAGGGGAAATACAGCTCTACTCAGACGACCTTAAATATGGAGTTACAGTGATCAGTTTCCACATGCACCAAGCTCCTTGTACTAGTCTGCTCTAATTTGGGCCAAGAAGCATCATCTGAATTGAATTACAGAGCAAATGGCACAGCCAGCCACAAATAACTGCAAATGAACTATGAGCTGAAAACATTTAACCCTGAGGATTAGAGAAGGAGGTTAAAAAAGGGATTCTTCTACTAACAAATTTAACTTCAATATAAACAGCTCTCCCTCTGCACTCCCAAAACAGTTTACAGAGAAGCCAGAAGCCGACAAGGGAAGAAGACCAGCCACCAGATGGAAGGAAGGTTTTTTTGTTTTTAAAGCCCACACATGCAGTAAGCACCAGAGAGGAGGATGATATCTGCATCTTGAGTCCAAGACTAGTAACAGGAGAGCAACACATCCTTCCTATTTCCTTCCCTCCACCCTTCTTTTTTTTTGTGGGTTCCTTCCCACCTCCTACTTCCTTCAGGGGAGGGGAACCAGCTCAGAATCACAAAATATCCCAAATTGGAAGGGACTTGCAAGGTCCAACTCCCGGCTTCACACAGGACCAACCAAAAATCCAAGCCCTAGATCTGAGAGCATGGACCAGATGCTCCTTGAACTCCAGCAGCTCAGTGCCATGCCCATCACCCTGGGCAGCCCGTTCCATGCCCACCGCCCTGTGGTGCAGCAGCTGTCCCTAACCCCCAGCTGCCCTCCCCTGACACAGCTCCATGCCGTTCCCTCGGGCCCCGTCGCTGTCACACAGAGCAGAGCTCAGCGCTGCCCCTCCGCTCCCTGTGAGGAGCTGCAGCCGCCATCAGGCCTCCCCTCAGCTCCTCTGCTCTGTGCTGAGCAGAGGGATCACAGCTGCTCCTCATACATATTGTCCTCTGGATCCTTCACCGTCCAGCAAGGCTCCAATGGGCTGTTCTTTCTCCAATCTCTGAGCCACTTACGCTTTCTCTTCTTCTCTCCCTTTCTGACCCTGCTTAAAAGGCTTTCAAGCATCCCCATCCACTGCCTTTTCCTCCAGCTTACTCTCAAAGGTCAGTTGGCAACTAACTCCCCCTCCACTAACAACATGCAAAGGCATGAAGATCTCTTGGAACAGATACAGGGACAAGTAACACATCTTCCTAAGCAACCTACTTATGTATCAAAATTACCTTTTTGAATCTAAGAACTGTTTGTATGTCCTATCTGGTTACTTCTCACTGACAAAAAGCTTTACCCACCACTTGGAACAGTGCTTTCAGCGTCAGGCGCAAATGATGGGATGAGAACTCAGGGGCTAGGAAGGAAATACCAGAACGGATTTTACCACTTCCAGAGAGGCGTTTTTATTCTGGCAGTAATAGAACCACTGGAGAAAGAAATATGAAAGAAATTCTCACCCCCTCAGTTGTGTCAAATACTAGATCAGCTGCTTTGGCTGTCATGCTCTGAGTACAGAGGGGCAATCCAATTAAATGATAATTAAAGAGTACAAAATTAGGTTGCTAATTGAAAGCAATAAAATCAGTAAGTTACTTACTACCTAATAGCTTTACCTTGAATGAAATGAAAAAAAGCTGGACTAGTTAAGGCCACTTTCATTTAAAGTTCATTGTAGAGGTCCCAACAAAACCAATTACTGCAATGTTTCAAAGAAATCAGACATGCCACTGGAAAAGATCTGCTGGTAAGCAGGTTCTGAGGGGGGTTACATTTTATGTGTTATCAAGCAGGTAAGGAACTGCCCAGTTAGAGAAATGAGATTCCTATTACCCTCTTTTAAAAGGGAGAGGATGAAGGACTGCAACTGAAGTGCTGCTTTTCATTATTATTAAACACCAACAAAAGGAAACTAGTTATTAAAATGGTCTTTACAGATTTATTTGCAGTTATAAGAGTTAGATGGCTATATCCTCTAATGTTTTGATATACAATTTGAGTGATTGGAGTATTTATCAAAAACTTAAGTTTCAATGTTGGAAAGAAAAAGTTTATCTAACGAAATTCAGATCTTTTCCACCCATAGCACGGTAGTCTGACTAAACAAGTAACAATAGGTATGAGCTCAAGACCCAAAAAAAGTCCCTTACAGACTTGAAGTTTCCTCTGCCCTATCATCATCTACAGCTATTCAGAGCTGCAGAAGATATACTGAAAATCAATTCCCTTTTTGGAAAGTGATTAGCCAGCTTAACAGTAACGTCCACTCTTCTGTGTACTTCCAGATCTCCTATCTACCAAACACTTATTAGTACAGCCATTATACACTACTGGTAGGTAACAACAACAACAAAATTTCTATCTGTTACGTAAGCAGCTCAATGCTAGCCAGAAGCTAATAAAAACATGCTGAAGTTTGTTGCTTGCAATTTATGAGTGTTCATTCATAAACAAATGATCTGGTTCTAAAGCAACCTGAATTCAATACTCAGGGGGTAGGAAAATCAACCTGAAACCTCTGTCAACAGCACAAAACCTGAAGGACAGCCTACACATCCGGAGAGACCAGATATGGCCACACAAGCTTCTACAGCCTAAAGCTCAATGTGGGGCTCTCTCAGCTCTGAAAATAGGGGTTTGGGCATTCTTCCAAGCTTAAGAAAGATGTGGACAGACTTGCATTATTTTCAAAGCACACATTTATACAACAGCATATCTCCAGTGAGCCCAGCATGAAACCAGTTAAAACCTTTGTTCAATTGGTCAGGCTCCGTACCCGACCCCTGTCAGAAACTATTTTGTACAAAAGCAAATCACAGTTGATCAAGGACCTTGGGCTTATGCCTGTCCTGTTAAACAGTGACAGTTAACATCAGTCTTGTTTTCATCTCTAAATGGAATCTCATTATAGTGAAATATCAAATTTATAATTGCTGATGGAAACTAACTAGCTTTGTCTCAAAGAAATAAACATACACTCAATCATTAACCTTGCTGCTATAGACACCACTCTCACCTGATACACTGACACAGAACCACCAAGAGATGACTTCAGTATCTAGGTCAGCACAGCAATTTTTTTTTTTTTTTTAAATACCTCAACTGGAACAATTTGATACCCACGTTCTGGTAGGTAGCTTCACTTCTGGTTTAGCTGAAGGGAAGTCCCCGTAGACATCAAAGTCTTCAGGCTTTAAGCACTAAATTGTGAATTCAAGTAGTAGAACCTAGTTATTTTAGCAATCAGCCCTCTATCTATCATTATTTTTTAAAGGAAAGCAACAAGCTGTTTGCAGACACTTCTATAGTCTTTCCATGCCACTAGAAATCCTGCTAAATCCAAGAACATTATTTAAAAATTAACTTCCTCCCTGCAATATTACCAGCAGGAAAGTTCACGTGCCAATTCCAAAACAGCAAATAGCTTCTCTGTGTCACAAAAACCGGCCCCATTCCTCTCCATATGTCTAGCTTACATGAGGTAGGCAAGAGATTACTAAGGTGCATTAGACGACTACTCCTCTTTTTCTTTTTTTAAAGGCTAAAGTCTTGAAGTTTATCTGTGAAGCCTGGAACCAAGGCTTCTCTGTCCATCCTGAAGACATCTCAGTACAATACACAAAATACTTGCTTTGTGTGGTGCTGGATGCTTTTAATTTAAATTGAGGCCCAACAACAGTAGCACTTTTGTAGGGTAGGAAAGGGTCACACCACTGTACGGCCAGCTAATAAATGATTATCTCAGCAACATGCTATTGCAGCTGCAAGTAAATCATCTAAAGACAACACACAGCAAGCAAAGCACAGCACAAATTTCAACATGTAGAGCTACCTGCCTTTAACATTAAAAAAGAAAATTAAGATGCAGCTCTAAAGCTTCCCTGGATTGAGAGAAAGAAAAGACAGACCTCACAACATCTCAGTACGATTTAGTTAAATTTGTCGTTCAAAAATACTCAACTTCAGTGTTAGGAATAAGAACATCCAAAATATGCAGACTTTCAAGTTGTGTAGGAAGAACCACTTCTTTCACATAGCAACCACCAGGGGATCTGAAGGCAGACTCCATACAGTGTCAGTACACCACGTACCACTTCTGCTCTGCAATAAGCTGACGGCAGGAAAGCTGCCTCAAACTATCTTACTGATGTCTCTGGTGGCTCAGAAGTGGAGCTTTGGTCTGCAGAATTGAATGGCTTTATCCAACTGCTACAGAAGTTCCTTCCTCCTGAAAACATCACTGCATATGGAACGTTTGCCATGAAGCACAGGTGCAAGGATTCAAGTTTTCAGCAGTAAGCTAAAGGCTAGTCTAATACGTAGCTTAAAATTAATATTTAAGCAAATAGTTAGAAAAAATGCTGCTACAGTAGAACTGCCAGTTTTCAGTGGATATCTTCTGATGTTAAATGCAGTCCTTTTTGTAACAAAGTAAATGTCAATCAAACCTGCAATTTGTTTCACACATTTCAATGGAACTGTCAATCTTCCAGAGTCAGCTACTCGTTCAGTATACTGAAAGATGTAACCTCAAGGGCAAAGTTATGCCTTGCAACTCATTATGCTACAGAGATCTATTTAGAAGCAGCACCAGGAATTAAAAATAAGGCTTCTTTCCCTTGTTCTGTGATCTTCATATCAAATTGAATCAAAAAATCAGACCTTGCAATTAGCCACCTCAACACAGAGAGTCTGAGATACATACACTATTTGTCTGT
Source organism: Phasianus colchicus (assembly GCF_987193195.1). Lineage (NCBI taxonomy): Eukaryota > Metazoa > Chordata > Aves > Galliformes > Phasianidae > Phasianus > Phasianus colchicus. The sequence continues at coordinate 49,408,627 of NC_143438.1, forward strand.
TCTAACAAACAAGCTCACAGTTGCAGTTTTGCTGTTAGCACAATACTTTCCCTATTGCGAGCGCCTCCAGGCATGAGCCAATTCTTTGCAATGACTAGCTTAAGCTAGTGCTGAGTAAATCTGTTATTCTTTTACATTTAACGTATAAGAAGTAATATATATATTTTTTTTAAAGAAGAGTCAGGTCTGCCCCTGCACCTTGGACAAAAACTACCTTTTCATTTCATCATGAAAGAAATTTAAAGACCTAGAACGACCTCCAAGGCGTATCTATTTGAAAATGGAACAGTTCTGTTTATTTTGTTGGCTAGACTTGAATCATGCTGTTAGAGCACTGTAGTTCCACAGGACATGCTACTACGAAAAAAGTGCTTTTAAATTTTCTACTACCTACAGCAGTACATAGCCGTTGTATAAGCAGCTACTGAAATGAAACTGAAACCAGTTGCTTTCATTTGGAGTCCTCATTGTTTTAAACATGCCTGAAAGTTTTCCAGAAATAAGAAAAAAAAGGCTCAGATTTTATCTTTGTTTATGGGACTTAACTTTCACTAAGCACTAATGTGATACGAATTTGCCTAGTCCTGCTTTCACCCTGCTTCCCAGCTTCTATCACTCGCTTAAAAATCCAACCAGGGAAATGTAAACATGCCCAAGTACAGCATTTCACTTACCAGAGAAAAAAACAATTTCTTTACAAATACTCTTATGACAGATGACTAAACTGCAAAGGTGACAGCTCACATTGGGAACGCTTTGTTGTCTTTTTTTTGTTTTAAACTAACAGATACAGTCAGTTTCATGAATACATCACTAGATTCCTAAGGCCCTAAAACATGTAAATGTTATACAAAACTTTCTGAGTTTTATCTGTTTATATATGGGCCTATCCATACAGCTTCTCTGCTGACTCACCCCTCCTTATCACTTCCAGCCACAAGCAACACGCAACATTTGCCACATTACCTATGTTAAGGTCTTGTACCACAACTTCTTCTTCAGTGAAGTAGTTCCTGTAAACTTGGCCCATGCTCACCTCTGTGGTACAGAGGACTGTACCAAGAAAACCATACTCTACTTCAATCACTGATTAATGCTTCGGCTCTCTCTCTCTGTGCTATAAGCTTACCAGTGAAGACTGGCATTGGAGATCTATCAGATCTTTAGTTAAATATAGAATACTCAGGTAGCACTTGCCAGTGAGCTGAACAACTGCTAGTGCAATTACTGGAATGCAAAACGAGATGTGAACAATTAATCAAGGACAAACCAAGCTCTCTGACAATCGCTAAAGGGTTACTTACTGTATCACAAGACAGCATCACTCCATCACAGAAGTCTGGCCAGCTGAGTCTGCAGCCACAGCACTGGAGTATCATAGCTTATCAAAGTCATCAAATTCAAAAAAGAAAATGCAGGATCACAGACTCATATACAGGCAGTGCCACCATTAAATTTTCTTTTTGTTCAGAGGCTGAAAGACTCCCAAACGTGCAAGAAAACCCCATACATACCAATTTGAAGTCCGAGTCATCTATTCACTTAAATTCCAACTCAAAGCCCATAGAATAAACCAAAGACTTTGTGAATTGAGTCACAAGACTCTGCCTCAATTATTCCCCAGATGAACATAAGGATTCATTGTTAGTCAACTACCAGCATTCACCTCAAAGTTCAAGAGGAGGAGTTTAGCAGGGCTCACTTGGAAAGGCTACATTTTGATGTTCTGGGTACTGAGTTAGAATATTTCCCCATATCTGATTAATTAAAACAGTAGCATTCTGCTACAGAAGGATAAAATACAATCATGAAACAGAGATATAGGAACCACTGCTACAAGCAAGACCCAAGCTACTGCCCACTCAGAATATCCACCTCAGCTAGAACATGCCAACACACATAGACACTGAAGCAGCAAAAGAACTGTTATTCAACAGAAGAGCTGGAGAGTCTGATCTTAAAATATACAAATGTACTATCAAAATTCTTAATGTAAGACTACTGAGAACCACTCACATGCCGGGAACAAATACTTTTTGTCTCCCACCTTTCCCTCCTAGGAGGCTGACACTTCTTCCTCGTGTGGTGCTTTCTGCCTTTGCGTCCCATTTCCTGTTTCCACATGTGGTTGTAACAAAGTTTACTATTCAGAGACCAATGAAGCACTGAAGTTTTAAACCAACTGAGAACACTGCAGCCCCCCCCTAGCCAAGTTTCAGCTTTTGTTATTAGAGAAACTTGTTTCTTCCAAGTGATCCTGCACTGGTCAAGTGTTGGCAGAGGCTTTTCTGTTTCATTTCAAAAAGTTTCACCTTTTTGGCATTCAAGTCTTCCTCTCTGAAGTATTTATTTTTTGCAGTTGTATTTTACTTAGATGATTCAATGTAAATTGATAAATCCCATATTCAGTCCCTATTTGTGTTCCAGTATTATCATAATGACAGTTACTCAAGTGTAAGGAGTCCAAAAAAAGAGCCTTCTGATTTTGTATTGTTTGTATTGTTAAATACTGTTTCTATTCTGAGGCAAACTGAAATTAAATATGGCTGCTATTCACATTTGCCAATAGGTTAAGCCAAAATAAGCTGGGGCTGAATGACATCAGTGGTGATGTTCATGAGTACATGCTCAGGAACTGTATTTCAAATTGCAGAGCAGCAAGACTATGAAAATAAAAAAGCTCCACACCCCAAGATAGTCTGCTGCCCTCGTGAGATTAAGCACCTATCTTCTCAGAGGCAGATGCCACACGTAACCTTACCCAGCAAAGTGTCTCCTCCTTCAATCCAGTACATAAATACTGATGCCAACAGCATAAGAACAGTATGTTGTTACATGTTTTCAGATCTGACAAGGACTTTTGTTTTTGTGTTTTTAGAGAGGCTCTGGACATCTTTGAAGTTTGTTAGCCTGGTTTCTGTGAAACTAAGATGTAAGGGTTCTTAAGAATGCACACAGGAAACATTTCCTTTTTATTCTTAAGGACTGTTTTATTTTGAAAACGGGTCTTAGGGCTGTTGTTTTGATCTAACTACTTCCCTTAAGTATTTCACAGTACACATCACTGGCTACTTTGATCAACCTGTTTGCATCCCCTTCCTTCACACTTCTTCCAAGCTGGATCACAGCAAACACTTGTATTAATGCTTTCCTTTTTGAAGTAATTGCCACGTTTTTGCTCTATTGCTGCTTGGCTTTCACTGGCTTTCCAGTGCTATTACACAACTGGACGTGAAAACTTCTTTTTTTTAATAAAAATTAACGTGTCTGAAGCTAACTGTCTGTTCTACAATCTCCAGTTTTTGAACTCTAACCAGATTAGTTACTATCTAGTTAGTCATATAGATTACCCAGAAGTTTTTCTAAAAGCATTTCCAAAACAAACCAACAAACATGCCCTACAGATATTTCCCAATTACTAAAAACTCAGATGCTTTATTCACTAGTTCTTAATTTAGAATAGAAATACTCAACCAAATATGGATGCTAAGCGCGTTAGTTAAAAATGAAAAAAATCTGAACTCCTTCCTAGACTAGAAGTCAATAGTGGGCTTCACAACACAGTGCTATCAGTTCTCTAAATGAAATCTACTTTGGTCACTTCCTGTATCTGACAACAGATGCTTCTCAGCTTTCCAGTATGAGAGAATCAGACTTCATAGATATACACAGCCATCTCAGTGCTACTTCAGATTCTCAAAGAACTTGCAGCATTAAGAAACGTGCCTCTCTGTAGGGAAGTTTTTCCTCTCAGAAGTTGTTCTGACCTTACACCAAAGCAGACAACAGCAGGCAGACAGAAGCTTGGCCTGGGGTAGGCTGTTAAGACATTTCCTGGAATATGAGCATCTTGTACAGAAGTTCATTCTGCATTTAGGGCAGACATAGCTCTGGGCTATGGAAATCCAACATTAGGTCAAATTAGCAAAAAGACATTTGCATACCGAGAATATGAAATATCATTTCCCAGTTTGCATTTTTGCAAGGAAACAAACACCACAATTAGCCTAAAATATGACATCTATTGTTACATTACAAAGAGGTGCTATGCATCATCACCCCTATAATGAGGAACACCTAGATAGCACAAACAAATATTTGCACTTGGTAGAATAGTTCTTCTTTCCTTATGAATAATCTCATATCAGTTTTGCCTTTATCTGGGGGTTTTACTATTTTTTCTGTGGCAAGAATTCATCATGCTATTCATTGCTGCTTGGGACTTTCTTTATCAATATGTAACTTAAGATCAGAGCAGATAAAACAAGCCTACTTCCCAGTTACATATTCTTCTACGGACTTTCAGCTCATCTAGACTTAAATCTGGAGCAAATGTTTTGAATGACATATCATTTATTATTTCTCAGTGTGTAATTACTAGCATTTGCAGCTCTGAGGAAGAAGTGGCCCCAGCTTAAATTTCTGGTAAGCCTTCTCTGACATTCTCCAATAAAAAAACATCAATTCCCAGAAGAAAACTAGAAGGCAGATTTGATGGAAGTGTGAGCCTGAGGAATGCCCATCTCTCCCCTTTACCCCTCCCAAACTGAAACAGGATCTGATAACTTAGAGTGACAGGTTGCTTTTAAGATTCTTTAAATAGTATGTGGGTGCAAAGACAAGAGTTAAAAAACACAGACTGTGTGTTGATTTATGTATGACACACAGTTCCCTCAAATTTTCTCCAGTGACTATATTCTGCTACTTCTTAACTAATATGTGGACATTTCATCAAAGGACATGGCATCAAAATGACTTTTATATGTAACTAGCTCCCTCTGCTTATGCACAAATTATATTCAGTGAAGCAGTCAACTTCCAGAAAAAGCTTATAACTGAGAGCTATACACCAATATACGCTGGGCACCACCCAGCTGAAAAGCTGCTCTGCAGAAAAGGACCTGGGTGTCCTGGTAGACATCAAGTTGAAAGTGAGCCAACAGTGTAACCTTGCAGCAAAGAACAACAGTAGTATTCTTGGCTGCATTAGGAGAATTACTGCCAAAAGGCCAAACCTGGAGCTCTTGATCTAATTCTGAGCTCCTTGGTTCAAGATAGATTCAGATGCAATAAAGTCCAATGTAGGTTGATTGAGATGATCAAAGGACTGGAGTACTTCTCCTATGAGGAGAAGCTAACAGAGCTGGGAGAGCCCTGAATATGAGGAGGCTTGGGCAGGTGGTCTCATAAATGTCTATAAATTCCTGAAAGAAGGGCACAATGAAGATGGAGCCCAGACTTTTTCAGTGATGCCCAGTGCCAAGACAAGAAGCAACAGACACTAACAAACACAAGAGGTTATCTTTGAGAATCAGGAAACACATCAGGAAGAACATTATCAGGATGATCAAGCACTGCCACAGTTTACCTAGGTCGGTTGTGGAGTCTCCCGTTCTTGGAAAAGCTCCTAAGTCATGTGGATACGGCTGCAGGGAACCAGCTCTATAGGTAGCTCTGTACGAACAGGAGTAGACAAAATGGCCTCCAAAGGTGCCTTCCAACCTCAGCCATTCTGTGATTCTGAGAGAGTATAGGTTAAACCTCAGCATAAAGCGTGGGTTCAGTGATGGAGGAAATACAGAACAGATAAAACTAGATTTCCACTAATCATAGGGATAGATGCAACTGCCTAAAGTTTCAAGCTCTCCTAAAGGCTCATTTTCTCTGGAATTTATTCTGTCTGACCTTGCAGCAAGGTGTTTCACTGGAACAGCAGGCAATACAATCTGCATGCATAGTACAGAATGCCTCCACAATTAACAGTTGCATTGGCATTTCCAGTAAGGTATAAACTAGACATATATAGATAACCACATTACCTACAGAGTTAAACTATTATCATGACATACTCTCCATCAAAATGATGAAATCACCATAAATGACTTTTTGCTTTATGTCTATCAATTTAAATTCTTTGACTTCAAAGCAGGTGCTTTTTGCTTTCCAGAAAGGTGAGAGTGGTTTCTTTCTCCCTAACCTTTATCTCGCTATATCTTGTGAGAGAGATGGAGAGGGCAAGAGGGCAGGAACTAATAGGCTACAGTATTAAATTTCAAGATTAATGGGGAGCTATATTTCTTCTACTCAGTGGTCAAACAACATATCTAAACTAGCTTACTTTGTCAAAGCAGAGAAGCTGTGACAGCAAAAACCTCTCTGAAGTAGATGAAAAAGTTTATAGTTTTTCTGGAACTGAAGTTCTAAGCTAAGGAGTGCCCTTGTATTATAATGTACACTGTGATTTTCCTTCAAATACACATACTTTAAAGCCATTTTCATCTAGTTTTATAGTATGTCTATAGATCTAGTAGTTTCTGCATTGATATTCAAGTTTCAGCAGTAATGATGCAGCAGTGACAAGTACAAGACGAAAGAAATCCATTCTTGTTCAATACCACTGACTGAGTCTGTATTTACCTTACACGTGACTAAACACAGAGATTGTGAACACACATCACAGGCGCCAATCCCAAATGCATTCTATAAAGCAGGACATATTCAGATTAGGCCTGTCCTGCATCAAAGCTACTCGTTGTCTTACACTGGACTCTTCAGGATATTCACAAGAAATGGATATGCTTTATTCAAAGGCCCTATATATCTTACCATTCCTTTGCAACAACATTCAGCTTAGCTCTTTACTATAAAAGTAGTATCATTTGCTTTGTGTGCCCACATAAGCGCAGACCAGCATTTCCGAGTTGTGTTCCAATAACACTTATTTTATTTTATTTTATTTTTTTTAAGTCTCTTACTGATGCATTTAAAAGATGACGATGTTTACTATATGTGGAAATGCACTACTTAGAGAATCAGGTTACTAACACTCATTAATGACTATGCCTTGCATGTACCTTCAAGGAAAAGTATAAAACCAGTGATTTATTTTCAGTACATAAACACTTTTCAAATATAGCCCATTTACCAATTCTAGCGATAACCTCAGTGACTCAGCAGTCAGAATTACACAAACATTTCTTCACTGGGCAGCACAGCACCAACACAATTCTGAATGTTAATATTTAAAAAAAAAAAAAAAAACCTTTCAAAGTCACTGGCAGTCTGGGAGAGACTGACAGGCCAACAAGTACATGAGATAAAGACAACCACAAAAGTCAAATTCCACAATGGCTCACCTCTATTACAAAAATGCTATCAGCTCTGAGGTGTTACTGAATAAGGTAGTGACAATGGTAATTTTGGTTGAGAAGTCACTCAGGTGAAATTAATTAAAAAAAAAGACACACATGCGCACACCACTAATACAACCTAAAAAGGGGACCATCCATTTTCATAGAATCACAGAAACTGGAAACGACCTCCAAGATCATCCACTCCAGCTATCCACCTACAACCAATATTTCCCAACTAAACTATGTTCCTTAGTACAACATCCAAATGTTTCTTGAACACCTCTGGGGACGGTGATTCTACCACCTCCCTGGGCAGCCTGTTCTAGCATCTCACCACTCTTTCAGAGAAGAAATTTTTCTTAGTGTCTAGCCTAGAACTCCCCTGACACAAATTGAGGTCATTTCTTCTCATCTTATCACTTTTTGGGTGGGAGAAGATGCTGACCCCCACCTCACCACAATCTTCTTTCAGGGAAAGAGGGCAATAAAGTCTCCTGAGCCTCCTCTTCTCCAGACTGAACAAACCCAGCTCCTTCAGCTGCTCCCCATAAGCTTTGTGCTCCAGATCCCTCATAGCTTTGTTGCCCTCCTCTGGACACACTCCAGGGCCTCAATGTCTTTCATGTAGTGAGAAGTTCAGAACTGAACACAGTACTTGAAGCGTGACCTCTATCAGTGTGAAGAACAGAGAGACAATCACTTCCCTGCTCCTGCTGGCAACACTATTTCTGATACAAGTCACAAAGGCACAATGCTGGCTCACGTTCAGCCAAGTGTTAACCAACAGCCCCAGATCCTTTTCTTCCACACAGCTTACCGGCCACTCTGCCCCAAGCCTGTAGCAATGCCTGGAGTTGTTATGACCAAAATGCAGGACCCAACATTTGGTCTTGTTGAACTTTATCCGACTGGCCTCAGCCCAGCTATCTAGCCCGTCCAGATCCCTCTGTAGGGCTCCTCCTACTCCAAGCAGATCAACAACTTCCTCCCAGATTGGTACCGTGTGCAAACTTACTGAGGGTGCACTCAATTCCTTCATCCAAATCATCAAAAAGACATTAAACAGGGCCAGTCCCAACACTGGCCCTTGGGGAACACCACTCATGACCAGTCGACAGCTGGATTTAACTCCCTTCACCACCACTCTCTGGAGGGAGACAGCGTCAAAGGCTTTGCTGAAGTCTGGTAGATTATGTCAACAGCCTCTTATTCTTTGTAGCTGAAGATCAGAACTATATAACTGAGGAAGGGCAAAGAAGAGGGAAAAGGAAATTTAGACTCAACTTCCCTGATTCAAGAAAAGGCAATTGCACATCAACAGCGTACTAGGTCATAAGGCAAGAGATGTTAACTTTCAAATCACTGACATGTAAGGAGACCAAATAAAACTTACCATCAGATGGCAAGCCTAAGAGGTTTTGACAACATAAGCATAAGTAACTTAAGGCTTCAAGCGAATGCTTTTAAAACAACTTCACATTAAAAAAAAAAGAAGGTAATAAAAGTTAAATATAATCTCCTCCTTAAAAACATGTTAATTTCCAATAATCAAACCAATAAGAGATTATTTTATTCTAGGGAAGTAGCTTTTATCAGTTTTACAAGAAAGAAGGCATTATTAAAACCTTCATTTCCAAGAAACAAAGGTCAAGATGGAGAATGCATCCCCAGACAATTAGTAAACATGTGAGACTGTAGTCATCCAGTTCAGCATCCTGATATTTTATGCAGCTGAGACAAAAACAGACCACACAGTTGGACTGCCACTGCAGTCAAGTATCTCTCACACTGGAGGACAAAACCCCAGTATCCAAAGTCATCAAATATGCTGCTATATGCAGAGGTTAAATCTCAAATCCTCTCTCTTTTGTTTTTGTTTTTTTGGTGGTTTCTTTTTGCTGCTTCATTTTCCTCTGAAATATGAGCAGTCCTTAACTGTCAACACACTGGCTATCTGGGAGACCCATCAAGTTTTAGCTCTCTGCTCCTCATCTGATCTTCCAAAACACATCAGATACACAGTAAGCCAAAAAACTAAGAACAAGCTGATCAGTTTTACATGCCATTACGAAATCACAATGACAGTACAAGAATAAGAATGTGCACCCTCCTCATTCCAGTTTGTTTTCCAAGCATGGTGGAGAGGAAAAGAAACAATATCCTCATTGCAATAAGGAGTGAGAACACACAGAGAAAGTTTCCATTCTCCATATTTCTTTTTATTCCTCTCTACCTTGCACACAGACAAGAACACCACTTTCAAATACACTTACAAAAACTATTCAGTTGTGTTTTGTTTTAAAATCTTGCTACATCAAATATAATTCCATTAAATTTGATTGCTTCTTCATCTTCTTTGCAGTCCCAGTTAAGTCCCTTTTCTGCCTGTTTTTGAACTTTAAAAAAGCCCTAAATAATTTGTAGACAAGACCTCAGAAGCAAACCTCAGGTTTGGAGCTGTAGAAGCAGAGAGAAGAGGTTTAATTTCAAGCTAATATGCTTTTACACTGTACTTCCCCAGAGGCCCATGAACTCATTCCATGTTAGTTTACACAAGGCTGCTTAACAACCGCTAAGAAAAAAAAAAAAAAATCAAGCTTTTAAAAAAAAAACACCACTAGTCCATGCTAGAGAGTGCAAGAACAGAGTAGCACTGCTTTATATTGGGCAATGTGGAAATGTAGAATGCCTTCGGACAAGTTATGTGACTGGCTTTCACACAAGCTGCTAAGAGCATATAAGTCAGCAAGTTTCCCTGCCACTAAAAATTAGATAGATTTGCCGAGAGATTATATTCAAATGTATCATTACCTATATAAAAAAAAAAGATTAAGTTTTGAAGCATACATTGTTCAAAAGGCTTTAAACTAAGAGGGGAAATTTAGGTTAGATGTTAGACAGAAATTCTTTACTCAGAGGGCAGTGAGGCATGGGCTGCCCCAAGAATCTGTGGGTGCCTCATCCCTGGAGGTGCTCAAGGCCAGATTGGATGGGGCCCTGGGCAGCTGAGCTGCTGGGTGGCAGCCCTGCCCATGGCATGGGGTGGGACTGGGTGGGCTTTGACGTCTCTTCCAACCCAAATCATTCTATGATTCCATGCTTAAGAAAACAACATTGGGAACCTCAGCACTTCAAAGCCCAGCAGCCTGTATCATCCAGGCATGCTGCTGGCAGCTAGGACTGTCTGGTGCCCAGAAGCCTATCATGTAAGTATTTGGACACAGATCCTATTATTTACTTTAGAATGCAAACATTTTGTCAATATACATAATGTCCTCCAAATAAAAAAAAAAAAAAAAGAAAGTGATATTTACTTATCTTCTCCCTGGTATTTATTACTTCAACAAGTTTCTGTCTGGGCTGCTGCTCACTTCTCTTCCCGCTCTGGTGACCTATGCAGTCTTGGCTGCTGTAGGGAAAGTCTCTGAAAAAAAGTTGCATTCTTGAATTCCCCTATCTCTTGGATACTTTGGACTGACTAAACTCCTCTCTTTACATAACACTGACAAGGACGCTGTCTTCACAGACCTTTAGTTTGCTTTCTATCTGCAAGGCTGCAGTACAGTAAAGAAAATGCTTTCAGAGGAACAACATGATGCCATCTGCAAACATTTCACTATCAAGTCGCTCTGATTTGAATCTCTCATCTTTAGAACTTCAGCACAGGCAAGACATATGTATGTAAAGTATCCAAAAATTAGCACAGCAAGAATCATCAGTGCATGACTAGAACCACTGACATTCAAGTAAGGAGAGAAACAATCTGCCAAATGACTTCTGTCAGCAGCTTTGTTCTCTTGTATTCCATGCCTACACGCCATTCTGCAGCATATTACATCCCATGCCCTCCTGTTTCAGGGATAAATACTGTCAGCCTTTATCTCAGCATTAGTTTTAGCACAGAGAACCTTCCAATTAACTTGTTACTTTTGAACAAGATTCAGGCATATTTAGATTAATTCATTGAGTGAGGCATCTCTAGTACACTGCTATTCATTTGGAGGAGAAGGAATAGGGTCATGTCAGAGACATCCGCAACCAACAGAAATTTCCTTGACACAGACACACCTCCAGTCTCTCAACACCAGACAGCTTTTGCCATGCTTGGTGCAACCACTTACTGTCTGAAACCTGCTCTCCTCCCTTCCCTGATCTCGCAAGCTGAATAGTGTTTCGGCTGTTTGCAATACTGCCCACAGGCCACATATCACACCAAGGTCTCACCTTGGCCTCCACTACTTTCAGCAAGGCTGCAGAGCTCAGTGGACAGCATAAGGGTTCTAGTGTGCTCCAGTGATTGAAAGGGAAGAACAAAATATAGGGCTAGTGTATGGACCTGAGCAAAAGGCACTGAAGTCATTATTTTAGGGATTGAGGACTGACATGGTTAAATATAGTACAGCAGCCAGCCAAGTCACAACCTCCATCCCCAGCCCTAGCTTGGAAATCAGAACTGCCTTCTTTACTTCCATAGCTTCAGCCGAGTTCCTCACCTCTCCCTCCCAAGCGGCCCCTAAGACCAGGCAGAGGTCACCATGGCTGTGCTGTGCCAGACAGGGTGGGAGTGCTGAACAACTCCAGGGCTCCTTGCAGACACATTTGCTCCAGCTGCCCACATCAGGTATTCTCCTCTGACTGTTGAGTGTCAGTACTGCTCCCTCATCTCCACCTGCACTCGGGCATTGATAAGAAAAAATCTCTTCCAAGCCACCTGGATGCAGCTTACAAGCATCTTCATTCACAAGCCAGTAAGGCAGCTGCTCTGCGCTAACAGTCGTGCTCATGCACGTCCCTCAGACCTGACAGCAGAGGCTCAAAGACAGCTATTTGTATCTCAAAGAGATGCACACATTCATTCACAGAAACATGAACCAGCATATTGGACATTCAGTTCTGCTTCTAAGATATTTGAGAAATGTGAAATAAACCGAGGGAGTATGCTGAACTTTTAAACCAAAATTAACATTTGCTAATTAAACAACACAAACGTCTGTATTTATTTGCAGTACACCAGTGATCCACGCAGCAGATAACATATTACACCATGATAAAGGAAACTAACTTCAAGGACTACGACCTACAGTTTTTTGACCTTAAAGTTCCTGCAAAAATGACAAACTGACTCTGCTACGATCGATTCTGTGTGAGTCCACAGCTCTTCTAAACCGGGAGAAGCAGCCAAAAACTTTTCTTTCCTGAATCCTTGATCTTGTTGGCTATCAGCCTGCAAACTAAGCCCCTTTTTCAAAAATGAAAAGAAAAAAAAAATAGCCAGAGAGAACACCACCTATAAACAAAGGAAGACCTCAGATGCTGACAGACTGCAAATGAAGGCAGCCGCTGTTCTGAGCTATGAGACTCAGCAGTTGCTGTTAAGCATAATCCCTCATGGTAAAAGTGAAACTTAGGAGAGTCAAAGCACTTATCAGCACTCTTTATCTAGATCTGGTTAACGAAGAAAACACATTTAAAAAGAAACAAAAAAAAAGACTGCTTTTTTGAAAGAAAAAGAATAGTAAAAAATGCCTTTCAGTTTCTGACAGCTTCAGTGCATGGAACGCACGTACCACGGGCAGGCTTTAAACTTACCCAAAATTAACAGCGTACAAAGAGCAATTGAAATCATAACCTTCAGTTAAACTCTCACTACTGCTACACAAAGCTCGCACGGAACATACCGATGCTGGAATCGGGCTGCTATCAGAACGAAACGCCGAGGTCTGCTAGAAGCAGCGCAGGGGAAGCCCCGCTCCGAAGCAGCACTTACTAACCTTGTGCCAAAGTCACTGCAGAAGCTCTCCGAGTTACGCTACGCCGGCACCAGCGCCTCACTGCGCTCCGCCGGCAGCCGCCCTGTAGTTCCCCCGCTCCTCGCCGGCTTTGATCTCTCGCCGAGCCGTCCCCGCGCCCATCCCCGCTCGGCACCGCGGGGCTCCGCCGATGGCAGCAGGCGGCGGCCCGGCGTTCGTTACGCACCGCGGCAGCGCTCGGGGGACGGCAGCCGGAGCGCCCCGCCCCGCCCCGCCCTGCAGCAGCCGCCGGCCCTCACCTCGCCCCGCGTGCTAGCGCTGCGGGAAGGAACCGAGGGAGTCTCTCCGGGCCGGCCGGCGCCGCCGCTCCGCGGGCTCGGGCGGCGCATGGGGCCGCGTGCCGCCGTGTCTCAGCGCCCGCGAGGGGCTCCTCCGCAGCGCTGTTTTTGACGCGCGGGCACCGTGCCCCTCTCTCTCCCCGTGACGTCACGGCGGCCCCGCTGTGCGCGGCGGTGACGTCACGCCCGTTCCGGCCCCGCGCCGGGTGCCCACGCTGCGGGAGGCAGATGGAGAGGCTGCGGAAGGCGGCTCCGTTCCACATCTCGGTGCTCTATCAGCAGCGTATTTGTATACCGTGTAATTACGTTGCAGTTGACACACAGTAACGACGGGGACCATCCTAAGCAAAGGGGATGCGTTAGTGCTGAAGGGAGCAGACTCTCAGAACCGGAGGAGCCACAGCTCCTGGTATGCCAGCAATTCCAGTGAGAGACAAAAGAGTCCTCCTTCAAGAGGCAAGATAAAGGGTATGGAAACTGCAAACATGTTTGCTCCAGAGACAAGTTCAGTAGGACACGTAACACACAGCTGACAGTACTGCAGAGCAAGCAGTGTCTCCACAGCAGAGGAAGAACTATTGGGGAGCTGTCATAGAATTGTTAAGATCAAAAAACCACTAAGACCACCTAAGTCCAGCCATCACCCCCTCCTCACCATGCTCACTAACCCACGTCTTTAAGTGCCACACCCACACAGCTCTTGAACATTTCCAGGAACCACCACTACCTGGGCAGCCTGTTCCAAGACCTCACCACTCATTCGGAGAAGCAATTTCTGCTAATACCCAATCTGAACCTCCTTCTCTGCTACAACTTGAGGCCATTCCCTTTCATCCTATTGCTACTTTGTGGGTAGAAGACTCCCATCTCACCACAACCTCCTTTCAGGTAGTTGTAGAGGGCAATAAGGTCTCCCCTGAGCCTCCTCTTCTCCAGACTGAACAATCCCAGCTCCCTCAGCTGCTTTCCATAAGACCTGCACTCCCTACCCTTCGCAGCTTTGTTGCCTTGCTCTGGATACACTCCAGGGCCTCAGTGTCTTTCTCATAATGAGGGGGTCAAAACTGAACACAGTACTCAAGGTGCAGCCTCACCAGTGCCAAATAGAAAATGATCACCTCTCTGCTCCTACTGGCTGTACTATTTCTGACTCAAGCCAGGATGTCACTGGCCTTCTTGGCCACTGCTGGCTCATATTCAGCCAAGTGTTGATCAACACCCCAGATCCTTCCATGCAGCTTTCCAGCCACTCTGCCCCAAGCCTGTAGTGATGCCTGGGGTTGTTGTGATCAAAGCACAGAACGCAATGCTTGGTCTTGTTGAACTTTATCCGACTGGCCTCAGCCCAGCTATCTAGCCCGTCCAGATCCCTCTGTATGGCCCCTCCTACACCCACGCAGATCAACACTTCCTCCCAGATTGGTGTCATGTGCAAACTTACTGAGGGTGCATCCAATCTCCTCATCCAGATCATCAAAAAGACCCTTAGGAACACCACTAGCGACCAGTTGTCAGCTAGATTTAATTTCGTTCATTGCTAGAAGACAAGCCAGGCAACCAAAGGGTCTGAAACAGCAGGGCAAGCACAAAAGCAGCTTTCCAACTGCTGTAGTTCCCTTTCCTGAAGCTCGCTGGGCAGCTTCACATTAAGAGAGCAAACGCTTGCTAGAGCACAGCATGCCCAGCAATTGTTCCTAGTCACAACACTCTCTACTGACATCACGTTCAGAAGTGTTTTTATACTACAGTCTGATACTTCAGCAGAGTAATGCTTTACTATTCCATATACTTGAAGGAAATACTACAGCATTTACAAGCAGTCATTTGCTAAGGCAGGAAAACAATCACTTTTGCAATGCCAACAGAACTACAGCCTAGAAATCAACACTGAATGACAAATAGCAGCACTCTGTCTTACAAAGGGGAAAAAAAAAAAAAAGCTGTGAGTTTAAGAACAATAAAGCTCGGGGAACATAACTTTTGGAGAGGTTCAAGCTTTAGGGAGAGATTGCTGCTGTAATTCCATTCCCTTACGAGGTGACATTGTCTTTAAAACCCTAGATTCTATTCTGAAATTGCAATAGCTGGAAGTTTAAAAATACCGAGACACAGAGCTCTTCCAGATCACATCTTCTGGATTCACCAGCTATGGTGGAAATCCAAGTTCACACCTCAGCCTGTCTCCCTGTGCCCAAGCCCTATGCTCCCAGTCCGAAACGAGGCCTCTTCCACCTACGGAGACAGCTCAGGTTCAAGTAAGGTGAAGTTACATTTCACCATATGTTTTGCCATACTCACTCTGATATCCTATTTTAGTCTTTTCTGAAGAGATGCCAACACAATTAAGAAATACTAGCTAACACTATACACCCACCATTGTAACAATTCCCCCTCATCCACAAATGGAACTGGCAACTTCAGGATTAGATTTTCTTAAAGAAACTATGTAAAACAGCAATGCTTGTTCCACTTTGCTAGAGATTGACTCAAGCAGTCTAGAAGACTTATGACTGGGGACAAAAAGGTTTGAAAAGGAATGAAAAAGAAACCAACCAACCTTAGAGCAGCTGTTAAATGACTAGAAGACTAAAGCAACCACACAACCCCACTTTGACACACAGCTTGCTGACCACAAATGCCAAAAAAGAAGCAACACAGCAAGACAAATTTATTCCAAGTACCACAGTGTCTTCAAGAGTGCTGGAAACACCAAATCTCCCTCCCACCCCAGGATTTAATCAGTGTATCACATATTCCCAAACTGAAGCATTTGTTTAACACCATACAAAGTATTTGTCACTGGAAAAGCCAGAAGTTCAACAGATAGCATTTGTACACCCACTAAGCACATGGTCTGAATAACAAATTCAGAAGCAACACTCTTCAACACTTCAGTTAGCCAGCACACATAAAAAATGATTTTTCTCAATATTTTAACCTTTGAATCAGCAAAGCAACTGCTTTCTTGAATTCAAGCATTCAGTTTGAACATTATAAGCAGCAGTTTGCAAGCAAAATCTGGGATTCTTCTGTATGCTCAATACTGATATCCCTTTGTAGAGGAACTTAGCTACTCCTTAGAATAGGGAGTTTTTATTAAACATTCAGCATGTGAAATGACAGCTTGCCTACAAAATTAGGTTTTATTATTTTTTTAATTATTTTAAGAAGGTAGCTAGCAAAATATACTAAGCTATTCAGACCCTTTATAAACCCCCACAAACACAAATACATACCCCTTCCTGCTTTGTGAACAGGTTGAGGCAGTCAGCCAGGGCCTCACAAGTTTCCTGGGATACTTCAGAGACCACATCAACTTTTTGCAGGAGGGGAGAAGATATACCTGAAAGCATCAAAGAATTAGTGGCTTTAATGGAGCATGATGAACCACAGGATCCTTTTAATTATTTCTTTTCCTAAATAACACAGACATAACATGCATATTCTACAGGAAGTGGTGTTCATCTCCATAAGGAAAGAACAAGCAAAAGTAGCACCGAGAGAATGTAAGTTCTTTCTTTTACATCCTTTACACAGTGTTGGTATAAGTAGCACATGAATGGATTGAGTTTCTCTTTCAGCATGGCTTGGAAAGCTGAGGTGGCAAACTATAGCAGCAAGACATTGGTTGATGGATTAATAACAATCTCCTTTTAATCTTTATCTAGATTTAAGAGCTTCAGAGTTATCAGGAACCAGAATTCAAATACAAAGGACACTAAACATTGGTTTAACATTTGTTAATGTGAGAAATATAGAATTTTTTTTCCTTCTATCACAGTACTTACACAATACAGGAGACAAAAAGCTTACAACAGTGTAGTTAAAGATTTAGTTTTGGAAGGAAAAAAAAAAAAACAGATGGGGAGCTATAATGATACTGAACAATAAAAGAAGAACAAGCTCTCATTTTCATCAAGATGTTTCCTAGATAAGTAATATGGCTTCCATAGACAGCAAAATGTAAGCTGGCATCATTATGACCATTTACATCAGGGACTATATGCCTAGAACCAGAATTACACTGTGAAAATCCAAAGAGCAGGCAGCAATTCTTTTATATTTGAATTCATATTTCAGTTTTTAAGAAGTGCAGCTATTCCTCAGAAGTCAAGCAAACCATTCTCTCAAGGAAGCATATTAGTTGCAATTAAGCTCAGTGCCCCCTTAGTGGTTCCAGCTTCCAAGATCAGCTGACATCATTTAATAAAGGGTACTTCAAATTGATGTCACACAAGTAAAGATATGACGTCTGGTGATGACAGTTTTAAAATAACCTCTTGAATTTATTTTGCAAATTGTGTGGAAAACAAGGCAAAGACCTTATTATGCGAATACGTGCTCTGACACCAAAACTCACTAATTCACTGGAAAAAGCTCATAATTCATTGGAATGGTGAGTCCACACGCTTAGAGCAGCTAGCATGTCTACAAAGAGGTGCAGCACACTCAATGCAAGAGCTGGAAAGATATTTGTAATAAGTATGGATAAACCTCAGAGATACCTGGATTTAAATAGCATGTTAATAGACATCTAGAGAAAGAATTTTAAGTATTTAGACCCAGTGAAGTAATTTTATATTACTCAAAGACTTTCAGAAGTTCAATACAAAAGGACTTTTAGCCCAGAAATTTGCACTCTTGGCAGAAGCCCCTGAACTCAAATACTTTAAAGACATCCAATGTGAGGCTGCCCAGAGAGGCTGTGGATGCCCAGTCTCTGGAGGTGTTCAAGGCCAGACTGGATGGGGCCTTGGGTAGCCTAGTCCTTGGGGGGTCTAGGTCTAGTATTAAATGTGGAGGTTGGTGGCCCTGCATGTGGCAGGGGGGTTGGAGATTCATGATTCTTGAGGTCCCTTCCAACCCTGGCCATTCTGTGATTGTGTGACTCTGTGAGAGAACTGGGAGAGCTCTAGCAGTTTTCTATTGAGACCTATAAACAGTTCAGTGGCCCATGACATTAGATGCTCATTAGTAGGAAAACAGGAACTTACTCATTTGCCAAAATGAACAGTTTCTTGGAAAGACAGTATCTGGTTTTGTTTTATTCTGATTTTGTTTGTCCAAATTGTATATTTTTAGAAAAAAAAAGCTAAATTCCTCACTGAATTTTCAGGTCAACATGATGAGGTCAGAGAAACTTCCATTATCTGTCAAAGCGATGTTCCTCAATACTAATTTTCAAATTGTGTGAATAATTATTTAACATCTGGTATTATTTAAATACTTTGTCAGTGACATAGAGAGTGAGATTCAGTGTACTCTCAGCATGCTTGCAGATGATACTGCTGAGTGGTGTGGTCAACACACTGGAGGCAAAGGCTGTAATCCAGAAGGACCTCGATAGACTTAAGAGACAGGCCCCTGTGATCAACATGCAGTTCAACATGGCCAAGTGTACGGCTCTGTATCTAGGTTTGAACAATCCCAGAGCAACAGGTGAACTGAAAGAAGCTCTGTAGTGAAGGACTTGGGGGTATTGGTGGAGAAAAAAAATAATAAAAAAAAATCAACATGAGTTGGCAATACATGGTTGCAGCCCAGAGGGCCAACTGTATCCTGGACTGCATCAAAGGAAGTATAGCTAGCAGGTCAAGAGATGTGGTTCTCTGCTCTTGTGAGACTCATGTGGAGTACTGCATTCAGCTCTGCAGCTCCCAGCTAAGACTGGTGAAAGTAGGTCCAGAGGAGAGCTATGAGGATGACTGGAATGCTGCTACATCTTTGCTACAAAGGGGGCAGGAGAGAGTTGGGATCGTTTAGCCTAGAGAAGGTTCTAGGAAGGCCTTATATAACGGTCTTTCAGTACTTAAAGGGGGCCTACGGGAATTATGAAGAGAGACTTTCATTAGGAAGCACAATTACAAGACAAGGGATAACAGCTCTAAACTAAAAGAGGAGAAATTCAGGTTAAATGTTAGGAGGAAATTCTTTACTCAGAGGGTCGTCAGGCACTAGAACAGGTCATCTAGAGAAGCTGTGCCCTATTCCTGGAGGTGTTCAAGGCCAGGTTGGATGTGGCCATGGACAGTTTGATCAGTAGGTGGCAAACCCAACCACAATAGGGGGTTGGAACGAGATGGTCTTTCAGGTCCTTTTCAATTCAAACCATTCTGCAATTCTAAGACAGTTGTCGTCTTGTATTATGAATTACATAGTCTTCCCAATAAAAGATTCATAAGTATTATAAAACTTTAACTTTCTTTGTGAAGTAAAAGCTCAGTGTATTCAGTTAGAGCAAGATAGGTTAACATCACACACAGTAACTGATCCAATTGGCAAAAGGAAAAACAACTCCTTTTGAGTTGGAGTAGGGATGGAAAAAGAAAAATTTTCCCTCCCAAAACTGCTTTTCTATTACGGTCTATGGACTTGTACAGATAAACAAGTTGCTCTCTTGCTTGAGCTTTGTAAATTTTAGTCACAATGTGTAAATAAGACTGAGTTACAAAGAAGCAACAGTTAAACGTTCTTTACGGATATCCTGATGTGTTTAACACACATGAGCAACTTCTGTACACGTTTAAGGTATTCTAATCTTTAACAGCTTAACCCGCTATTCTTAGTCACGTATACTGTGGAAGTCTCAGGTAGATGTCATTTTAAGATTTATTATTTAAAAGGAAGCCTGATACTTCTAAGCTGGCAAGAAACTCATGGCTGAGGTCTGTGGAATACATCCCATCACACCATGCCTCCATTTCCCTGTATAGTTTTTTAATTTCAATTCACATCCTGTTTATTATGTCCCAGCTTCTAATGTGTTTTTACTTGCTAAAACACAAATTCTTTGAGGGGAAAGCTACACGAAAAGAGCAAGCTGACTGCACCTTTCATAGGAAACTTACACTTTGCAGTAAACTACCTACTATGTTTTTTAAAAGCAACCATTATATCTAAGGATAATTTTACTACATCTACAGACCCAAGTAAATTTTGTTTCAAATCAACACAATTATTTGTCTCTGCAGATCTGAATTCTTAGTTACTCGCAATTATAATCACATTACTTCATTTGAATCTGTTCAAGTGAGAAAAACAGTTAAATTTTTAGGAGCTTGAATACATAATTTCAGTGAAATTAAAGCACGTGCTGCTTAGCAGAAAAAAAAAAAATGAGTTGCCTAGTAACAAACTGTTTTTTATAAAAGCAATTTTTACCTTTTGTAACATCCAAAGATTTAACCATTGCAAGAAAGTCTGAAATCTCTTTACTGAGTCTTTGTTGGCATGCTTGTGCTTTCTGAAAGAGAGAATGGACAGCAATTTCAGATGTGTCTTGTTCTAGGGAAAGTATAAATATGTTCTCTTAAGTACACTGAAAATTTTAAATTTGGAAAGTTAATTAAATATTAACAAAGATCCCCAGTGACAGATTGGTAAGTTAAAACTGAAAGTTACTTGAAGTATGTTAAAAGACAAAAGCAATCAGATTTATGCACATTGCATTACAACCAGCTTTTGTTTAAATTGTATATATATTATATATAACAAAAACCTAGAAGTTTCTAGGTATGTTCTGCTTTTCCAAATTCTTCTCCCACCCACATTCTCAATAAAAAGCTCGAAAACCCAGGAAGAGCCATTGCTTGCCCTTTGATCAGGAACACAAGAGTAAGCAAAACATAATTTAACTGGCATATGGTAAGTACAGATATATACAGGAACCCATTCCAAGATCAAATCTCAGGCCTGCATGTGAACTCAGAGACATTCATCTACTGACAACACCTTCTTCAGTATGCTGCTGGAAACTACCAGTACCAGTTATCCCCTAATCTCCATTATTCCACGAAATGCTTTGAGCTCTTGTACCAAAAGGTGAGGTATGAGACATTTGGTGCTCAGTCACATGAAGATTGTTTGTTTTTTTTTGCATTGTAGTGTCAGAATTTTTGCCTACTTCCTCTTAAAGTAAAAGGTTTTGATTTTTTTCAAGTATGTACGTGGCAAAAAGCTAGAATCACAGCCTGGATACTAAAGTAATGGAAGACAACTCATTTACACCAGAGGTCTGAAGAATCACTGTACAGTGTACCTGATGTGACCTAAGGTTTTAAATGCTCAATTTTACACCATTTCACTGCATGCAGTTTAGAGTCACATATAGCTGAAAGTTAGCTTTGGTACATCAAAACTGCAGGACAAGTACAATACACAGGGCTCCCTCTCCTGGCTGAAAGTCTCAAAGAACTCTTTACCTTCTGGTAGCATTGGTAAAACTGGGAAACCTCACTCTGCAGCTACAATGAACATAACATTTTACACATACAGTCTAAATGGGAAGACATCACAGTATGAAGTATGGGAAATAAAGGCAACATTTTTGCACCACTGGGAAGAATGAATCCATAAATTTGGACCAAAAGTACACTGAAGTATCCATGCATGGAACAGCACTAGTCTACCACTGCCTAAAAGCATGAGACAAGTATTCAGTACATACTTTCATTGTTTCTTGTAGGTCTGTAACAGATACCGAATCATCTTCCTCATCATCACTACTCAGCTGCTCCTGTGTGCAGTAGTGAGTGCTGTATGCAGAGTGGTCTTCTATTGCTTCTAGCCAACTCTGATCAGAAAAACAAAGTTAAGAACATTTCAAAGGTCATCCCTGGAAGGCAGCAGCATAAATGTAAAGAAAAAAAAAGTGTTCTGTTGATGTAATATATTCATTAGTAAAATTAGACATTAACAAGAAACTGTTCATTGAAAAGAAACCATAAAAAGTTACAATTTATTCAAGATAAGTTACAACATGCTCAGACTGCTACTAGGACTTAACTGATCATATTCAGTACAAATGCCAACCACCTCCAAGTCTATCCAAATTCATGAATGTCACATTAACTAATAAAAGACTACAGAGAATGTATTTCATGCTTTTGGTTTTCTGTTCAGACATCAAGATCCCTGTGACAAAGTCATGCAGAAGGCAGCTTCATACAAAACTTCAGGTACTATCATAACTAAGAGGTAGATTCTTTTCCTGTTCAGAGAATCACAGAGAGGCTGAAATTAGAAGGTACCTCTGGAAGTCACATGGTCCAAGCTCCCTGCTCAAGCAGTGTCACCTATAGCAGGCTGAATCCAAAGACCATATTCTGGCAGCTTTTGAGCATCTCCAAGGATCAAGACTCCACAATCACTCCAGGCAACCAGTGCCAGTGCTTCATCACCCTCTCTAGCTCATTTATTTAAACAGTTTCAGTTGTATTTCAGTTTGTGCTCATTGCCTCTTGCTCTGGCACTGAACAGAACCTCCCTCTGTCCTCTGTGTGCTCTGTCTTCAGATATTTATAGACACTGACAAGACCCCTCTCCCCAGCAGTCTCCCCCAGGCTGAACAGTTTCAGCTCCCTCAGCCTCTCCCCACAAAAGAGCTACTCCAGTCCCTTTAATCATTGTAGTGGCCCTTTATTGGGCTGTCTCCAGTATATCCCTATGCCTCTCCAAGTGGGGACTCAGAACTGGGCACAATATTCTAGATGCCTTCACCCTCACTTTCCTCTGGTTAGTAACCTACAGAAGTGCAGTAGTAACTTCACTACAAAAATCCCAACAAACAAAAAGTTATTCAACTGTTTCAGATCCAAATTTTTTTTTAATATCATTCATCAGCTCATCTAGGAGACCAGCTAGAGTAGAATGTATCAAGCATTCTTTTATTTGGGAATAACAAACTATGACAAAAAGAACAACAGAACAAAGTTACAGTAGAAATCTATCAGATGGAGAAGATAAAGAGAAAGTTAAACTACAAGTCATACTACAGGCATGAGATTGGAAAATAATGCAGCACTACTTTTAAAGATGACAATCTGCCAATTTTTGCAACATAGCCTACAGTCATGCCAAAATATTCAATATATACATTTACATTACCAAGTCCCAAAAGACACTGAATCTGCCACTAATGCATCCATACCTAGCTGTATGCAAATTTTTTCATTATAGAAATTATTACATCTTAAAGCCTTTATTATTACCTCTCTAGTATGAGATGGAAGATTGTTTTTAGGGATCTTGAAACGATGAACCGTGTCATCAAAACACCTGACAGAAAAGAAGCAACTGTCCGTAGATTTTACCTAAAGCAATGGAGAAAAGAGACAAAATGATTGTAATACATCAGTTAGAAAACTGTTTTTTAAGAGAAAGCAAGGTTGAGGAATTAATGTAACTCAAAAGCTTTTGCCTCAGTTTTGAGGCAAACTAGGTAAAGTTTTTACAAAAAGCTTTCTTAGAATAATTTTGCAGAGCATAAAAAGTGCAGTCTTGCACTTCATGAATGAAAAGACAGAGGTTCTTTATGTCAAGATACTATATTGGCCACTTGATTCAGAGATATCAGCAATGGTGCAAAGCTATCAAAGTTGAGGAATTCGTAGGTATAGAAAGGCAAGAATGATTTTTTATACAAGAGCATGAGTAACGGAGCTTGTGGTGCCAGTTTATAGAGCAAGGACATGTTAGCTCTATAAAAAGCACTGAGATTATCCTAAATGCATTCCTCTTGAGAACTTCATCCTTCTATGCATTACACACCTTTCTTTTCCTCTCAAACACTCCAGTGGTCAGAAATTCTGAAATATTTCCTCCTAAGAGGCGTATTGTCACATCTGGCTTATATTCAACCTAGTCTTCCCTCCATCCTCTCCCAAAAGGGATGCCCACAAGCATATCTGAACTGAAAGTGATTTGAAAAAACTTCTTAACAACTCATCAGTTCCTTAACTGAGAAGATTAACTTACACATTCAGTTACAAATAGCATGTGATAGCTACAAGGAGGAGCTAGTTATTTGCTGTTCTCTATCACATGCTTCAAAATCTGTTGTACACAGTGATGCCTAAGGAGGCATGCTATCAGGAAGTCTTACACTCGTTTAAGTCCTCAAGACTTTGGAAAGAAGTGAAAGAGCTGAAAAGGCACATAGAATACTTTGTTTGAAAGAATCATTGTTTCTTGCAACAGCACAAGCCTTTTTTCTTAATTATTATTATTAATAATAGACATGCTTAGCAATCTAGCTGAAGTTTTCATTAAGTATAGAACACCACCACCACAAAAAAAACCAACAACAACGACATCAAAAGCAGGCATTACAGGTCTTAATTCACTTCCTACCGTGCACACAGCTTGTGTTAGATGCTTGCATCCCTGACGATGCTCATTATTTACTGCATCAGCTCTTCGAAAGAAAAAGAGATTTAATAACATGAAGATGGGAATTATTTAAATTTACTTATCAGAAATTCAAGCACAGAACTTACTGCCTTCGATACCAGGAAAGAACTCCATGCTCTAGTACTATCCAGTAGAGTCTCCAACCAAAAAATCGTGAGCTCTAAAGAAATCCGAACATATGAACAGGTAAGGTTAACAGCTGAAGAGTTACTTAAAAGCAATCAATGTTTTCCTTATGACCCACAATTTTACGTGCTACATATCTTGGTGGTCATAACAATCTGAGAATACTTTCTTTTTTTAGAAATGTCTGAAGATGGAAGTTCTGCTGAGCCTGCTATTCAGTAAGAACTGAAATACTAATTTATTTTTAAATACTAAAGGGATTGTTATCTATCATAAAATTGTGTTTTATAAGATCAAATGAGAACAAAACACATTAAGATATTGAACTGTAGAATTTTACATTTCACACACAGTTCTAGTTTAAATAACAGTTCCTTGTATTATATTTGTGTGTGAATACATAAGAAAATTTACACAGAAGAAAACTTCAAAAAGAAGATTAAGACCAGAGTGCCATAAATATAGCTACACTCAGATAGTCCATTTATAATTGATTCAATATACTCAAGTAAAAAGTTATGTCATTTAACAAATGCATTATTGAAAGGCTCCCGCATTCAACAACTCTTACTTAAGCATAGAAAATGACACACTTGGATATGTTATAAGCTATTTTAGAAAAGGAAATAAGATATACCTTCCATAGGAGACCTTCGTATCGTCTCAGCGGTTTGTTGATAACCTGCGGAGAAATTAAAGCTTATGTAGTAATGGCTCCAAACTGACAGCCTCAGCAAGTAGCATTTCAAATGAGCATAAAAGTGCTTACCTTTCCAGTTTTACCTCCCAGTATTAGCTTCATTTCTGCACCTTGGGCCAAATCAAGGGGTGTCTGATCTGTTTAGTAACCAAGAAGAGGCATGAGAATTCAATGCAAATAAACCTAGGTGCAATCAGCTTAAAATAACAACCCTGTATATACCCCATTAGTCCCACAGACATTTAAGTTATGGAGCATAAACCCCTCAGGGCAGAAAATGCAAAAGTACTCTGTATCTCACTGTAATGAACTGCTCTACAAGAGTTCCACTGGCCACAGAGGGAACCTTTGCTCTTGGGCATTAGTTTGTTTTTAACATTCAGCCATGTAAACCAGTTTTAAACATTCACAAATATCAAAATAGAGGCATCGTTTATCAGATGACAAGCACAGTCTGAGTAACATCTGTATAAAGATTTCCTGGACATGCTTTCATTAGAAGCACTTTTCTGAAGGGTCACTTTTTCTGGGCCACATCTTCAATTGTATCACTTTTATTACCACTGTCCCAGTGTTTGGTGTTTAGCATTAAGAAAGCAAAAGCCAAGCATGAATTTTTTCATGATTAAGATAGATAATACATAAACTTTATAGTAATAGCCAAGTTAGGAATATAAAAGCTTGTATGGTAAATATTTTGCTGCAGTTTGTATGTCTGCAATTTAGCCAGAGTTGGGCTTCCTATACTAGCAATGCAACGCTTGTAAAGCACTCTTAGATTTTCTTTGAACAGAATCACAGAATGGCCAGGGTTGGAAGGGACCTCAAGGATCATGAATCTCCAACCCCCCTGCCACAGGCAGGGCCACCAACCTCCCCATTTATTGAACACTAAGTGGTAAGTAACATACCTTTTAGAAGTTGTTAAGAGTAGACTGACATTTAACATTTTATACAGTTTCATTTGGTACTCACCGTTTTTATTTCTTATTTTAGGATCTGCTCCATTTTTTAGAAGTTTCAATGCACAGTGCTTGTGGGCACGGTATGCTGCACAATGCAATGGTGTGTTCCCCATCTGATCCACACAATTGATATCAGGCGGTTTGGGCTTGTTTAACTGGAAAAAAAACAAAAAAGGAGACTCGTTTGCATATCAGTTTTCCTCCCTCTCCAGATGTCACCCTCATCCTTTTTAAAGTTATCCATTCCTAACTAGAACACTTCAGCATAGGTCTGGCAATGAAGCAGGAACATAGCATGTTTTGAGAAGGACAAGCACTACAGCAGTCAAGGGAAGTGTTCAGCTATAGTAGGAAACTCCTTAGTTTTCTACACGCTATACTCTTCTCACCCCTGCTGCTCTGCTCAGAAGCTGTTACCCTGCTAAGCTGCACAGCACCAGAGAGAATTCTGCAGGACTGCAGTTCAGTCATCTACATTGCTAGAATAGCTCTTTCAGATTTTTGGCCCGAGCCAAGATTTACTGCTATTTGTGGAAGACTTCCAGGCACAGTCTGAAAGTTAGCACAGGCCAGTGGTAAGTCTAAAATAAGTTTGTGTGGCCATCCAATTTCAGTGAACAAGAATTTCATTAGGCAGGCTGGAAGGCCTTCCAGTCTTGGTGACACAGCTGTTCTGGGCCATTTAAAAGTTCCTAGTACAGGCAGTCTGTTAAGAATGCAATAAAACTGTTTGTGTAAGTCTAACTAAGTGGGAACTGGAGATTAGAGTAACTATGTAAATGATAAAAACTGAGTGAGGAAGAGATAGCTTGCAGAAGTACAACCTCTTTAACAATAAAGTCTTAGTACCTGAGTTCCTAAGCACATGCAGGCTTTCACTCTTTCAGAACCTCACATTTGTGCCTTTTCCATAAAAGTAAATAGAACATTCAGACTGCTCTGATGTATTACCTTTTAAGACTAAGGATGCCAATCAGGTGAAAAGTATTTCACGCTACATGTCTTACTTCCAGGAGAATGTTGGCACTCTCAAAAATGACTTGATTTCAACAATCAAAATCCAATTTGATATGGTTCCCAGCAGCCCTGTAACTAACTGCTCTTCAAACAGAAGTTGGACTAGATGCTTTGCAAAGGCACTTTCCAATCTCAATTCTGCAATTCTTCTTCTCTAAACATGGAAGTCTCACAGTATTATCAGTTTAAATTACTATGAGCACACAGTAAAGTACACAAGAAGTTTGTGTGTTTCTCATCATGGAATTGTTTTATGCAGATGACTATCTGTTAAAAACCAGAGACTTCAGCTGTGGTGGACAGTACTTTACAAAAGCATACTTCCAAGACTGAAAATAGAGTTCATACGACAGTGAAAACATATCCTTGTAAAAATGACATTAAGTATCCACAATAACAAGCTTGTGTCAGGAGATCCAGAACTATTACACTGGAATTTTTAACCATATGAAGACTACTTAGGAAACTAACATCAAAGATTTTGAAGGTTGCAAAACAATGGTTTTCAACAAAAAGGCCTCAACATCTTACCTACACAATACAGTGCAGAGCACTCACTCTCTGAGGTCACAGCATTTCAAAATGCAAGGCCAAATGTCATGTTATTTGTACATTAGCATTATAGCTTCAACCACTTGACACTGACGTATTACAAGAACTTGAAATCTTACCAAAGCAGACAGCTTCCCTGTTTCCCCATCTCTTGCTGCTCCTAAGAGCTCTTCTTCCAGCTTCCTTTCTTGTGTCCTTTCAACTGCTGTTAAAAAAAAGCATAGGATAAAACATTATCTATATGAAACCCTACAGCTTCAAAGCCTGGAGAAGGAAGAAGAAAGCATTTCTAGTATTATTTATTTGGGATAGATAAAAGAGGGATATTTACTTAGAAAAGCCAGAGTCAGAAAAAAAAAATCTGATGTAAAAAACTGTGATAGTTGAAAAGATGTGCAAGTGCATATACAAATACACACATACTTTCATTATTTTAATACACTTACAGCCCAATAACACCCTCTAAAACAGAAAGCAGGAAAACTACATGTCAGCTCCATCAGATCTTCCTTGTGTTCCTCTCAGTTTCTCTTCTATTCCTCTCATCACTCAGAAGTTCTATTCTCCTCTAACAATCCAGCAGATCAGCACTGGAAAGGAGTGTTAACTGTGCATTTGAATGGCAAATTAGAAGAGAAATCTGTTGCATAGGACACAGCACTTCAACAGTATTTAGGAGCAGTTCATAGTAATACCAGGAGGCAGCAGATCTTGAAATCTCCAAAACTATATGTGCAAGTGTTTGGACATTATCTCCCTCACTTTCAATACCTGAAAGATGGTAGAAGAAATGTGGGGAAAGCTGTTTTGTTTCCCTTCGATTCTTCATTTGGGTAACTTTCAACACTGCAACAGCAAACTCTAAACTTGATCTAATACTAGGTCACCTTTGTTAAGGAGCAAAATTCTGAACAGTTTGCAATCTTGTTGACAAAGCTGCTTAGTGTTCTTGACTTCAGTTTTTTCTTTTCCAGGGTGCTACAGCTTTGACTGCTATATACCCATTCAGAGATGTAGCAAAGATTCAATAGGACTGAAATATTTACTTGAATAATACTGTCGGGATTTACAATACTTTACTCTCCAAATCATTTGCAGAAATACCATAACAAATAATCCATCAGAACTTCAGGAAAAAACCCGAAGTTATTTCTTTCTAATGACAAAATGTGAAGAGAAAATTCAACCGAGCTTCTGTAACTTGTCAGAAAAGAACAACTTTTAGAAGGTACAACTGTTAAAAAAAAGTCTATAACCTATTAAAGTTACCTTCCAACATATTCCTTATGTCTTTATCATGAGTAACTTCTTTTGCTGTTTCTCCACTCCCATTAACAATAGAAGTATCAGCATTATACTGCAAGAGTAACATCACCACCTCCTGGAAAGGAATTTGAAAAAACACTGCTTATCTATTCCAGTTATGGTGAGGCCAGAATCCAGCTTCTGACATCCTGTAAGAAGAGCTGCAAAACTGCCTATCATCACTTACAAAAACAGGAAGGAATGTTTTATAGAGACTGAGGAGAGGAATTAACTGTGACTTTCACTTCCACATTAGTCAGGCTGAGGAAGCTAATGGGAGTATGGCTGAACAGACCGACTCTTATTTAAAAACATGCCTGTGTAGGCAGTATAAATGCTGTATTTGATAAAGAAAAATAGTACCACTGGTTCTCGAGAAATCTTGTGACTGAACACTCACCCTTTCAGGGAATGATGGTAGGAAGCAAGGAACAGATCAAACCAGTCTTATACCACAGACCTGTAAGAAGCTCTCTAGTTCTAGTTCTCTATGAAGAAACTACACTTACAGACACCGAGTAGACCAATGTGTCCTAATTTACATTTCCATCCCTTCAAAAAATTAAAATACTGTGATTTCTCTCTATGCAGATATGCATTTAGTTAAGAGAAACAATTCCTACTCTTCTTACCATGTCAGGCGTACCAGGCACAAACACAGATTAACCTGTTGTACTTCAGCAGTACATGAGAGATTTTCTATACTGCTTTCCCCACAGTAATTAGCACCTGCAGCTACAGCTAGTGCCACGCTTTAATGTTTCCTCTGGTGCACACAGAAAAAGCAGAGCACAGGCATCAGTTAGTTTAGCCACACAGCTGATACACAGTGCATAGAAGACAAATACTACTACTTCTTTCTCTGTCTGCCAGCAACACTGTCACCAACAGCAAGCTAAAAGAGATATGACAAAGTATACCACAAAAACAACAACAACAACCCCAAATCAACACAGACCAGTCTTCTCCTGCCTTCAGGAAAAGAAGACATTTGTGATATGTTTTTGTTTTGGACAATTATAGCAGCTATGCAATGTGCCTTGTTCTTTTGAGCACACTGTACCAAAACAGATGAGCAAGTCATTTTTAGAAACACACTGCAAGACAATATTTTGAAATACATCTTACTAGCAGGATTTCCTTTAACAAACCTATAGGTGAGGCTTCAAAAAGGCACATGCTTTACCTTACGTCCTGTGAAAGCTGCACGATGGAGCGGAGTGTCTCCCATGTCGTTCAGCACATTCACATCTGCACCAGCCTAAACAGCAAAAGCAAAAGATGTCTAAGTATCCCTCAAACAGGAAGTGCAAAGCAATTCTCTCTGATTAAATGGGGTGGGGAAAGACAGGACACCAATACAGGTCTCATGGCAAATGAGATCAGAACTTTAATAGGACCATGCTGGAAACAAGTTTGTATGCAAGAGTCATAGCCAGAATTCTACATATTGCTTTGAAAAGGAAAAGCTTCCTGTGCTTATTTTCCCCCAACCTGCTCTCTCTCTCCTAAGAAGGTGGTAAACAGAAAATAAGCATAACAAATGAGTTTAATAATCCACGGTGATTTTTTGGTGTTTTTTGCTTTTTTGTGTTGTTTTAAAACTCACTGAAAGTACTGGAATAGTAATGGAAAACATACATACATATATTATTATAGGTGTATACATGCAGTAGCACCTGCCTCCTGGTTCTGCCAGATTAATAAATGGCAGTGTTTCTAGGTACCTATTGTGGCTCTTTTACCTGAAAACCCACGTCAGCATTAAGATGGTACCTATCTAGAAGGAAAATAAAAAAACACCATACTCAGCCAGAAATAACTCAAAACAAAATGCAGACATGACTATGAAGAAAGAAATAGGTCAGTTTAACCACAAATCCCAGAATCATAGAATGACATAGGTTTGGAAGGGACCTCAGGGATCATCATGTTCCAATCTCCCTGCCACAAACAGGGCCACCAACCTCCAGATCTGGTACTATACCAGGCTGCCCAGGGCCCCATCCAGCCTGGCCTCGAGCATCTCCAGGGACAGGGCACACATAACCCTTCCAGGCAGCCTGTTCCAGCACCTTACCGCTATCTCTGTAAAGAACTTCCCCCTGACATCTAATCTAAACCCTCCCTCCTTTGAGCTTAAAAACATTCTCCCTTGTCCTATCACTGTCTACTCTTGTAAAAAGTTGATTCCCCTCCTGTTTGTAATCCTCTTTTAAATACTGGAAGGCAAGATCAACAGTTTGTCATTTCAAAGAAGAAGAAAGAAAGAGTCGATCTACATTAACATATGCCTGGAGAAAAAAAAATGCCTACAAGTTACTCTGCACAGAACTCTGCAAACATTTCTCTGCAAAATTTAAGTTAGGTAACAGACCGCAGCACTTAAAACATTTTGGCCTTTCCTACAACACAGTAAGTGAAACTGCCTAAATTAAATACTTACATTTTTCAGTAAGATAACTTAGGCCCTTAAAACATTTGTATTACTACTATGAGATGCTGGCTTACTATATGCAAATATAAATAAATGAATAAATACAAAATGCTTCGAGAATGACAAAGTTTCCTGTCTTTTACACAGAGGTAAACAGAAATATACCTTTAGCAAATCCTCTACCACAACAGCATGTCCAAAGTAGCACGCAAGGTGAAGAGGTGTCCAACCCATATTAGATTTACTTCTTCCTAAGAGACACAAAACAGAATCAGTAAATTAAGTTTTAGTCACATAGAGAACAAAGAAATATGTTGCCACATGCATGGAGGTTTGCACATGTTCAAGTAACAGAAGAACAAGGAAGTTGGAAGCATCAATCATATGGTCTGAACTACTATGTGATTTGAAAAGTAACCCATTTAAATCCACAGTCTTTCTTAAAGGCAATTTAAAAGTAAAGTATGTCCTGGAGGATTGGCAGTATGATCAGAATTATACAATTGCTCCTTTAAAAATCGAGATAATAAAGCATTAGAAATTACTACTAAGTTGACAAAGTCCTGTTGATTTCCATTTCCAATACTCAATTGTGTTAGGAAAAGCTTTGTTTTTACTAAGCAGCAGACACACAGCATTTGGAGTGCCACCTAAAAGCTATCAGTCCTTTTGGAAGCAAAATTTAAAAATGAGGCATTAGAAAATGTTTTAAGTTACTCTGACCCTCATTTTTTCCCTTTTCATGTATCCTCAAGTGTTGAAGATGGGAAGATGCATGGCTTAAATTTGCCACAAGGAGATAAAGCACTAGCACAAAGAAAAAACTGCTGTCATTTGAGGTTCATCATTCTTTTTCTGCTCTCATTTTACAAAATAACATTAGAATGCGGAGCATAGCTGAATAGTTTCTATTTCTTACAGTTGTTTCCAGCTAATATTTCTATCCTTCATTAGCTATTTCTTTCATTTTTTGTTTTCTTTTTTTCCCTCGGATCCTTCTACTGCTCCAGATTTAACCTTCCCCTCATTCCTTCCAGCCTACAATTGTTCCTGCCCTGCATGACCGATGGGCTCAAATACCACAGAAGATAAACAGTGTGGGGATGACTGACTCTGGGGCTACGAATACTGAATGACACAAAAAAAGAACATCATTCATCCCTCAGTCTAGTGGAACAGAAAGTTCTTCCAAACACAACAGAAAGGGGTCACACAATTAGTCCATGATAGCCCTTAGTTACAGTACTGAGGAGAGAATGCTGCTGCCAAGGAATCCAGTCATTAAAAATTCAGGAACATGTCCAGATTTGCAGTTCTCATCCAATAATGTGCCAGAAGCCCTTGTTCTGCACTCACTTCATGTTTACACTTCTGCTGTATTTAAGGAGAATGAGTAACATAGATGGCCTTTGAAAGAACGACCATTTTGGATGAAACCCTGGGTTGGTGTTGGTTTTATGCAGGGTATCTTCCTGGTGAGCTGAGAAAACTGGAAATGGGAGTTCACATCATTCAGCTAGATTATCATCAAGCACATCTTGCTTATCTGCAAGCACTGACTGGCCAGAACCCAGCCACAGCACAACTAGTACGCAAAATCTGAGTTTGTACTCCCCTCCCCTTCCTCCTGTCTGACACCTGGGTGTTTGGCAACACTATTGTTAGACTTTGTGTTGTGTTGAGTACAGCTTCAGAACACCAGACAGTTTTTCCAAGATGTTGAAGGTAGGCTTTCACACCCAGGCACAGAAATCTCTCAGACTTGAGTCTTCCAAGGCACTCTCAAAAGAAGTTTACACTGCCTCCTGCACAGCCACCCACCTGCTCTAGATGCACTTCATTCCTGTTAGCCAAGCATCATTGCATTAGTTCCTGAAGGAACTGCTACAGCACTGAAGACAATCGCTATATCCTGACTTTCTAGGGAGAACTGTAATTATCCAAAGGCACTGACAGATGAGATGAAGAGATGAAGTAGAAGAGAGATTTAGGGCTGCATTTTAGTTGATTATCATGTAGTTGTCTAATTACTATCCAGGACTACTCAACAGACTGGGATTTATAGCAGTACACGGTAGTTTTGGTAATGAGGAGACAGTAGAGACTGTCAGGATTCAATTTGTTTTATACTATTTCCAACAGGGTACTCTACTGTAAGAGAGTGAATTGAAAGCGGGTTTCCAAAAAGTGACTACAGAAGAACAGAGATTCAACTCTGAGGTATCACACAATCAGAACAGTTTCTACAAAGAGCATTTTAGTGGCACTTGTGCCCTCTAATATTTAAAAGAACCAGAACATAACAGATTTCACTGCATACAGATTTCATATTCAGATTTATTTATTTGTTTTTAACTCAACCTCTAGCACATTCCCTCTAGTTTCCTAGACATTCCAATAGCAAGCTTGAATTAGTTGGCTAGCTATGCATTGCTGAACTAAAGAATAAACAACTAAGCATCTTCTATCATAGAATCACAGAATGGTTTGGGTTTCCCACCCACTTCCAGCCCCTGATATGGGCTGAGCTGCCTCTCACCAGATCAAGCTGCCCAGAGTCCCATCCAACCTGGCTGGAATGCTTCCACGGATGGGGTATCCACAGCATCTCTTGGCAGCTGTGCCAGCACCTCACTGCCCTCTGACTAAAGAATTTCTTCATATTATCTAACCTTAATTCTCCCTTCTTTCAGTTTAAAACTGTTCCCTCTTGTCCTATCACTATCTACCCATGCAAAAAGTCAGTCCCTCTCCTGCTTATAAAGCTCCCTTCAAGTACTAAAAGGCTGCAGTGAGGTCTGGGAGCTTTCTCTTCTCCAAGCTACACGTGCCCAGTTCCCTCAACCTTTCTTCATAGGAGAGGTGCTCCAGCCCTTTGACCATCTTCATGGACCCGCTCCAATAGCTCCACATCCTCTGTGGTGGGGCTCCAGATCTGGGCACAGTACTCCAGACAGGGCCTTACAAGAGCAGAGTAGAGAGGGACAGTCACTTCCCTCTCCCTGCTGGTCCTCTGCTCTTTTGATGCAGTCCAGGATACAGTTATCTCTCTTCATTAGTTCAATCTCTTCTATCTACCTACTGACTTTCACAATACTAACAACTCAACTTTGAGCAAGAATACTGACTAGAGAGAAATATACTTGACATTTTACAGGGCTGCATATTATACCATTTCACTGTGTTTTTTTCACATTAGATTACATTTAAGAACATACCTGAGAAGCTTTTCTAAGCACAAAAGACTTCAGCAACTTATTTTTCAGTGCTGTGAAACAAAGTTTAAGGTGGTTTGATTTGTTTTTATATTCCAGCTGTTTACACACTACCACTATTAGCAGAGGACACAGTTGTGAGGAATGAGGATTCTATCTCATCTCGTGCCTAGCTTCCTCTTAAATTATGAACTAGCTCCCTAATGACGAAGTATGAAGGGTCTGCATTTTATACACATTTTTCTGAGATGGGCACATTAACTATTGGAAAAACACAGTCTTGAATGAGTTTTCAAACAAATGGATGAGTAAACTGATGATTAAGAACTAGAGCTAAAAAAGCAACACAGTTTTTTTGGATAACAGCTTTTCCTGCTCTCTCGGGCCAGGTGTTCTTTTGTTATGGCTGAAAGCTAGCATAGCTGCTTTCTTCTCCATCTATGTGTAGAACTATTGTCTCAGCTATCCCAACAGTTAAACAATGAAATGCCAGCCTGTATAAAAAGAGTGAGATATACGATCACTTTTTTGAAGCAACCAGAAACACACTCAGGTAAAGAAACATAAAGCTACTAAATGAATAAAGAAACAGAGCATTCTGCTACTGCTGACAAGCTTGTTAATCTAGACCATTTGAAATTGTAACACTCAGTAAGCAAACTGCTTAGCTGCAATTGTTAGCTATGCACATGCAGAACTTCAGTATTGGCCAAAGACTCAGACACATAACTGGCAGTTCTACTTTCTGTTCCCAAGTGACTTCGTGTACTGCTAACAGCAAAACCTGTATTTTTATCCCAAACATTCTAACACGTGGCAAGGAACGTTGCTGTTACAACACAAGGATGAAACACAGGCCTAAAAATCCTATCTAGCAGAGCGAATACAGTAACTGATCAGTAGCCTTCATGGAGACTCCATACTTCCATGAACCATCCCCTGGCACCATCGTCTGTTTTATTTATCATTAGCTTCAAAGTTGATATAAGCTTGAATACAGGCAGAAAGAGGTACCAATTCTTTTGTCTTGTTGACATTTCTATCTCCTGTGGATTACTCAGAGAGTTTATGTACATTTTTCTGTACTGTTTTTTTACTCTTTACCCTACAGTACCCTCTCTACCTAAGCACAGCCTTAAGAGTCAGGGGGCAAAAACACTTGTATCAGTGTTTTACATTACTCTACTGAGTATTCCAAAGAAAGCAGGGTTATATTATTTGTGACAATTCCTCTATCTGTAGCTTTAGCAGTGAGTTCACAACCATTTGAGGAGGGCTACTAACCTTTACAGTTGATGTCGAAGATTATTTCTCCTTTGCTCATGGTATCCAACAGCTGCTTAACTTCTTCAGCATTTCCATTTCTAGCATCATGGAGAAGCTGCTGTTCTGCTTCGGTACTCATCTCTAATAAAAAAGAATCAATTTTACAGTGTCTTATGTGTTATAAGATATTGCTTAACATTATTTCTCTTTTCTCCCTTTAATAGTGTGAGAAAGATTATTATTTACTATGTGGAGCATTTTTAATGTACAAGCTGTTCTTAATTGTCCAGTTATGCCACTAAGAAGCATTAAAATTCTTCGTATTAGCAAAGCACTTAAGCTTTTCAGAGGGAATGTGGGAGAAGGAGAAATGTACACGTTTTAGACTACGTATGTCTTCAGAATTAAGAGAAACTTATTTTAATTGCCAACGCTCCAAATACCCCTCAGAGACTGATAGCATCAACTCTTGAAACTCAGAAACTTGACCCCCCAAATTGACTTGAAGTCAGATTCTCAGCTTTGTAGATTTGACCTTCTCTTTATCAGTACAATAAAAGAACTCAAGTTTTCAAAGCAGCCTCAGAAAACATTGACGCAGTATGCCATTTGTTGCTCTTAAAAACTGCAGTAAAAGTTTGCCCAAATTCAGTGTCTCCGGTTTAATACCTTCAGCTGACAAACAGAGATTACCAGAGCCTGCAGAATCAAAATTCCTATTCAGTTAATGATTGCAAAGAATATGACAAGTCTAACATAGTCAGCTTCCCTATAGCTGCAGAAGTTTTGATCAGACCCACATGTTTATGTTCTGCTGCCTTGGAGAGACAGCTTGACTGCACCACATGCACTCAGAGCTAAAACACATGCAGGGAGCTCCTGCACTATGGTAAAATGGGAAAGCACTCAGCAAGAAAAGACAGTGAGAACACTGCGTAAGCAATAAAAAGCCTCTAACAGCAACAGATCTTGTTAATGAAAGAGACAGAAAAAGAGAAATCTACAGCAGGACAGATTGCCAAATGGCCAGCAAAGCAGACAACAGTCTTCCTCTATCTTTTGCTCAATCAGCAAGGGGAGGAGGAGGGAATCTGTTTTCAGAAGGAGGGATGTGCAGAAGACTAAGCAAGACCTTTCTAGCACATTTCAGAATAGACTGGACTGATCTCCTGCAAATTACTACAGACATAGCATACAACCACCCCTTCAACACTGTTTAAACAATACTCTTGTTGGTGCCTGCTTATCAGTTCTGTCAGCAAAAACAGCATTAGTACTTCTAGAAATCCTTCAAGCCCTGAAGCTATCTTCTCCTTTAAACAGTAGCCTATCCACTTGCTGAGGCAGCACAGCAGTTAGCTGTTAGTGGGACAGCATGGTTTTCTCCAGCGAATTGGTTCTACCAGTGTCCAGTGGAAGATCAAAATCAAACATGCTAATGCATTATCATTCGCATAATGCATTATATAATAATTATATCGTGCACATATAAGCAATGCTTTTTCTGAAGCAGTGCTATACCACATCAGTGGGACACAGACAGAGCTCATTGCTCATTTTGCTGGCTCATTTTGCTGGCTCTGGGAGAGAGGAGGGAAGGGACAGGGGGAGAGAAGCAAAGCAAAGCTCATCTTTCATTTCCCCCCTCCTCCCCCAATATCTCTTCAGCAATCTATCAAATATATTAGATGACAGGGGGTAACGACAGGATTATATTTCTCTAATTTGTCAGCATCCCACGCACACTGCAGGAAGAAAAAGCAATTCACTTCCAACACATTAAGAACCTGCAGCTTCCATTTAGTATCAATGAGAAGGAAGTAAGAAAAGACTGCTTGGGAAGGGAACCAAGAAACCGATCCAAATGCACAACTCTCTTGCATGCAGTGAGGCCAGTTATGTGCATGAGCAGAATGTTAAGCAGCTTAAGATACACAGAAAGCTGAATCACTTGGTAAAACTACTTATGCGATTTCCCCCCACAAATAGGCACTGGATTTAAGTTGCTGTGACTTGTCTGTACTCTTACTGCAAATATGGTACGGCAGCTAAGAATGATCTATCTGCTTTGCTGTTTCACTGCTCAGGCCAAATCTCCAATTTTAAATACACTTTGTAAGGCTGATGTATGCAGTCATGCAAAAGAATGACTGTCTGGATATCAGTCATAGTTAGAAGGATCATTCATAGGAATCTGTTCCTACTACTAGGGCTGGAAAGTGAAATCTGCATGCAGCTACTTACTAGATAAGTGATACAGAACCTGGAGTTTTAGCTAGCAAGCTAAATTAAGTGCCTAAATGAAGCTGGCAGCAAAGGGACTCTTTTCAGAACTTAGCATCATCTTCCCAACACTGTTTTAAGCAATATGATTTGCTGCTTAATGGAGATGAGCAACTGCCAGGGGAATTTTGAGCAGCAAGCTGAGAGTACTGAAAGAAATCAATATAGAGGCACTCGAGCTGCATGTGCTTGCAATTTCATTTCTTGTGTCTGCATCCCACTCCTGCAGAAAGGTGTTTATTGGTTGTTCACACAGCCTGCATCAAAACAGCTCCAAACAGCTCACCAACTGGCTTCAAAGTAGTGGGATAGATGGCCAGTAAAACTGGCCAAGATGGCCAAGGCAAAACTTGAGGGTTTAATTTGGATTTATTAGTCATACAATACTACTCACAGGTTAATTTATATGCATTGTGCTGCCTGTATGCAAAGCTTCTCTTCAGAGAGCTGACATCTGCTCACACTCAGATGCTGCCATCATTAGCTCATTTCATTCATCAGCAGATACAAGCTACACTGCCTTTCATGGCTCATCTTTATGCCTGGTAATGTTGAAAAGCCTGTGCACCAGTCTCCACAGTCACTGCTACACCATAAGAAAATAACATAAGAAGAGCCTAATATTGAGTGCTTCCTATATAGCTGAGATATGACTGTGAGGCACTTGTGTTGAAGTCATTAGTACCAACCAAGCAGGACTTGATTGTTAATTTAACCTTATCCTTCAAGAACATATAAAAAATATCATTTAAGATGCTCTGTTTTACCTTCCTCTATGAATCCTGTGCCAGAGCAATCCTCTCCCTCGATTACAGCCTTCACAGAGGGGCTGTTTGTCCCCACCCCACAAGAGCCCAGGCTACCATTTTGCTTGCATGCCTGCTTAGTAAGGAGTTCCTTAAGATATCTAACCATGAAAAACCACCTGATGGCTGCTGGTATAGGAAACGCAGTTACTCAACTGCTAGAAGAACCCAAGCAAAAACAATTAAAAAAAACCTACAAGCAGCAAAAAAGGGACCAATTCTGCCCAATTTAAGGCTCTGAATCAGCAGAGCAACACAGGAACCTTTCAATTCATGAATCCTCTTCTACCATTCTTCAAATATTTTTCTATCATCATTCTACTTATTCTATTGGGTGGGGTGGCGAGGCACAGCTGCCCACGTAAGCTGTGGTGCCCCATCCCTGGAGGCGCTCAAGGCCAGGTTGGATGGGGCCTTGGGCAGCTGAGCTGCTGGGCAGCAGCCCTGCCCATGGCACCAGGTGGGACTGGGTGGGCTTTGAGATCCCTTCCAACTGAAGTCATTCTGCGGTTTTCTGATAGTAGGACAAGCAGTAAGGCCAATAGCAGGTACGCTGGCTGCTGTTTCAGGAGATCTCCCTTGAGCAGTAAAAACCAGACTCCTGCAGGAAGATCCTCACACGTCCCAGCAGGCGCACCACAGAGCTATGCCATGAAGGAGGGAGCAAAAACGCACCAAACCACACCGACAGACAGAACCTGCCCTCGAGCCCACGCCGAGCATCTCGGCTGCCTTAACCTCCAGTCAGCGGGATGAACACCCTTCCACCACACGGCCTCATGACTGTCTCTGCCGGGCAGACAGCCACCAGCACGGACGCACGACACATACCTGTTCCACGCTTTCGCTGAGGCACCGAGCCGAGCCTAGTCCTCTGCTGCGTGCACTCAGCTGTCTGTCAAAGACCTTCTTTCAGCCCAAGAGACCCGAATGGGGTTTATGACAAGCACGGGACCTACGAAGAGCGCTTACAGACAACGAGAACTTTAGCAGCCCCCCCTACAGCCCTTCACTTACATACAGAACCGAGCCTTCTGGCGGGCCAGCACCCCCCTTCCTGCGGCCGGCCTGCCTGCCTGCTTGTCGGCCAGCCAGCCGTGAGGACACCCGTGAGGGCGATAACGGCGGCAGCGACGCAGCCGGAGGGCACCGCGGAAGAAAACGCAGCCGGGCCGCGCGGCCCGACCTGCCGCTGCCGCCCCTCTCAGAGCTGCTCTCCTCTCCTCACCGCCACCGCCCGCCCCACACGCGCTACGCACAAACACACGGACAGACGCCCCTCACCCCGCGCTGCCATACACACCGGCCCCGCGCGTGACGGGCCCCGCGGCCGCTCCCTCACCGCCGCGCAAGGCGGGAGCCGCTCCGCCCCCTGCCTGCCGCCGTCCCTTCGGCGCCGGTGGGATCGCTCGGCGGGCCTAGGGCCGGCCGGGCTGCCTGCGAGCCGCGTGAGGGGCTGGAAGGGGTAGGCGTAGTTGTGCGCCCTCTCGTTGTGTCGGAAACTCGGTAGCGACCGCCCTTCCCAGCGAGGGAGGGAGGAGTGGCGCGGCCTCGGGGCTGCTCGAAAACAGGAGGCGAGCGGCTGCGGCTCCTGAGGGAGGCGTGGGACCGCGGGGGTGGAAAAACCTGCCTCGAGAAGTGCGGAGAACCGGGGCAGAACGACCTCGGAAGAGGTCTTGGAGTGAAAAAGTGAGGAACAGAGGTGGTTTGGGGAATGGCTTTCATCCTGTGTGATCACCTTTCATCTTGTTCCTGCAGGAACTTGGCGGGAGGGCAGGGAAGCTCTGTGGTGCTGAGGCGCAGCCCGGCTGTGTCACATGCTGGAAGAGCCGTGGGTGCCATGAGAAAGTATCTCTAAAGGTTAGGATGAAGTTTCTGTTCCAAAAGTGGCAAGTTCGTACCTGAGCAGTTATTGGGAAATACTTAGGACATAAATAATGAGGCATGCTGCTGCTGCTTCTTCTTTTTTTTTTTTCCTTTTTTTTTTTTTTCACTGTACTCTGTGTATCATTAACACTTTGAGAATGAAGAGCCAAAAGATCAGCAGTTCCACACCTGTGGAGATAGTACATCTGTGCTGTGTTTGGATTTATCCTGCTTTTCATTAGTTCAAATTAGATGACCATAGTTAGGAGACCTGCTTCAGCAATAAGTATGTGATATCTGAGAGGCTTTAGTGAAGGTTACCATCGTTTTTTTTTCTCTGGAGCAGCTCTTTGGGTTGCACTCCTTACTTTCAGAGAACTAACTGCCCCATGCCCATGTTCCTGTCTTTTGTTGCATGCTCCTTTGCTCTTATCTATCTGAGCTGCTTTCCCTTTTGTTTCTTTTTCTTTCTGGCACTGAGCCACCTTTTGCAATGCCATAACAATGCTATTCCGAGCAACATCACAGTTAAACCAAGACTCCCCTCCTTTTCATATTTTTATTGTTATACATATGCACGCATTAAATGTTTA
This sequence comes from Phasianus colchicus, assembly GCF_987193195.1. NCBI lineage: Eukaryota > Metazoa > Chordata > Aves > Galliformes > Phasianidae > Phasianus > Phasianus colchicus. Next base: position 49,450,169 of record NC_143438.1, read on the forward strand.
CATATTTTGTTATATTTGTTGTATTTTTGTACAGCATTTATAGTATTCTTTAGCCAGTTAATTATGGTGTAGCTCAGTCCTGCACTGGGCAGTTAGGGCATTGAATTGGGAAACAACAACAGTGCAGGGGATCTTTTGGATCTCAGTAAGAAAGACCTGACTAAAAGCAGCTTAATAAAATATAAATGTTTCAATAAAGCAGAGTAAGGGAAGTAAAACAGACAGTAAATCTTACAATGTTTCAGAGCATCCCTGTTTGTGCAGCATCTGTGAAATGATATTCCTCCTTTGGCTATTTATTATACAATTTTCTTAAAAGAAAACAGCTATTCATGGAGGATACTTGCATGGGAAACTCTTGCTATGCTGCCAGATAAAAGCAAGGCCACGCTAGTGTTGTAATCATCAATACAAAGCGGGAGCTGCCCGCAGGCTCCTCTTTTGTAATGAGCTGGTGGAGTTTATCCTGAGGATAAAGGATTTATGCACCACCGCACAGCCTAAGGATGCAGCACAGACCTGTGCCTACTCAGATTAACTGTGCTGTGGATCAGTGACTCTTCCATGTACAATTGTGTCCTGGTCAGCATCACTACACACCCTGTGCTTCGAGAAGCATCTATTATTTATAAGAGCTTTGCCTCCTTGTACACTCCAGAGTAATAATCCAGTGAGTTTTGGACTCTGAAGTGGGTAAATGCAAATAACAGTGCTGCTAATATCAAGGGTTCTGTCTGTTGTGAATGTACCTTTTCTATTCCACGTCTTTTCTTTTTTCAGGCAACCTGCTGAAATTAGTGATGCAGAAAGCATGAAATACTTCCCATTCTAAGGTTGAATGCAATGGCAAACAGCCTTGCACAGAACGTTCTGAACTATTTTGTCAATTATTTTTGCAGTATACTTTACATCACGTCCCGCTCTGGGATGGGGCAGTGGGGCAACCTGACTGCAGAATGTGAAGCTGTAATAGCATAACCTTGCCTGAGGAGAAATTTATTTAGACAGGGAGCTTCCACTTTGTGTAGTGCATAATGAACTAGTTGAATTCATTGCTGCAGGCAAACAAATCTTATGACTAGCAGTATAAGAGCTGGAAATTTTCAAATAATGCTGCCCTTTATTGTCGTTTCTTGGAAAAAAAATATTACTAGCAACTAGACAAACAAGATGCTAATCATATCCAATTTTACAAGGTACTGCTCACAGTTGAAGGAAAGACAAGAAGCATCTCCCTATGCTCCTGGCACTGCACAGTTGATCTAGGTTGCTGGTAGTTTAACCACTGAAGGCAGAACTTTTGGAAAACAATTCATACTTGGAAAGGAAAAAAGAATAACTGGGCTTTTATATTACTACCCCTCATGAAAATTCACAATTTTATTTACGATACAGCACTTATTTAGCACGTGACACTTTTTGTTTTCTTTCTCTTCAGACCAAAGCATACCAGTCATGCTTGAAGATATTTGAATCGTGGAGATGATTAATGAAGTAAAAAATGACACACGATAGGTTGCTTGTATGTTTTTACACAGCAAAATATTTAATGACTGAATGTTCAATAACTGGCTAACAGGCATGGAACAACTAACAACTGTGCTGACACTCTCAGGCATGGTCCTTTCGGATCTTCATAGAATCATAGAATCATTTGTGTCGGAAAAGACCTTCAAAGATCATCTAGTCCAACTCTCCTGTAATGAGAAAGGACATCTATAGCTCGATCAGGTTGCTCAGAGCCCCATCCAAACTGACCTTGACTGTCTCCAGGGATGGACAACCACATCTCTGGACAACAGTGCCTCACTGTGCTCATGAAAAGCTTTTTCCTTATAGTCTATTTCATTTACAAAGGACAACTTCCAGTGAGAGATGAAAGCAATTTTTCATGTTCTGAACTTTTTGCAATAGGATATCTTAAAGGTGCAAATTGGTTGCTGATATCTGCTAAGGTGGAACCACCTTATAGAGTGGTTAATTTATAGCTGGTGTGAACCTGATTAAGTGTTGAAACTGCTCACTTCAGCTCAAAGCAGATCTAAACCAAGTTCAGGCAGTTTCTGGAGACATTCTCCAGCAGAAAGAGTCATGTGATAGTATGCATTTAACATTCCCTTTTTATGTGAATGCAGATACAGCAGGAGAAAAATGTGAGATTTACTGATTCTCTTTTGCCAGGAGGCTTCTAATAACTAACCAGTAGTTATTACACTGTAGAAAAGCTTTCTCGAGCTCTACAGAAGACAAGTGTGTGCTTCTATAGACAGCATGCAACTGGATGGTGGCTAAAAAAGAAATGTTCTTAACTGAAGCATCACAGAATCACTTGTACAGATGCTTCTTCTGGGTCTTATCAGCCAAGATCTTAGGCCAAGATTTGGGTTTGTTTAATGCAATCTTTTACTGTGACTAAATCAGTTTTGTCTAATTGAATTTCAAAACAATAAATAAGCTGCATGTGGAGAGATGAAGCTTATACCTAATTTTGTCAGTTTAGTCCCTAGTCTATCAAACTACTTACCTATTAAAATCAATTGAACTACTTCATGCTTAAATGTATACATATCCCTTATTGAGTGATTCTTCATTGTTCTAAATTTTCCTCATTTAAAAAGAAAGAAGTTGCAAATACACAGTGCTGCTTAAGCATACAAAATCAAACAGATTAACTGATATTTTTTTCTAGTATTTTAGTAATTTGTTTCTTATTTGTCATTCGTCCCAGATTTATCCTTGTATGTTACGTACTGTAGCTGAATCAAAATTAACAATCAAATTCCCATCAGCTCTAACAAGGTGAAGATTTCATGATGTATGTTTTACATGTGATTCTTGATCACAAGTTAGAAGTCTTCGCTTGAATCAACTGCGGCATTTTACTCCTAATTAACATTTACTTTGCGCTGTCAAACTCTAAACTGTTATCCTAATATCACTTATGCACCACATTGGTTTATTTTATCAATATAATTTTTATAAATTTTGGAAAATTAAGTTAAAAAAACCCAACTGTTAAAGAGAATTTCCAGGAAATTAATCTCAAATGAGCAGAAGTTACACGCATATAGAAAATGACAATGTTCAGTTAGTTCCATTTCATTTATAGTAACTGAAGCACATAGCTGTTTACCTCCCCACTCTGGACAGATTTGGTAGTAGAAAGTAAACAGCACATTAAAAAATGTTTTGGAACTTTTGTTATTTTTTCCTTTCAGAATTGTTGATTGCTTTTCAATGCAGTGTGTTTAGATAACATCCTTCTTAATTAAGATTTTTGTGTAAATATTGCTTCCTTATCTACACGAGCATTAGTTACATTTGGTTTAAGTCTTTTGTTCCCTAGTATTAGATTCTGGTTTCAGAATGACATCAGTAATGATCCAGTGTATTTTCTTGTCCTGACAAGAGAGAACAAGGAATCAGCATTCCCTTTAGTAATCTGGGCCAATTCCTGACCTTCAGGGTCTTCCCTTGCTTAAGTGATTTGATTTGAGCTTTAAGTGTATTTGTTTGCCATCCCAAAGGCAGAATCGATGGACCAAAGGTTAGGTTTGGTAACCATTGTAAGTATCAGAGTTCATGCATCACCATGAGCAACATCAGTAGAAGAGGCTCCTCACTATTAAAAACAGCGAGGTTAATCAGTCTGAAAGTTAAGGATATGTATTTCATAACCTTCTTTAATAGAACATTTGAGACAAAGAAATTAATCAGCTGTTAAATACTCCTGGGCAGCATATCAATTCAGCTGCTCGTTTGTCTCCTGTGTTCATCAACACTTCTCACAGTTATAACTGACAATGAAAAGAAATGATAGAGCTCTCAGAAATCCACTAGAGATGTCTGCAGTCCATATAGTTTTATTATTTATTCTTTGTGTCCTCTTATCTGATACAGTTTCTTCCTGGTCTGGTGGTAGATTGCTGATATATTTCATATCAATACTTCTATAAGGACAACAGAAAAAATACTGTCAGTGATAACCTTTAGTATTTTAATAACAAATACTGTGAATACTTACAAAAATCCATTTGTACAGCTAAGTCAAAAGCAGCCACTTATAAAATGCACGCAATTTGTAGATATATCAGAAAGTTAAAAAAAAGTTCTGTAATATCACATTTCTCTCTTTAAATTTATTAGACTATTTAGTATGAGGATAAATGCAGCATTATCTTTTCTAGATCCTGGTAACTTAAAGCTTTCTATTCTGTTTTTATCAGAAGAAGATAACTTAAGAAAACCTCGTTCTGTGTACCTATCCATCTGTCTATCTATCTAAGTGGAGTATGTGACTTTACTTGCCTGATAGAAAGTGCATTTTTGCCATGTTCTGACTGGGTTTATTCTTTTTATAATTGTTTAAAACAATTAAATACACTTTGCCCATGACAATGAAGATAAATGCAGAATCTTGCTGAGCTTGGAAAATATCCCTTTCCAGTTGTCAAATATGGAACAACCATCAGTATTTATAATCTCACAACTGAAACCTATTAGTCTAGGTACTCAAACAACACCAGGATAGAGTTCTATTTTTTTTTTTTTTAATTACTACACATGGATTAAGTAAGAAAAATGATTTATTTTTTTTCCCCCAAACTTGTGTTTCTTCAATCAGAACATGGAATGTAAGATTTTGGGCTGAGATAGCATCAATAGTAATGTTCATTAAGTCCTCTCTTGGAGCTTCCAGTGATGACAGCTTGATAAACTCAGTCCTTTACTCTTCTTCATAATTATCTGAGTATTTCTTCCTCCAGAGTAAGGTACCATGTTGCTTCCTCAGCACATGGTATTGTCTTCATCTTTGCAACAGATGTTGTGTAAATAAGGGCTATTATCACTACGTCCTTTTCACTCAAGATGACTAATTTCATTGTTGGCAAATTCTCTGAAGTGTCTTTCTCTCAAATATTCAACTTAAATCTTTGTACTTTGCATCTTTTTCACATGTGAGAGGGAGAACAGTGTATTCTCTGCAGTGGTCTGTAGCATATTAAGGTTACCTACCTACCTCTCTCAAAATCCTCTTTAAGTTAACAAACTCCTCTCAAATCCTCACAGTTGTCAGACTTTCTAGATTGTATTGTTTTTATTGCTTTAATCCAGACTTCAGTTAGTGCACATCTTTCTTAAAGAGCAGCCCTAAAACCGGACACAAAGTTTGAGCTTGGGCTTCGGTTGTTCCATACAAAGCAGGATTACCTTGTGTGTCCTACTGTACCTCCCATGTATTTGGACATATCAGCATGACGGTTCTTGTTTAAGAAAAGCACAGCACAATTGGTAAATGCTTAGCTTGAGATTCACTCTAGCTCCCAAATCC